>NW_005367384.1:1631193-1636740 GCF_000412655.1 Myotis brandtii | reverse complement strand
ATGCCACACTCTATTATACTTGGAAGCACTTCCAAGTGCCAAATGAGAATTGCAATTCAATACGTGTGAATCACAGTCCTTTTGTGAAAAGAACTGGAAGAAAAGGGGATTTTTGGTTGGTGAAAGAGAGAGAAAGCATAGGCAGAGCACAAGCAAGGGATTTTGCAACAAAGTCTTGGAACAATAAAAGGAGGTGAGGTCTTAGAACTCAGACTTAGAACTCCACCCCACAGCTGCTGTATGTAGCTCACAGAACGTGTCCTATCCGAGGGTGCCCTCCAAGGTGGCAGGTGGGGGCTGGAGTCCAGTCCCCACCCACTCACCATGCTCCAGGGTGCTGGGCTGCATCAGCCAGAGGGTGTTACCTTTTCCTGATTTGCATAAAGACATCTTGTAGACCAGCAGAAGCTCTGCCCATTCCCATGTTGGTCAGTATGGAGGCAGCTGTGTCCCGTAGACGGGAAAGGCAGAAAAACCCAGGTCAGAGCTAGGCGCCGGGTCCTGATGTGCCCTGCCATAAAGTCTTCATAGTCATTATCCAGTGAATATTTATTGAGCATCTACTGCGTCCCAGTGCTCTTGTAGGAGTTGAGGAAGACAGACACAGTTTCTGCTCTCACAGAGCTTCCATTACACAGGGACACAAATTAACAAGGTAGATTTAGATGCCACAAGCACCATAATGACCTAGATCAGAGGGTGAGCACACTATGGCCCTTGGCCTATTTTTGTGAGGTCCGTGAGCTAAAGAGTGCTTTTTCTATTTTTAAAGGATTCTCAAACAAAGCCCACCCTTAGGATGCACACAGGCCTACTTATGCACCACTTTGTCTGGCCTAGACAGTGACTTGAGGTGGTAGGTGGTCTAGTGAACACTGCTGGTTGCCTCTCATTCACATCTACCACATACATGGTAGCTTTGAGATTTGGGTGGGATGGGGCCTTCACTGCCTAAATAATCAGGGTCCGCTTCAGGTTTATGCCAATCAGCCCCTGGGACTCTCCTGGGCTAAGTGATTAGTTAAGTGGAGTCCAGTACTCTCCTTTGAGTATTAGAAGACAAGAAACTCTCTTCCTGGATGGGGTGGGATATGGATATGAGGCCAGGGACTGCACAGCCGTTTTGTTAATGTTCAGGAAGTCACCATGAGGTTAAAGCTGACCCGTTAAACTGAGGGCAACCAGAGAATCACAGAGAAAAGGACCCAGGACCCTGACCATATGGCTGGAGCCTGATTTGCTTCCGGACTTAGTTCCACAAGCCAACAAACTCTCTTCAATATTTAAGGCAATTTGCATTCCTTGTTTCTTTTAGATCAAGACATCTTAACTCATTATAAATGGTCAAGGAAGAAGGATGTTTGAGCTGAGATGTGAATGATAGTACAGATCTGGAGGGAGAACCTTCCCAGCAGAGGAAAAGGCACATGCAGATGCCCTAGGTGGGCAGGAGCCAGGCACATTGAAAAAGCAGGAGGGTCGGTGAGCCATGGGGACAATGGGGTCCGAGGAGGTAGAGAAATAGGCCTAGTCTTGGTGGCCAAGGAGAGGAGCTTGGATTTTTCTATAAATTTGACAGAAAGCCACTGTTAGTTTTCAAAATTTTAAACTGGTTTTTATTTAGACACAGCAGTACTGTACACAAGGCTTAAGAGCACGGTTTGATGAATTTCAACACCCACACACATACACATATATCTCCATCACCCAGATCAAAAATATCTTCAGCACCCACAAGCCATGTATGTTAATTTTACATTTCCTAGTAGCCACATTAAAACAAGTAAAAAGAAACAGGTGAAATTAATGTTACTAATGTGTTTAACTCAACAGATCCAGAATATTGTTTCACCATGTAGTCCATGTCAAGGGTGTTAATGAGCTTTCCGTTTTCCCCTGCCTCAGTCTCTGAAATTCAATGTGCATGTGACACTGGCCACATGTCTCAGTCTGGACCAGCCACGTTCCAAGTGCTCAGAAGTCACATGTGGCTGGTGGCTCCTATATGGACAGTGCAGGTCTAGTGAGTAAGGTGGATAAGTGGGAATGAAGCAAATGGTGTGGTGTCCATTGATCAGAATGGAAGTCGGTAAGGTGTGAGCTGCTGACTTCATCTCTTATCTAGTGAATTATAATATTATTTTATATATATATATATATATATATATATTTTATTGATTTTTTACAGAGAGGAAGGGAGAGAGATAGAGAGCTAGAAACTTTGATGAGAGAGAGACATCAATCAGCTGCCTCCTGCACACCTCCCATTGGGGATGTGCCCACAACCAAGGTACATGCCCTTGACCGGAATCAAACCTGGGACCTTTCAGTCCACAGGCTGATGCTCTATCCACTGAGCCAAACCGGTTATGGCAATATTATTGATTCTATTTCCTATGCTGCCAGATTGGTCCTGGAAATACCAGGGGGAACACTTTGTAAAGTATATGACTGTCTAACCACTATGCTGTATATCTAAAACTAATGAAAAATACTACTAAAGGTAAACTATAATTGAAAAATTTTTTTAACAATAAAATGTAAAAAAGAATCTTATTTAGTGAAAATAAGTTCCCGTCCAATCTCAGTTCCCTATCTCTATATCCTCCAAGGCCTTAGGTTACTCAATATAGAATTTTCCTACCACAGGGTTTCCATTCCCTTCTGGGTTCTCTCATGAATGACAGGTTCCTTATTTGAGCAACGCAGGCAGACCTCTTTGTATTGTGCTTCGCTTTATTGCGCTCCACAGATTTTTGTTTGTTTGTTTTTTACAAATTGAAAGCAAAACCCTCTACCAGCAAAACGATTAAAACTCACTTTATTGCAACACTCACTTTACGGTGGTCTGGAATGGAAACCACAGTATCTCTGAGGTATACCTATAATTCGCCAATTTCACCCGTGAGTTATCGCAGACTTTTCTGATGGAAGTCATTCTACATGTGTTCATTTGAACGATGAACACATGACCTGGCTGGTCATCTGAATCACTTCAGAGTATTTATTTTTATTTTTTAAAAATATTTTTATTGATTTCAGAGAGGATGGGTGAGGGAGAGATAGAAACATCAATGATTAGAAAGAATCATCGATTAGCTGCCTCCAGCATGCCTCCCACCGGGGGATCGGGCTCACAACTCGGGCATATGCCCTGACCAGGAATCGAACCGAAACTCCTGGTTCACAGGTCAGCGCTCAACCACCGAGCCATCCTGGCCAGGCTGAATCACTTCAGAGTCTTTAAAACAAAACAATCCACGTTCAGGACCTCCCGAGTCCTCCTAGTCCAGAGAGATGCTCAGTGGTGCACCCTTTTAAAAAGCTCCACACGTGACTGTGGTGGGCACTGGCTCTGGGAAACACAGGATTTTCCGCTTTGCTGAGCAGGTCAGACTTCAGCTGGTGCCGTGACAGAGACACAGTGAGTCCCAGGTGACAGATCCTCTAGAACAGCGGTGCTCAACCTGTGGGTCACGACCCCTTTGGGGGTCGAACGACCCTTTCACAGGGGTCGCCTAAGACCATCGGAAAACACATATATAATTACATATTGTTTTTGTGATTAATCACTATGCTTTAATTATGTTCAATTTGTAACAATGAAAATACATCCTGCATATCAGATATTTACATTACGATTCATAACAGTAGCAAAATTACAGCTATGAAGTAGCAACGAAAATAATTTTATGGTTGGGGTCACCACAACATGAGGAACTGTATTAAAGGGTCGCGGCATTAGGAAGGTTGAGAACCACTGCTCTAGGAGCAAACTTTTACAACTTTTAACAAAGTCATTGTGGTCATGGGAGGGGTGGGACGTTTTTCCTCGGGGCCAGGGTGCTGGCAGTGGCCAAGGTGGAGGCCTCAGGGTTCCCTTGGGTGTAGCCTATTGTAGGCAGGCAGAGCCTGGCCCCTGGGGCAGGACGTAGTGTCTCCGGCTGGGGACCCATGAGAGGAGGCAGAGGAAGCGGCAGGTGTGGGGCTGAGGGATGTGGGTGAGGAGGAACTCCACAGTGGGTAACCCACCCTCACTCCCCTCATTCTGTTTTTTAAAAAAATATCTTTTTATTGATTTCAGAGAGGAAAGGAGAGAGAGAGATCCATGATGAGAGAGAATCATTGATCGGCTGCTTCCTGCACGCCCCCTACTGAGGATAGAACCCGCACATGCCTCCCATGTGCCCTTGACCAGAATCGAACCCAGGACCCTACAGTCTGCAGGTGGACGCTCTACCCACCGAGCCAAACCAGCTAGGGCACCCCTCATTCTGTTTTTACCTCTGGCACTGGCTTTCCTGGCAGTGAGTCAGTGTAATCTCCTCTTCACCTGTAGGTGTATAATGGCAGAGCTGACCTGTGTTTCAGGGCGACAATTAAACAATGACTAAGGCCAAGAAAAAAGTAACCCAGTCCTTCTGGGTCTCATATTAATTGCTGGGTGTGCCCTGGGCACCAGGATCGCACTGCAGGCCTGATTTCCTTCCTTCGATGAGTTTGAAGACCCGGATTTGCAGCCAGGACACCTGAGTTCCAGCCCCAAAGCTATCGCTGGCAGCTGTGTTGCTGGGGCATGTGATCTAACCTATCTGAGCCTCGCTTCCCCCAGACGAGTAATGATACCTGTCTTGTCGGTTATAATGATTGCTGGGTAAGACCTGGCACGTGAAAGCAATTTGGAAACTGGAAAGCACTCCGCAAATGTAAGACGTTAACGTATACAGGAGGGGAAATAACGCAGGACTTGGAACAGAGGGAGAAACCTCACCAGCCTCTAAGATGCTCAGGTCAGGACGCGCGGTTCCTCCCCTCTGCCTGCCTCCCTCTCTTCCTTTGCCCCCTCGCTGGCCAGGGCGCGTGCCTTACAACAGCAGGCGCTCTGATCCAAATCGATGGGTAAATGGACGCACTCCTGGTATTTTGGCCCCCGATGCACACCTGTCCCGGGCTCCTGGGAAAACAGCCCCCTGGTGAAGGCCAGGTCTCTCTACACAAGTTTCCAGCGGCAGCTGCCCCCGCAGCCGGCAGGGTTCCATTGGTTCCGGACCCTGTCTCAACATTTCATTGGCTACTGCCCCCCCTCCCCCCCAGTCCTGTGCGCTCCTAGGCCCGGCGCTCACCGCCTCCGCTCAAATCGCCGCCTTTGGGAGCCCTCCCGCCGAGCCCAGCCGCCGCCAGTACTTTAATGGACATCTTGGTGGTTCCCTATCAGAGGCGCAGCGTCCCCGGCCACGCACGCGAGCTGTGCCTTTGTCACTTTCTCAGGCTCCCCGCCAGCTGCGTTGAAGTGTTTAGGTTCCTTCTTAACACCCCGGCGCTGCCCCCCCCCCTCGCTCCCCAAACACGCAAGTCGAAGATTGCGGTGGACCTCCGGGCTCTGTCCGGAAGGACGCAGGGGTTCGGGCGCGGGGCCAGTCGACCAGCGACCAGTGGGAATTTTCCATCAGTTACAGCAGCGCCTCCGAGCTCATTCTAGCGCCGCCCGCAGTTAGATGCGATTCCCAGCGGCTGCTCCTCCGTCCACCCCTCCCCATCATTGTCATT
>NW_005367384.1:1630288-1630967 GCF_000412655.1 Myotis brandtii | reverse complement strand
GCGCGGAGGAGGGGGGGTCCGGGGTGTGGGTGGAGATCTGGGTTCGAGCGCGCAGAAGCCGGGAAGTGCTCAAGGGGCGAGGAGGATGCGACCACGCGCAGGGGTCGGAGGGGGGCGCGGACTCTGGGGATGTGAGCGTGTGGGGTGGGAAGTTGCTCAGGGGCCTGGGGGTGCGAGTGAGCGCGGGTGAGCAGGATTTGGAGAGGTTCACAGGGGAGTACTTAAGGGTCTTTTGGGGTCCAGACGGAGTCCACCAGGGGTACCCCAGAGCCCACTGGAGGGTGTGCCGCCTCCCAGGCGCCTTCCTCGCCCATTATAGGAGCGCCGGGAAGCTCCCAGTCTCAGCTTGTTTCTGTCTCTGTCTCGCACTAGAAACTGGACCACACGTGGGTGGGATCAGGCTGTTGACTGCCTGACCGCTGCCAGCTTAGCCAAGGGCCCAGGGCCGGGGGGCAGGGCGAGGGGACATCACATGTGGGGCGCAGAGCACCTGTTTAGGAGAAAGCAGCTCATTTTCAGCACCTTCTTCACCACTCCCTTCACTTCCCTCACTCCCCCCACCCCCTGCTGAAATAGAGGCGTTGTACTTCTGGTTGTGATTTTCAAACACAGAACCATCAAGTGGAAGTGGAAGGGCAGAAGCCCAGGAATCAGCTGTCCAAGAGGACTTGGTGTGTGC
>NW_005367384.1:1605812-1630257 GCF_000412655.1 Myotis brandtii | reverse complement strand
GGGGGCGGGGCACTGCCTGCAGGGACCAGTTGTTAGGCCCACTCTGTGACGGGGCTTCCTGGCTGCTGTGGATGAAGGAGGCAAGTTGGGAAGGCAGGGGCCAACATTCTCCATGCACAGCGGCATCTCCATTCTGGGGTCCCCTGTGGGAGCCAGCTGGAGGTAGCCGTACCTCTCTGTGAGTCCCCTGAGCTGTCCTGCTGCTCGCCCTCCTTGAAGGGCTGTGATGGCTTCTGGAAGGGGAATTTCTTTGGAGTGTGGGTGGCATTTTGGTTCCTCTGACTTCACACTGTCTTCTTTGACGTGGGATGACGCCCTGCTTAGCAGAGACTGGCTGTGGGAACCAAGAGGTCAAAGACCACTCCAAGTTCACCTCCACCAGGACAGACATACTGAAGGACAGATTTAAATATTCTAGAAAGAATCTCAAGTTTTCCCTCCTGCTGCTGTGTGTGTGTGTGTGTGTGTGTGTGTGTGTGTATGTGTGTGTGTATTTAGTTAATATGGTACAGTACATATTTTTCATTTTATTCAGTTATCTGTCTATGAAATTGCAATGGAAAACCTTGGGGTAAAGTGCTCTACATTACTTCACTTCATGCTCACAAGTCTGTTAGGTGGGCATTATCCCCACTTTATAGATGAGAAATTGAAGGCCCGTGGGACCCTAGTCACACAGCTGCCTGTGGAAGGCCTTCCTTTCCCAGCCCCTCCTTCACTGACAGTTAATTGGGTGGATCAGACCACACAAGCACAACAGTGCCTGGCACACAGACTGCACAAGGAAAGGCTAGCTGTTCTTCTAATCACTGTTCTTATTACAAATAAGAGACATACAAGTTCTCTCTATTGTGGTGCAAGTTCTCTAGCAGCCACACCCTGCAGACGTTGGTGCATTCTTTTAGAGATGTTTAGGGTTTTGCTTGTCTCTGGTTCGAGTGTCTCCAGTGGTACAGGAGTGGCGTTCCTGAGCTAGCCGCTCCGAGATGAACTACACAGCCTGTTTTCCATGCGGATTTGCTCCCAGACTCGGTCTGTTCCTCCTTCCCAACTGGGGACCATTATGGTTATCGAGATCATGCTATTCAGACCTCAGCTGGGTGCTTTGATGTCTATGAGCTTAGAAGGGAATGGAGTGTGTGAGTGTGTGTGTGTGTTTTAGTGACATGGAGAAGGTAACTTGACTTGGTTTTAAAATTTCACAGAGCAAATCAACATTATTTATGAAATCATTTGCTTTTTTAAAAGTGTTCTAAGAGTGCTACTGTTGGAATGGGAATGTCTTCTTTTTTAAAAAAAATATATTTGTATTGATTTTTTACAGAGAGGAAGGGAGAGAGATAGAGAGCTAGAAACATCGATCAACTGCCTCCTGCATACCCCCTACTGGGGATATGCCCGCAACCAAGGTACATGCCCTTGGCTGGAATCGAACCTGGGACCCTTCGGTCCGCAGGCCGATGCTCTATCCACTGAGCCAAACCGGTCAGGGCAGGAGTGTCTTCTTAAAGGCCCCGCTAAGTGAAGAGAGCTATGGGAACCGTGTGAGGCAGGGCTGGAGACAGGTGCCCCGGGGAGCTCAGGGCAGCAGTTAGGCTGAGCCGCCCAACAGGATGGAGAGGGGCAGGAGCCACAGCACAGATGACTGAGGTCACAGTGAAGCCCCAGCGGGGGCCTCTCTCTAGTCAAAGGCTGGTGGGAGGTCAAACACAGCCAGGCTTTGCTCTTAACATGAAAAGATGGAAGGAGGTATAGGGAGTCATACATGGTGATGATAGAGATAATAGCAAATGGTATTTATTGAGTACCTACTGTGTTCTGGGCACCATGGTAGAGACTTCACAAGTGTTCTGTCATTTAACCCTGTGAAGGAGGTGGCTGTAATTATCCCCACTGCATAGGTAAGAAAACAGTCGGGGGAGGTTAAGTCGCCCAGCGTTACCCAACTAGTAAGTAGCCTGGTCAGGACCCTGCTCATGGCGTGTAACTCAGCCACCTGGCAGTGGAAGGGGGGTTTTGCTTTTTTGTATTGTTGTTGTTGGGGGAACTAATTGGTCTGAGTGTATTGAAGAGAAGACACTTTTGAAAAGCAGTTGGCTTAATCAGAGGGGTTGGGGGGTAGAATATATAAAGATCAGGTGGCCAAGCAGGGATCTGTGAGAGGAATTAGGGCAAGTGACACATTGGGGGGCGGGAGCGAGAGTGGGTGCTCGGGGAGAAATGAAGAGAGATGGAGTCTTTGCTGAGGTGCATCAAGAGCAGAGGGTGGAAGGTGTCATGAATTGTCCGAGTATCACAGGGTGGCATCCACACTAAGAAGTTGGACCTCCAGGGCGGCCAGTTTGTTTAAAAGTGTAACAGCGTCCCACAGTTTTAACACAGTGTTATGGGTGGCATTGTGGCCCCCTGTAATTCACATGTTGAGGTCCTAGCCCCCAATAGCTCAGAAGGTGGCTTTATTTGGAAATGAGGTTGATTTGCAGGTGTAATGAGCTAAGTTAGAATGAGGTGGCCCTGGAGTAAGGGGACCCTAATCCATAATGACTGGTGTCCTAAAAAGGAGACATTTGGGCTCAGTCAAGTACATAGAAAGAACGCCATGTGAACACAAAGGCAGAGATGGGGGTGGTGTGTCTGCAAACCAGGGAAGGCCACCAGCAAACCACCAGAAGCTCAGCAAGAGGCCTGCGCAGATCCGCCCCACAGTCCCCAGGAGGAACCAACATGCCCACACCTTGATCTCAGACTGGCCTCCAGCCTGGGAGGCACATGTCTCTGTTGGGCAAGCTGCTCAGTTTGTGGTGCTCTATCATGACAAAGTAATGCACATGGCCACGTAGCTGATGGGTGCCCGGGCTGCGATGCTGCCCTAAGATTTTTGAAACCTTGCATTGTGGAAGCTGAGAGGATCTGTTTCACGTAAAAAGATTTCTCTCTCTCTCTCTCTCTCTCTCTCTCTCAATGCTATGTGTACATAGTTTAAAATGTGAAATGGAATCTATATATATAAAAGTCTAATATGCAAAGTGTCCCCTTGGGAGTTTGACCAGGAGACTGGGAGTTTGATCACTTGCTATGACATGTGCTGACCACCAGGGGGCGGCGCAGAATGAAGGAAGGCCCCGGCCGGCAGCCAAAAGGCCCTGATCAGGGACCCTACTTGTGCACAAATTTCATGCACTGGGCATCTAGTAAATATATAAAAATTGTCATGAAAAAATAACAGTCACCCTCAGCCTTTGCCCTCTGGGCTCTCCCCAGAGGAAACTCCTCTTATCTCTATATTAACCTTGATGTTTCTAAATAACACGCTTATATGACTATTTCTGGATTTTTCCATTTTGGCCATTGCCTCTTGACCTCCAGCCATGGTAGCTGAGGGGTTCGGCTCCCCCGCCATGTCCCTATGCCACGGCATGTGCTGACTAGTAGTCACATTATTAGGACTAGACAAATGCTGTGGGCCCCTGAGGTGCTCCAGGCCACAGCCCGCTCTCCGACACCCTTTCCCCCTGCAGCTAATAACAGCTTGTCTTCAGTGGTCTGAGTCCCCTGAACCTGTATGCTGCCCAGATGCTCCAGCATCCCTGCCGCACCGCTGTCCGCGCTGTGTTCCCCCTGCAGCTAATAACAGCTTGTCTTCAGTGGTCTGATTCCCCTGAGCCTGTATGCTGCCCAGATGCTCCAGCATCCCTGCTGCACCACTGTCCGCGCTGTGTTCAGCCGGGCCCTTCATTCTTCCCTAGGTGCTGCCCGCTGCCTCCTGCTCAGGGTGCACAGGTGGCCCAGACTGCGGAGCAGCCCAGGCCCCAGCGTGCAGGAGAAGCTGTCTTTTAAAATTGGCTAGTTTTCTGGTTTTCACCTTGGGGGCAAAGTCTCTTTTTGTTTCATGAAGGCCCCCAGGACAGGCAGGTGCACTCTGGTTGCTCCAGGGGCCGCCGGCCAGCCACCGTCCATCTCACTGAGTGCAGAGGGGGAAGGTCTGGTTTGAGATGATACTCACCCGTCGGCTGAGCCAGATCTGAATGGAGGAAGGGCATTGCCTACAGCCGGGAATGACTGGAGAGCCAGCGATTTCCAAACTCACTCCTGTGGAAACTGGTGTTTCTTTTTAAATCTATCTTTATTGATTTCAGAGAGGAAGGGAGAGGGAGCGAGAGATAGAAACATCAATGATGAGAGAGAATCATTGATCGGGGCTGCCTCCTGCACACCGCGCACTGGGGATCGAGCCCACAACCCTGGCATGTGCCCCGACTGGGAATCAAACTGTGACCTCCTGGTTCTTAGGTCGACGCTCAATCACTGAGCCACGCCATCCGGGCCTGTTGTTTCTTTTGGTTGAGGGTTGTGGGTTTTGTTTTGTTGTTTTTTTGAGATTTGCTGAAAGTTGCTTACAGAAGATGTGGGGTGGGCAAGGTGGCAGGTGCATTTTGTCCACCTGAGCACAGAATCTGTGCTGCTGGGCCATGCGGGGTGTGGGGGCTCGAGGGCAGGGAAGCAGCCCCCGGCCCAGATTCTGGCATCATCACCACAGGCACCGTCCATCAGCAATGGTGGCCAGGGCTCCTCCTGGGGTCTGGGTGCTGTGGACCTCAGCCAGAGACGCCAGGGCAGAAGGACACGGTAATGACCGGGACTATTGCGGGAACCCTTGTGAGGACTCCCCGAGAGACCAGGAGACTTTGCAGGGGTGGGGCCAGGGGCCTGCATTCATCTGGGTCCTCAGGACTATTGAGATTTAGAGTAACAATCGGACAGGGATCTTATTTCTACCCCGGCTGCATGTTTTCTTCAGGATGGTTCATGGAGATGGGCAGGGCATTTTGATCCCTAATTTGTGGATGGAGAATCAAAACCTCAACAAGGCTCTGTCCTTCAGGGACAGAGATGGAATAGAGCCCTGGGCTGGTGCTTTCCGACTCCCGCTGAATGGGAAACTGAAGCCAGCGGACGTCACAGGTTGTGTAACAGCCCATCATGCAGCTCCTAGGTATGAAGTATTTATTTTGTTCCGTGTGTATAACCTCGTTCACATTTTAAGAGGAACACGAAGAAACTAGAGCGCTCCCTAGACTGAAATAAGCTTCACTAAGACAGATCAAGTCTGTCCTTTACAACGTCACATCCCCCCTGCCCTACACCGCCTGGCACATTGCAGGCGCACAGTAGTTATTTGTTGGATGAATGAACGAACCCTGGGGCTGATGAAAGACTTGGAAACCAAGTCATTTAGGAAGCAGGTGGAGGATCAGAAAGCATTTAGGTAGGAGAAAAGCCAGGAGAACTGTTTTCAAGTATGAAAAGAAGTTGTCCCACATGAGTGGGTTCCTGCAGGCTCCCAATTTCACACCTGACAGCAGAGAAAACCAGGGCAGACAGCAAGCGATACAGGGTGCAGCTGAGGCCAGATGTTGTAGATGACACCCCCATGCACCCCGTTGCCACAGCAACAGGTGGAGCAGAAAGAGGGTGTGAGGCATAACGTCCCATACCCATACCCACCATCCCAGCGGGATCTCCCCATCGCGCTGACAGCGCCAGGAAGCAGCGTTCTCTCCAGAGGGCCCCCAGTATTGCCTCTGCACACCACGCATCGCTCAGCGTCGTGGGTGAGGGTGCCTCTCGCCAGCCTGCAAAACCCCTCCAATGTGGCTAATCTCCACAGCCAGGTACCCTCTTTTGCAGCCTTTGTCATTGAGATGGTTGCATGTGTCATGGTTAATTCACCCTTGTCAGGGAGTAAACTTTGTTTTGCCTCAGCTGCGTGAATATGGGGCCCAATGCAGGAGGACTCTCTCTCGCACCCCAGCCAGCTCCCCTGACCGCTGGGAGAGAGACCGAGAGCTGCTGTGTGTCTTCTTGCTGACAGATGCAACCTCGCCTCGCTCTCAGCCCCGGGGGTTGAGAGACTGAGGGGCTGCTTATCCGTTCGGGGCTGCCTTCCCTAACGTGCTCCTCCTGGCTGGGAAGTGGGTGGAAATTTCCTCTATTCTGGTCTCTCCAGGCAAGATTGAATCCGTTGCTTTAATGGGAAACTTTACTGAAGTCTCGAGAGTCCCATTCTCACTGTTTGTAATCACCGTTGGATTCTAATCTCTTTGCATTTACCAATTTGCTTTGCCTGACTCACGGCTACTAAGTGCATCTTTACTGAGTTTCTTGAAAAAGGGTCAGTAGTCTCTCCCGGCTTCTTGTGATTTTCCGTGACCCCTGTTTGGAGTTCACAATCACACAACCTCAGGGGTTTTCTGAGGTCAAGTGTAAACAGAGGCGCAAAGGCACCAGAAGTGGTTGGGCTCCGGGAGTTCTGGAAACAGAGCCCGGAATGGAGACGGACCAAACCTCCAGGAGCCCGTATGACCTGGTCCTCCAAGGTCTGAGTGTTGTATTAGCCTGGCCTTCGGCCTTGGGAGACACAGCACACGGGGGCTTTGAGAAGGAATGGAAAGTAGCTGGTCGTGCCTTCCCAGGCCCCGGATATGCATTCCAGGCTAGACACTTGGGAATGGTCCCTAGGGCATAGAGAAAACAGTTGAACCTGCTCCTGATGTGCATCAATGAGTTTAAATTCAGCTTAAGCAACAATACAGCTCAAAGAAGATATATTAAATTTGTGCCGGTTTGTGCCAAATTTCTCCATCAGCTTCTCAGGTACACAGTACAGTTTTATTATGTCAGCTCCACTGTCATCAGGGACAGGCTCTTTCCAGCACTCTGTCTTCCCTTCTCAACTATGTGGGCTCCACCTCCTGGTGCAGACTGGCTGCTGGAGCTCCAGCCATCACATCTGACTTCTAAGCAGCTGGACAGGGGAAAGGGAGAAGGGCTATACCTTCTTTGGAAGAGACTTGCTGGAAGGACTATACTATACTTTTGCTTACAATTTATTGGCTAGAACTTAATGGCCAGACCACGTTAAAGGGAGGCTGGGGAAATGAGTCCTTCAGCAGGGTGTAGAGCTGCTCTGAATAAATTTGGGGTTCTGTTACTCAGGGGGAGAAGTAACATTGCTGTTGAGTGGGCAGGCAGCTAGCAGTCTCTATCAGAGAAAGCTGCATTTAATAGCTGTGAAATAAACAGTAATTCACTCAACTCTCTGTGACCCTAGGCAGGTCGCTTTACTTCTGTGAGCTTCAGTATCTTCATTAAAAAAACACAAAGTTAGACCTATATGGCTGCTCAACTGTGTTCCATGACGTCCCTGGAGGCACCGCGGAAGTCAATAGGAGCAACTCGAGCTGAGACGGGAGAGGACCCGAGCCAGATCTGATCCTTTTTATCTGGTTTGTTACGTACCTCAGTGCTCCATGGCCAGGGGAGAAACTTCAGGAGCGGTGATGGAAAGTTTCTGAGAGAAGCAAATTGGACAGGTTATGTAGGCTCAGGGTTCTGTGGTTCAGGAGACAGAGGGACACGTTTCTATAATTCTGAAAATCCAGGGAGGTGTCAGAAAAAAGGCTTGGTCATGCTTTTGTGATTTTGTAGCTAATCAGACATAATTTTCTAGACTCAAGGATACTAGAATATATGTCCTCGGGGCTGGAGTGAAGAGAAAATGAACTTTAGAATAAGATCCAGCTTGTTTCCTTGCTCTGCGATTTGCTGTTTGTTACTCGGTCTCTCTGAGCCTCAATTTGCTCGTCTATAAAATGGGGATAATAAGGCCCACTCTGAGGGCTGCTGTGAGAATTAAATGTAATCAGGTATATGAAGCTTCGTGGGCTATGAGGAAAGGTTCGTCTACCTCAATGTCATGCGCTCTTCAGAGGGTCCCACACCACCTACAGGTTAAGGTTTCCCAAGGCTCAGGATAAAAATGATGGTGTTGGGACTCTGGGCACTTCCCCGAGCGGGGCCTGGGCAGAGCCCTGTTCCATGGGCTTGGTGTGCTTTATGATGTGCGTGCAAGGTCAACCGAATCCCACCACCATCGTTCACTTTCTCCCCTCAATCTCCATTGTTTTCTCTCTTTGCTGGAATTGCCCCCTTACCATCATTTCCACTATGTCCTTCCTCCTTTACAGTCAAGAACCTTGGCCTCATTGTCTACACGGCTGCCTGGCTTTTCTCCCCATCTATGCCCTCCTGGCTCCCTGTGAGCCGGTTTGTGCCAAATCTCTCCACCAAATCTGTGGCCTGAACCTCCCTAGTTCCTTTGGCTTCCTGAGGTCAACCTTCACTCTAACAGAGGAGAGCTCAGCGTGTAGGTCTAAGCAACGCGTGAAGTGCAGTGTGTTCTTCAATATTTCTGAGGACCTGCCCCACCTCAGAGAGAATATGGGTATGTGTACGTCTTTAAACTCCTGCTGGTTTTTTTTTTTTCACCAAACTGTTTCCATCCCCATTCCTTCGGCCGTCTCAGCCCCACTCCTGGGGGGCTGCCCAGCTCTCTCTGATTTCCAAGGGCACCACTCATCCAGTGGCACTGGGTAAAAACAATTCTTATTAAAGCTACTATTATTAGAGTCTGCGGGGTGTGGCAGGTTTGTCTTGTCTCTCCCTTCATGATGTGGCCTGTTGGCCCCTCAGCCCCCAGACGACGGCCCGACTGCCCTGGGCCGTCCTCACATCACAGTCTCCAGATTTTCCTGCCACCCCCGTGCCTCTTCTTTCCGTCTCCTCCTCTTCTATCTTTCTTTTAAACAAACTTTTATTTTAAAACAACTTCAGATTTATAGAGCTCTGTTGCACAACAACGTAAATACACTTACCACTACTGAATTATACACTTTTAAAGTGATTAGGATGATAAGTTTAATGTTGTATGTTTTTTTAAACCACAATTTAGAAAAAGAATGCTACCCAAAGGCATCGTTAGATTGCAAAGGGGAGGGGAAGGGGACCGGTGGAAGTTGAAATTCTTGGAGGAACAACTAACAAGTCAGCTTTAACTGTGTAATACATACCTCAAAACAATTTCAGACTTCCAGAAAAGTTGGAAAGAATGCTAAAAAGAATTCTACTACCCCTGCATGCAGATTCCCCAATGTCAACATTTTATCGTATTTGCTTTGTCTTTATCTACCCATCATCCATCTATCTGATTTACTTTATTCCAGAACCAGTAAAGTCTAGACATAATTCTCCTTTAAATTAGCATTTCATAGCCCTGGCCAGTGCTGCTAAGTGGTTAGAGCATGGGTCTGCACTTCGAAGGGTTGCAGGTTTGATTCCTGGCCAAGAGCAAGTACCTGGGTTGCAGGTTTGATCTCCAGCCCCAGTTGGGACACGTGTGGGAGGCAAGCAATTGATGTGTCTCTCTCACATTAATGTTTCTCTTTCTTTCTCTCCCTTTCCCTTCCCCTTCCCCTCTCTTTCTCAAAACAAAACAAAACAAAACGAAACAAAAAAATCAATGGAAAAATATCCTCAGGTGAGGATTAACAACAAAAATAAATAAATAAAATAATTAGTGTTTCCTAAAAAAGGCATGTTCTTACATAGTACAATGATGAAAATTAGATCAAAATTAGAAAAACACTGACGCAGTGCAGGCAGACCTCGTTTTATTGCGCCCTGCTTTATCGCTCTTCGCAGGGGGTTGAGTTTTTTACAAATTGAAAGCAAGACCCTTCACCAGGAAAAATATTACGCTTTATTGAAGTATTGGCTTCATTCCATTGGTCTGGAACATGGCCCCTGGTAGCTCCTATTGTGCATTCATAAACTTTATTTTCAATGTTGCTAATTGTCACAAAGTAATTGTAGCAAAGGAATAAAAAAGGCTTTTATATTTTTCCTGGTCCAGGATCTAATCTGAGATGACACATTTAATTCTTTAGTTATTATGTTTGTTCCTTAGTATCCTCACCCAGAACAGTTTCTTAGCCCTTCTTTGCCTTTCATGACCTTGACATTTTGAAGGCACAGGCCCATTATGTTATAGACTGCCCTTCAATGTGGTTTGGCTGATGCTCCCTCATGATTAGCCTCAGATGGTGCATTGTGGGCAGGAACATTCCTGGAGTGCATCATGTCAGGAGGCACATGGTGTCCAGGTGACCCATTACCTGCAGTGTTCATTTGGATCACTTGGTGAAGGTGTCTGCCAGGTTTTGTCCTGGTAAAGTTGCATTTTGGTCATAATTGAGAAATAGGTATCATGTAGGGGAGATACTTTGGACTATGTCAATTTCAGTCTGTCTCTAAATGCTGATGTTTTCTCAGGCCCCATAGTCAGCCTTCTGTTCTCCCTGAAAGTGTTCATGGCTTCAGTTACTCTCCGCCCTCCGTCTTTGGCCAAGACGACTCCTGGAGACACAGCTCCCTCGCAGGACGTCCCGGAGCCACCTTAACCTCAGCATCGCTCCTTTTCCAGGACCTTGTCTCCCATTTCTTCACCCCCATGAGCCTGCCCTTCCTCCTCTGTCCCCTGATGACAGTTCGTAGCATCACCTCATTCCCATCCTTTATCATCCTGGACTCCTGGGTGTCATTCTCAACTCCCCTTTCCCTTCACACCACATGCACAACCAGCCACGAAGTCCCATTGATCTTACGTTCCCAATATTTTCTACGACTCCCTTGGTTCAGGCCATTACCGTTGTATGTTTGGAATCCTGCCATAGTCACCTCTTCCTGCCCAGGACCTGGCCTTCCCTCTAACTCATTCTCCATTGTGATGGCAGAGCGAGCTTTCCACCCCCCTCAGGACACCAACCAACTCCTTCTTCAAGGTCAGGCCCTGTCGACCTCTCCAGCTGCCTGGGTCACGTGGGTGTTTTTAGTTTCCAGTTTGAGTTGCTCTCCCCTTGGGCATGAGATCTGGAATGCCACCCCCTTCTTGCACCCATTCACCAGCTCTTGCTGCCATTCAGAATTCAGCTTAGACTCCATATCATGTGCTGTAGAAGACATTCCCTGCACCCCTGGGCATGGCATGCCCTACCCAGGTGCTCCCCAGGACCTTGGACTTGCCCCAACCCTCCTGTGACACTGTTCGCACTGTTGCAATGGATTAGATCTACCTCGACAACTTCCACTGGACTGTGACTCCTCTAGTCCTGGAACCAGGCCTTACCCATTCCTGGTTGGGAAACCTGAATTAGCACATTATCTGGCTCTAGGACACAACAAGCTCCATAAACACTTGTGAATGGATTGGAGGGGGTGGGCGTGGAGGGGGGGAGGGTGAGTGGGAGCAGGATGCTGACATAGCTGCAGGGTTTTGTTGATCTCGGGAAAATAACCGAGACTCTGTGACTCAGAGACGTGGGCTGTAGGGACAGGGTGGCCAGTTCTCGTGGGCTAGGACATCCAGGAGGAACACTAGGAACAAGATAAAACATTGCAGAGTCCAAAGCCTTAATTAAGGCAGGGTACTCATCAGATGGCCAAGGTGCCCATGACCCAGAAGAACTGGGTTTCCAAGTTGCAAATGACTACAGAGGAACAGGTTTCCAGGCCCAGGTGACTCAGATAGGGTTGGGCTCCAGAGCTCGGGAAGGGGAAGTGCCAGGTAAGAAAACAGTCAGCATCAGCAAGGCTTCTGCCCCGGTGGCCAGCCAGCCACATGGCCGAAACCCTCCATTGACTTAGCAGCCAGTGCAGCCTACAGTTTCCTAGGGAACCAAAAGCCAGTCTGTGGTGCAGCTCAGCATGGAGCCGGGGACGGTTTATGAGGGCCAGATGGCCGGCCGCCGGCCGGATGTTGCCAGTGTGGCGGGGTCGGTGGCTGAGGGTCTTGGGGAAAGACTCAGCACAGGGCTGGGAAGGTCTGAGAAAGGCTAGACTCTCACATTGGCCATGTAGGTGAGGGGCACGGGAACCGATGAGACCAGAGATGGATGTCAGTGTAGACAGGAGAGCACAGGACCAGAGCCCGGCGAGCAGTCGGCGCCAGGGGCCATTGGTTCTGCAAGTCAGGGGGGCAAAGGGAGGCTAGACTTTGGGTGGTGAGCACTCAATACAACATACAGGTGATGTATTAGGGAATTGCACATTTGAAACCCATACCATTTTATGAACCAATGTAATCCCAATAAATTCAATAAAAATATTTTTTATTTTTTTGAAAAAGTGAGTTAAATAAGGACTGGGAGTGACCACATGGTTGGCATCTGGGTCAAAAATATTATTGGCCCCAGGAGAGCAGGAATCTTATCTCGCTTTCTCTGCTGTGTCCGACTGCCTAACACGACTGGGAGCGAGGGTCACAGAGGTCAGACTGGGAGCTGGAGTTGGAGGGCGACCTGGAGGACAGGGTCACAGCTGTTTCAGCCTCAGAGAGAGTTCCAGTGAGACACCTGGCCATGACGTTTTTAGTGTATTTCCTACGACTGAAACCTATGTGAAGCATGGAGAGTAAAACATAGTAAAGGGTAAACATGCAAACAGTCACGGTACCGGGCTGAGGTACTGCCGAAGGCTGGATCCCAGCACCTGGGACACTTCACGCAGGTGGAGAAGGTGAGGAAGCTGGTCGGAATGCCGGTTGCTAAGCAGACCAGGGAGGGGCCGTCCGTGGAAGCTGAGGGGCCAGGAACGAATCTCTAGACCCGACTTGTCCTGAGGAGGCAGGGAATGACTGCGACTGAACCAAATCACCAGTCATTTTCTGTCTTATCTTACCCAGTAGATATGTAGAGTCAAGGACTTCGGAGCATGCGTGCCAACGGTCGGAATTAGGCTGAGTTATATAACAGGGAGGGAAACGCATTGTCATACGTGGTTGCAGATGGGCCTAAAAGGCTCTGTCTGTTGGATTTTCTGCCTGATGCAGCAAGACCTGGGAAGGAGGCACACACATCTGGGCAGTGACTGAGGGGCTGCCAGCCAGGGAGGCCTGGGCTGCTTATGGTCAGGAACGTGAGCTAGATGTGCAGGCAGTGAGGCCCTGCCACCAGCAACAAGGGCCTCTGGACTCAGGCTCCTGGGAGCTCTGGGCACGAAGCCTGTGACATAGATGGGGGCGGGGGAGGGGGGCAGCTCAGGGCCTACAGGTAGGGAGCAGGGAGACCAGTTAGAGACCCGGGCAGGCCAGGTATGAGCGGGAGGCAAGCATGACAAGGCGCCTGCCCATGGTTCCTCATTTTCTGTAATATCATATATGGCTCCTCTTAAGGAGTTCCAAGGCTCCCCATTACCACCACCACCATCATCACCATATTCATCAAAGTACTATTTATTGGGTACTTCCCCACTTGCTCAATTTCCTCACTTAATTCTCATAAAACACTGTAAGGCAGGAATTGTTGTGAGAAAACTGAGGTCTGAGAGGTTAAATGACTTACCAAAGGTCATTGTTACTAGGCCATTTCCTAGTCAGTGGCAGAGGCAGACTGTGAATCGAGGTCTGATGGACTGCAAACTCTGTCAGGTACCCTGGAGGTTAGGAACACAGGCTATGGAAACAGACTCACTAGTCGTGTGGCTGTGGTCAGCCCTATGACTCAGTTTTCTCATCTGTAAAATGGGCGTGATGGCGATGGTAGAAATACCTCATAAGATACTATTGAGGAGCAAGTGAGGGACTATAAACTCTAACTTCCATACTTGGGGAGTAGGTTTGCCTGATTTAGCAGATAAAAATGCAAGATGCTCAATTCAATTTGAGTTTCTGATAAACAAGGGATACTATTTTAGAACAAAAGGGATTGAAATATTTGGGCCATACTTATACTAAAAATTAAATTCCAAATGAGCTGGGTATCCTGTCTGTTGCCTGGCAGCCCATAGAGGAGGCTCGCAGGCTGGCCTGGACCATGACAGCCCAGTTTGCAGCGCTCTCTGCTCCAGTGGGGATGGTTTTCTCTCTGGTCTCCCTGCCTCCACCCTGCCTCTGGTCCTGCATGGTCATGCCCCACCCCCTGGCCTCACCCCTTCTCCTGGCCCCCAGGCCTGTCCTTCCTTCCAGCCTCCTCCTGGGGTTGCTCGCAGTCCTCCCTGCACTCAGAGTCCCTAGCACAGAACATAGCCCTGAATCGTAGGGCCTGTCAGGTGAGTGAACGTGCTAACTGCGCTCCCCGCACCTGTCACACGGGGCTCTGTCTTCCGTGTCCGGAGCGTGCACAGGTTTCAATATAAACCAGCTGTGTGAGCAGTTGCAGAAATGAAACCAGCTCTGAGGGAGCCACTACTATTTTCTCGCAGGGCTGGGTGGTACTGTCAGAGTGAACCAGAACTCGGGGCCCCAGAGCACCCCAGCCAGCCCTGCCCCCGCAGCGGCAGCCCCGCCCACCCCCCCACACAGAGGGTGTGCTTGGGCAGAAGCTGTTGTTTCTTCTCAGCCAAGGAAGTAGCACCCAGTGCCCCACCCTTCAGCTGCCAGGAGGAAATGACAGCCAGCCCAGGGACCTAACTTATAACCGACAGAACAGCAGTCAGGATGCCAACAAAGAGCTCGTACAACTTTGTTATGCCTCATCTCAGGTGGCATCAGGCCTGTGCCAGGGCCTGCCTGGCTTCTTCCCTGTCCCCTGGGCCGGGGTGGACTCCCTGTGTCCTCGGATGGACACACTGACCCTTGATACTCTGTCCTTGCGGCTCTTGTCCTTCCCTGGCAGCGGCACGTGTCACGGGCTGTGCCCTGCCCCCACATCGCCTGTGCTGTGGTTCGAAAGCCGCGCTTCTCACACGAGTGAGCCTGGGCCACAGGGCGGGCTGTCAGAACACGCGTCGCAGGGCCTCACCCCTGCAGTTTCCAATTCTGCAGTTCCGGGCCGGGGCCCCAGAATGGGCATTTCCACCACGTTCCCAGGCGATGCACTCTGAGCCCCGCTGTGCTTATGTTTCTGGGTCAGCAGGAGTTGAGGTTCTGAGAGGCACCAGTGACCCTCGGTGCTCTAGGAAGAGGGGGGACCCCAAGCCCAGACGACAGTCCTCTGCATGCCCATTTATTGTGGCTGGTGTCCTGGTAGCTGGGACTTGACCGGTAGGTATGGTCGTTGTGATTGGTTATCCTGCCTGGAGTTCCGTAACAGGCAAGGCCCTTTGGGGGACACTTAGAGAAGGACGAGTCTCTCCACAGGGCAGTTCCTACCACCCAGTGCAGAGACAAAATGAGAAGTACAGGCAATGGCTACTCATTGGTTATGTCATCACACCCCTCAGAAGTGCCTTCTGTGGGTGCTGCTGGGATGGTGGCTGACGGCTCCAAGTTGAGTCTCTTTTCAGGAACTTACCTTCCTTGCTCCAGGTCACCTTCTTTCCCCCGGGGAAGCCCACATCCAGTAACTGGTCAGTGTCAGGGTAGGGCCCCCCTTTTTTACTCTGAAGGGCAGTCCCAGCTCCTGAGCTCCCCACGGGGTTGCTGAGGCCTTTGTTGTGGCCACATCACCGCTCAGCCTCTGGCTGTGCCTGAGCTGCTCCCTTCATGCCCGTCAGCGATTGAACCTGGGCATTCCCAGTGAACTTCCTGTGTGCCGGGGTCTGTCTCCGTCTGTTTGCCTGGGGACCGAGACACCTATTCATCCCTCAGTCTGGAAAGCTGGTACAGATGAGAAATGCTTCTAGAAGTCAGAGGAGGGCCCTGGCATCAGGACCTGGTGTACACAGGGAGGAGGGCATTGACGGGGCCCGACTGCCTGTCCCCACCCTGGCTCGCACTGGCTCCTTGCTCTGTGCCCCCAGCAGCCGGCTCTGAGGTTCATAGCTTGCTGTCTCCTTTGACCTTGACCCCTGCCTGTCTGTTCACCCCCCTTCCACCTGGACTCCTGCTCCCCTCACACCCTTCCTTATACTAACTCATCTCTCAGCTGTGACCTTTTGTCATCCCTATAAAAGCCACTTGAGTAGATGCCATCTTCAAGAAGAGATACAAAGAATAGAATGTCTGGGGGAGAAATGACACTGAAATTCTACAGTGAATCTTGGTAGGGGTCCCCTGATAATGTGCTCAGAGAGTTTACAAAAAGCAAAGAAGTCCTTTAAAGTTTGATGTGAGGTGCCCAAAGGGCTTCTAGACGTGAGGATCGTTGTCCTTGGTAAGCATGACCACGGCGTTCAACTTGGGGAACCCCCTGAAGGAGACAGCATAGCTCACCGCCAGGCACACAGTGAGGGGGACGTGGAGGGGCCAGGCTGAGCATCTCTGCCAGTCATTTCTAAGTGATACACTGATGACATCAGCTCACTCTGACACTGAAAATATCCCACCATGTTTCCCCGAGGCCTTTGCAAGTCGTGGGCTCTGGCGACTTCAGAGGCTCCCAAACCCTGCGGAAAAGGAAAAGGTTTGTCTGGAAAGTGCATCTGAAACGAATCGAATGTGCCCCCACCCCGAAAGATTTCCTAGCCCTCTCACTAACGGGGAGCCTTAGCTTCCTCTCCTTCTGAACGGCACTGTCCCCAAGTTCCCCTCTCAAACGCCAGGCACAGCTCCTGCAGCTCATTAGTACTTTTACTTCTTTCCGAGTCTCTCTCCCGCCTGTGAATCTTCAAGTTCATAGGCCACGAGTGTCTTTACAGCCCTGAGCACAGAGCCTGCCTCATCGGAAGCAGTTAGTCAATACTGTTGAGTGAACAAACAAATTACATATATTTGTCCCAGAAAGAACCTAGCATGGGAAAGGTAGGGCAATTTATTCTAGCTTGGACAAAACTTGATTCTTCCAAAATCCTTGAAGGTGATAAAAAAGGTCACATAAGAAAGCAGAGATTTGTGTTAGTGGCAGCACACAAGACAAGACAGGCAAGAGCACTGGAAAAAAAGATGTTCTCTGCGAACCTGGCTGGTGTTATTCTCGGCTCCTCTTCTGGAAACCAGGGCCTCTGTATCTTTCTGACACGGAGGAGCTCCCTGAGTGCAGGGAACATAATGACTTTCTTTGTTTTACTCTAAGGCTGACTTTCTGCCCCACTTCTTAGATTTTGTCTGTTCTCATAAGAGGCAAAAACTGACAGCTTGGATTCCTTCAGCATCTTGTAGCTCCATTCACAACAAGAATTCAAAACATGTAACCTTAAAGTGAACTGATAGGTTTATAGTTAATGCTTGGGGGAGCTCTGCTCTTAGAGTTATTATATAAAAATTCTACGAGAAAGTTGCACATAGTACAATTTAATGTTCCCTAACATCAAAGTGATTTCATTCTTTTAAAGGGCACTTATGCATCTTTTCCATTTAATATATTTCTCATTCCCTCAAGTTTCCCCATTCATTTATTTTCTAGAAAAGTTGGCTTTACCATGTCTTCAACTTTTGTAACAATCTACCACTCTACCCTCATAATTTGTTTAAAATAAAACGAAATCATTAAAGGAGCATGCGAGGAGAAAGTTCTGGAAAATAGAATAATAATAGCTCAGATTTAGTGAGATTGACTAAGTACCAGGGACCTTCTAAACCCTTTACCTCTGACCTCACTGAATCGTCACCACCGTTTCCCGAGGCTGGTGCTAAGAAACTCAGCCCCACCTTGTGTATGGCGGTCTTGCTCATGGTGTTAGGTGGTAGGGCCAGGATGCAAACTCTGGTGTGTAACTCTTGGCACCTGTGCTCTCAGCTACCATAGCATCCTGCCTACCTTCTATGACCGAGATGAAAAAGAGGGGAAAGGGGCGCTTGCTTAAACCCTGTCAATGGGGACTGAGATATTATTGCCATAGAACATGTTTGCCTGTGTTTGGCTGAGCTTATTGATATGACACTTGGCTATCTCCAGCCTCAGAGTCACCAGTGTTTAATGTAGGAAAAATAGGATCTCTCTCTCTCTCTCTGTATTCTGTTGCTATATATTTTAAGGTTTCTTTTGGATTCTCATCAAAAGAGAATTTCTTCTATTTTTGCTTGGTAGACTCTTGAACGTCCTTCCTCCCCCAGTCTCCAACCCCCCAATACTCCCAGATAGCCACCAAAAGCAATTGAGAGGTCAGAGGTCAAGGCAGGAGTCAAAGGACACCAGTCTGGTTCCCTGAACAAAGGTTGAGGGTCAGACATTGAAAACTGAAAGGGTGATGAAAACCTCTGCATTCGTGAGCCGATTCATTGGACCCTGCTCCTGGGGAGCGAGTGCAGAACACCCGGATCCTGTGGGCAGAGCCAACAAAACGCTGGCTGAGGTGAAACCATCACAGAGAGGCAGAGCTTTCCAGAAACAAGATTTGCTTCTCAGAGCCCTGCTATTATCGTGTTCATACATTCCACTCACCGTTCCAAGCAGCGCTCGTGGTCTGCTGTCTGTGAGCAGGGCACCAGGAGGAGGGAGGGAAGGGCATTTTATCCACGAAGTCAAAAGACTTGGGATGTCCCTTCCTCCATGTGGTGTAGTGGGGTGTCGCCTCAGAGGGCTGAGCACCTGTGACCTCTCAGGTTTGGTCTCCCCGCCTCCCATCAGTTATTTCAGACTAGGCCCTCACTCCCTTCTTTCCCTGGATGGGAGTAATTTTTGTTCTGGAAAGAGAACTTTGGTGCCTGCCAACTTAGGGCAACTCACACCTCAAAAGCTGATCGTGCCTTCGCCAGTTTGGCTCAGTGGATAGAGCATCGGCCTGTGGACTGAGGGTTCTGGGTTCGATTCCAGTCAAGAGCACGTTCCTCGGTTCAGGCTCGATTCCCAGCCCCGGTGGAGGCGTGTGCAGGAGGCAACCAATTGATGTATCTCCCTCTCTGTCTTTCCCTTTTCTCTCTGTCTTTCCCTTCCCTTTCACTCTTTCTAAAAAAATAAAAAATAAATCAATGGGAAAATATTGTCAGGTGAAGATTAACAAAAAACAAACAAACAAAAAGCTGATGGGGTTTGGGCCCTATATTCAGACTCTGCTTGTCCAGACTCCTTCAGCGACCTCCTGAAGAAGGCCTTGGTAAGCAGCTGCACCTCCCTGCCCAGCAGCGGTTGGCTGCTCTCTTAGGAGTAAAGGGGATGGATTCTCTGAGAATCTGTGTGTGGTCCTTGACTCTTTAGCCCCAATTCGCTGGTATGCATTCAAACGTGTTTACTGAGTTAATACTAATAGTAATAATAACAAAAATACTCACAAATGTATTCAGAAAGAGAATAATATATTCATGAGAGAGGATGATTATACAGCCCAAGGTGGGAGCTTATGTGTGAACTGGTTTTTTCTTTGTATTTTTCTGTAGTTAAAACATTTTCTGTGATAAGCAGATTAATTTTAAAACCAGAAAATAAAAATACTATTTTATAACGCAATCGATTACTTATGAACAAAGCACTCTTTATAGCATGGTGTAGAGATAGATTTCTGCCCAAGGAGCAGGATTACCTTCCCACCTAAAACCAGGCAAAATATATACCAGTAAGTACAGTTTTCAGACATTGTACAACATGCAATGCAAGAGAGTGATACCTGAAAGAATAGAAACAAGGGAGGGGTACTATGAAGTCCCCCCAGATGACTACCTGGAGAGAGTTTCAATCTGCAGTGAGCAGGGGGTGGGGCGGGGCCCAGATGAGCCCAGTGGTGTCTGAGTTGAGGGAGCTGATGTGAGTTTAGGGAGACTATCATAGTTAATTTTATGTCAGCCTGGGTAGGCCAGAATACCCAGATATTTCTAGATGTTTCTATGAAAACATTTGCTTTGGACTGAATGTTTGTGTCCCCCCTAATTCATATGTTGAAGCCCTAATCCCCGATGTGATGGTGTTTGGAGGAGGGGCTTTGGGAGGTGATTAACTCATGAGGGTGGGCCCCCATGATGGGATTAGTGCCTCAAAAGAAGAGACACTAGACCCGATGTCGGCAAACTGCGGCTCTTTGGCCCCTTGAGTGTGGATCTTCCACAAAATACCACGTGTGGGCGCACGTACAGTGCAATCGAAACTTCGTGGCCCATGTACAGAAGTCTGTTTTTGGCCTGGGCGAGTCTATTTTGAAGAAGTATTGTTGATATTTGGCTCTGTTGACTAATGAGTTTGCCGACCACTGCACTAGACGATTTCTCTCTCTGCCATGTGAGGACACAGCAATAAGGCATCCATCTGCAAACCAGAAAGTGGGCTCTTGCCCTGAGCAGTGGCTCAGTGGTTAGAGTGTTGGCCTGCACTCTAACCACTACTCCCAGTCAAGGGCACAAACCTGGGTTGCAGGTTCGATCCCCAGCCCTAGTTGGGGCATGTGTGGGAGGCAATCAATCGATGACTCTCTCCCTCTCTCTTCCTCTCTTTCTCTCTCCCCCTCTCCCTCTCCTCACTCTCTTTCCCTCCCTTCCACTCTCTCTAAAAATCAATGGAAAAAATACACTCAGGTGAGGATTAACAAAAAGAATTTTTTTTTTAAATAAAAGAAAGTGGGCTCTTGCCAGGAACAAAATTGGCCAGAACCTTGATCTTGGACTTCCCAGCCTCCCGACTGTGAGAAGTAAATGTTTGTTGTTTCAGATACCCAGTTTATGGTGTTTGATTTAGCAGCATGAGCTGACTAAGGCAGTATTTTTTTGGATGGAATTGACGTTTACATGGGTGGACTTTGAGAAAGCAGATTGCCCTCCATGATGTGGGTGGGCCTGAAACAAATAGTTGAAGGCCCTAGAAAAAGATCAACTTCTCCCAAGAAAGAGGGAATTCTGCCAGCAGACTGTCTTTGGGCTTGAGCTGCAACATCAACTCTTCCCTGGATGTCCAGCCTGCCAGCCTACCCTGCAGATTTTCGAATTTGTAAAAACAACAACAATCCATTTTTTAACTCAGGGGAGAATGGAGACCCACTGAAGCTTTATGGGCAGGGCAGCATGGGTCAGTAAGTTGCTATTGGAAGATGCCTTGGGCTGAACTGGCTGAGTGAAAGGCTAAAGCTCCATGTGAGGGGCTTGAAGGAGCTGAGGGGCTCTCTGAGGGGAGAGGATGGGCTCTGTGGAGTTAGAGGGTGGAAAGAATGAGGAGTCAGCAAGAAGACCAGGCCAAGGAGAAGGTGTGGAGGGAAAGGGCCGTGCCAACATTAGCTGGTATGGTAACGAGGGGAACCAGGGGTGCCACGAGACAAAGAAGATGAATTCTTTTAGCAGGGGGTCATCACCACTGTGCGCCATGTGAGGGGCTTGAAGGAGCTGAGGGGCTCTCTGAGGGGAGAGGATGGGCTCTGTGGAGTTAGAGGGTGGAAAGAATGAGGAGTCAGCAAGAAGACCAGGCCAAGGAGAAGGTGTGGAGGGAAAGGGCCGTGCCGACATTAGCTGGTATGGTAACGAGGGGAACCAGGGGATCCACGAGACAAAGAAGATGAATTCTTTTAGGCAGGGGGTCATCACCACTGTGCATTGAGCAGAATGAGCATGGGCAACAGGCCCCTCGTGTAGAATCAAGAGGCCATTGGTGCCATTCCAGGAGCCATTTCAGTAATGTCACTGCAGATTCAGGGGTGGTACCAACCAGCAGCAGAGGGATGGGAGAGGGATGGGCAATGAGGAAACGGAGGGGTCGAAGTTCCTCGTGGAAGAAGGGACGGTTAAGGTAGCTCCTTTGGCAGCGACGGGCTCAGGCGCCACTTGTTTAGAATTGCTTCTGGTTTTGTTGTCATTTTCTCCACATCAGACATTCCTTGAGCAGTTACTGCCATCAGACACGCCTAGGCAGCATACAGGGAAGCAAGGGGTTAATGGGGAGCTGGAGAGAAGGCTGCGCAAGCAAAGAAGTGGGGTGAGGCACAGACAGGGTTGGCCAGAGGAGGGAGGGCCAGGGTTGTATAATCACCGGTGAAGGGCTCGCCTGCTGCTTCTGAGTCCAGAAAAGAGAGAAAGTCTGGGAGACGCAGGGAACTCAGAGGGTGAACAAGTGTGGCCTCCTTCCGCCCTGTGAGTCATGAGGGTCTCCCGGAAGCATTTCCTGCTCTTAGTCCCAGGCTGCTTGGCCTTGTTCCTTGGGTCCTAATCGTTGGTCCCTGAACTTGTGGCCGTGCTCTGTCTGCCTACTTGTTCTCATGGCAATTTCTGACCCGAAGGTATTCCAGGATGTGAGGGAAAGGTATGTTTGGGGCTGGAAAGAAGGCCTCATTGTAAAATTCTCCTGGGGACATGTAATTTAAACTTTTGTCGCTGACGAGAGCTTGCTCCTCATTTTCCTGAATGACTCAAATGTTCGCTGCAGACAATGGCAGAGTGTATCTTGCTTGAATCATTGGATTTCTGTTATTTTTGTAAGCTGTGGGTGAATAATATGACTCAGTATTTTTCCGAGAGATGTGAAAATTATATTCCCTGTTTTGGATTATTTCATGCTAAGATCTGGAACATTTTTTTTGAATTTCAAATCTTGGAGCTTGGGGAATTTTTGTTTTTGTTTTGCCTCTCAACCATTTCAGAACTTTTCCAGATAAAATTTTAAAGGAAAATTAGTTAGCAGTAGCTCAAAGTTATGAAGTATGTTTTGAATTGTAACTTGCTCTACATTTTTAAAATAGAAGATTTGCTAAATAGTGGCGTGATTGTCATCTGATTGTGAAAAAATTGGAGATTGTGGGGTTAGTAGAGTCTTGAAAATCATTTAGTTCCATACCTTCTCTGGTGTGTGAACACCCTCAGACTAGTTTTTCAGCTTCTGCTTGGGCACCTCTCTCTGACAACTGGGTTCTGGTGATGGAGGGCCTTTGGGTACCAAGCAGTATAGCTTCTGTACAGTACGTACTTTCATACCAAGCTAAAACCTGCCTCCCTGAAGCCATCATTCTGATCTCTATTCTCTATGAATGTCTACTGGATCATTCTGTAACAGGATGGTAGTTTTAAAAATATTTACTGTTATTGCCCGACTGGAGTGGCTCAGTGGTTGAATGTCGACCTATGAACCAGGAGGTCACAGTTTGATTCCCGGTCAGGGCACATGCCCGGATTTCAGGATCGATTCCCAGTGACAGTTGTGCAGGAGGCACCCAATCAATGATTCTCTCTCATCATTGGTGTTTTTATCTCTCTCTCCCTCTCCCTTCCTCTCTGAAATAAAAATAAATAAATAAATAAAAATATTTACTGCTGTAGTCACGGGGATGTAAAGTTCAGCATAGGGAGTACAGCCAATAACTATGTATGGAGCCAGGTGGGTACTAGATTCATGGGGGTGGGGGTAAGACTTTGTAAATTATACAATTTTCTGAACAATATGCTATATACCTGAACTTAATATAAAATAATATTGAATGCCAACTATAGTTGAAAAATAAAATAAATAAGAAAAGATAGAATACTTACTGCCGTATTTTCCATTTTGGTAATTCAGGTCCTTTCTCGGCAGTTTTGTTGACTGTCGATGCTGGGACAAGAGGCTGCAGCTTGGTGTCTTCAGGAAGGGCAGTGTCGTCTGCTGAAGCCCTAACCCCGGTACCTCAGAATGTGACTGTATTTGGAGATGAGGTCTTTAAAGAGATGACTCAGTTATATCAGGGTCTTCGGGGCTAGGCTCTAATCCAACCTGTCCTCATAAGAAGAGGAAATGTAAACACACGGATTGACACCCAGGGCACCTGTGCACAGAGGGACAGGAAGAGGCTGAGAGAGGGCAGCCGTCTTCAAGCCAAGAAAAGAGGCCTCAGAAGAAACCAAACCTGCCAACACCTTGATCTTGGACATCTAGCCTCCAGAAGTGTGAGTAAATTTCTGTTGTTAAAGACTCCCAGCCTATGGTACTTGGTTGTGGCAGCTTCAGCAGAATAATACAGATTGGCACCTAAGAATAAGAAGGACAAGCCACACGGGCAGTTGCTTTCAGGTAGGAAGACAGGAAAGTGTGAAGTCTTTGGGTGTGTGTATGGAGAGCCCACCGGAGTAGCACTGGCACAGAGGACAGGAGAAACACGTCAGATGCAAGTGCTCTCACTGTCCCCACCCCAGGTTCCCCAGCCTGCAGCCGTTGAGGGGCTATGGAAATACCCAGAAAGTTCTAGAGCAAAGGTGGACTAATGAAGCTAATGAAGCTTAAGTTTCAGGACCCCTGACTTGCTGGAGCTTCTTCCAATGTCGAGTGGGGCCCTAGCAAGATGTTCAGATGATTTTGTTTGCTAAAAATCTGCAAAAGATATTTTAAATGCAATTGGTTAACACTGCTGTCTCTTTCCTGTGACTTCCTTTGCATTACACTCTCCCTCTGCTGAGTGATGCAGGAGTGGCCACAGGCATGCTGGCATCCAGTTAACAGAAGATTATGTTGGGGTTTCATTTGGTTTGGGTTTGGGGGACCTATTTCTAAAGGTCGTAGTCAGACCTGTGTATATTTATACTATGGCTAGCTATTTAGCGACTGGATTGGTAGCGTTTGCAGATTTCTGTGGTGTAAATACTCCACTGAAGCCTATTTCAAGCTGTCAGTGTGACATCACTGCCTATGGAGCTGGGAAAATTATACACCATTATATACTACTAGAGGCCCGGTGCACAAAAATTTGTGCACTTGAGGGGGAAGGGGGGGTCCCTCAGCCCAGCCTGTGCCCTCTCGCAGTCTGGGACCCCTCGGGAGATAACGACCTGCTGGCTTAGGCCTGCTCCTGGGTGGCAGAGGGCAGGCCCAATCCCTAGGTGCAGCCCCTGGTCGGGCTCAGAGCAGGGCCGATTGGGGAGTTGGGG
>NW_005367384.1:1598756-1604446 GCF_000412655.1 Myotis brandtii | reverse complement strand
CGGCTGCCGACTGCCATCTTGGCTGACAGTTAATTTGCATAAGGATATGCTGATTAGCCAATGGGAAGGGTAGCGGTCGTACGCTAATTACCATGTTTCTCTTTTATTAGATTAGATTTGCATCATATAAACACAGTAGATATAAATAACCCCAAGAGCAGAGTAATGGCAAATTGTGGTGGAAATCATTGGGAAATGATGGGTTTCGAGTATTTATTATTTGTGTTTTTAGTATTATTTATTTACTTGTAAGTTTATATTATTTAATTTTTAATAAATAATGTCTATGTTTAACAACTGCCTCTCAAAATTCCTGGAAAGCTAACAATCAGTTCTTGTGAGCCGAGATGAGCCAACTCCATCATACTGCTGCATCCCAGGGAAACTCCTCCTGCCCCCTTTGTTCATTCACCATGTTTTAGGACATGAAGGTGCAGGGCTAGAGTTAGGAATTTGATATGAAATATCTGAGTAAGGGAGAAGGGACTAGGTTTTTAAGTGTATAGAGCTAGCCCTAGCCAGTGTGGCTAAATGGTTAGAGGTCAGCCTGAGCACCAAAGGGTTGTGGGTTTGAGTCCTGGTCAAGAGCACATACTTGGGTTACAGGTTCGATCCTCAGCCCCAGTCAGGGCACGTGCAACCAATCGATCTCTCTCTCTCTCTCTCTCTTTCCCTTCGTCCTTCCCTCCCTTCCACTATTTGTGAAAAAAAGCTATGGAAAAAATATCCCGAGGATTAACAAAGAAACAAAAAAAATGTATAGAGCCCAAAGCTGGTCTGTGGAAAATTCTTTCAGTCATCAGGTATGTAAATTTCTATAGAGAAGATTTGGTTGTCATCAATGCGTAGTGAAAATGAAGTACTTGCTGTTAGGAATATGCTTGATAATGCAGTATAGAGAATTAGAAATGCCTCATACATTTAAAAGGAAATTTTGATGGTGTATCAGTTACCTATTGCTGTGTGACAAATTACTCTAAAATGTAGCAGTTAAAAACGCAAACATTGATTATTTCACAGTGTGTCAGTCTAGACTCTGGGTGCGGTTTAGCTGGGTCTTCTGGCTCAAGGTCTCTCACAGGCTGCAATCAAGGGGTCTGATTTGGCTTGATAAGGAGGCTTGGTTCTTTTCCAAGCTCACTCAAGTGGTTGTTGGCCTGAGTACCTCAGCTCCTCATGGCATATCCAACCATATGAGTCAATTTTCCAGTGCTCAGAGATTTTTCAGAGCAGCTTGTCCCTCTCTATCAAAAGCTGTCTATGAGGCTTATCATTCCTGCTTGGTGAGCGACCCTTGCTACTCCCAGTGTGGTCCTCAGACCAGCAGCAATTTATCACCAGGGGGCTTGTAAAAACTGGAGCATCTCAGTGCCCACCTCAAGCCTACTGAATCAGAATCCGCATTCTCATGTGATCCCCAGATATGCAAGTACATATTAGTTTCAGAAGCACTGTGCTCTTCTGCGTCTCAGGGCTTTCTCTTGCCATCTTGTTCAGAAGAAAAAACAAAACCCTTCAAAGAGCCAGTTAGGCCTGTGTGTTCTGCCCCTACCCTCTTATGTCTCTCCTATCATTCCCTACAACACTCCCTTTTGCTTCCTCCACTCCAGTCACTCTGGCCTCCTTGTTATTCCTAGAACTTCCTGGGTAACTCCTGCCCCAGGGCCTTTGCACTGGCTGTTCTGTCTGGAATATTTCCCCCCAGGTAACCACATGACCACTCTTATCACTTTCATGCCTTTAGGAAGTTTATCAGTGAGGCCAAACCTGGCCCCCAATCTAAGACTGCCACGCCTCATCCCCCATGTCCAGGCAGCCCTTGACTTTCCCCTAATGAAAGTTTCTCTAGAATAGTGGATCTCAACCTTCCTAATGCTGCGACCCTTTAATACAGTTCCTCATGTTGTGGTGACCCCCAACCATAAAATTATTTTCGTTGCTACTTCATAACTGTAATTTTGCTACTGTTATGAATTGTAATGTAAATATCTGATATGCAGGATGTATTTTCATTGTTACAAATTGAACATAATTAAAGCATAGTGATTAATCACAAAAACAATATGTAATTATATATGTGTTTTCCTATGGTCTTAGGCGACCCCTGTGAAAGGATCATTCGACCCCCAAAGGGGTCGCGACCCAGAGGTTGAGAACCACTGCTCTAGAACTTATGCCCTTGGACAGTGGTCGGCAAACCGCAGCTCGAGAGCCACATGCGGCTCTTTGGCCCCTTGAGTGTGGCTCTTCCACAAAATACCACGTGCGGGTGCGCACGTACAGTGCGATTGAAACTTTGCCGTGGTCGGCAAACTGCGGCTCGCGGGCCACATGCGGCTCTTTGGCCCCTTTAGTGTGGCTCTTCCTAAGCCTTAGGAGTACCCTAATTAAGTTAATAACAATGTACCTACCTATATAGTTTAAGTTTAAAAAATTTGGCTCTCAAAAGAAATTTCAATCGTTGTACTGTTGATATTTGGCTCTGTTGACGAATGAGTTTGCCAACCACTGTCCTAGGATGTCAGCTTCCTACACTAGGATGCAAGTTCCATGAGGACAGTTTTTTAGTTTATTTTTCTTTTTAAAGGTCGCTGCCACACCCCCAGTTCTTAGAATAGAGTTTGGGACATAGCAGAAATGAGTTTTCTTAGTCTACCAGTCTAGTAACCAGGAAATCAGAAAGAAATTCAAGGTCATGGAGCATACTGGCTCCTACTGATCCCTGTCTCTCTTGTTTCCATCTTGCTCAACTGATTTTTAATTATAGACATAATTAATGAACATAAAATTAGACAATACAGAAAAGTATAAAATAAAAATAACACAATAAATATAAAATATATAAAATAAATACAAATAAAATAAATGTCACACTCCTTCCCAAATTGCTCCCTCAGTTCCACTTCCCAAAGTCCCTATTGTCAAGATTCTTCTCTGTCATAGAACCCAAAATAATTTGCTTATACCTTTGTTTCTTGATTTATCAATGATAGGAGAATAAGGATGTTAGTATATCTGTAATGCTGCCTACTTTTCCCAACCAGTGGTTATTAGATATCTTATTTTAGTTCCTTTGCGGTATAGTTTATAACTGCAAGTAAAACAGTAAGCCTTCATTTCTGTATTTATCAAATTCAGGCAGATGCTATTGACTCTCTGCTCTGATAGACAAGAAAATGGCATACTCTCTTTTTTCTTTACTCATCTGCCTCTCATTTCTTTATTAGACTTTTTTTTACATTGTCAAGGTTTATGATTTTCACATTCTGTTCCATAACATTATTATATATAGTTTTCCGTGTTTCAATTGCAGATGGAGTCTAAGAATAAAAATCATTTAAAAATCCATTCTAATATGATAATTATTTAAATATTATTCACCTGTGAACCAACAGTGATTGGCTTTTTAGAGAAGGAATGTAATCCAATGCCATTAAATCTTTAAGCTTAAAGAAAACTCACTTAAACATCAATATCTAATATATCTCCTATTTTCTTACCTCCCTTTACTTTAGGTCATTTTCAGCTAACACTGTCTGCTTTTCAAATCACTTTATTTCTTGGAGTCCTGGTTCATTTTTCTGGAAGTTCTGTTTTTATTTTTTATTTTATTTTAAATTTACTCAAATACTTTCTTTCGTGTAGGGCAGATGTCAATTACATTTTCCCCCTGAATTCTTACAAGCCCCAAACATCTCTGTTTGCCCTTTTACTTAACTGACAGTTTGGCTGAGTAAAGAATTTTAGATTTCAAAGTTTTTGCTTCTCGGAACTTGACTCAGGGCTTCCTTCATTGGCATGAGACTTGTGCCCTCCAAGAAAGAAAGTGGCATGAGAATGACCTGGAAATAAAGGAAATGGAAGAAAACAAGAGACCCCATGCTTAGAAGGGCCCTGTGTTTAGAAGGGCCTGTTTATGGTTCTGCTGTCATCATCTTGAAATTCTGAATCATTTTTGATCATGAATTCCCACACTTTCATTTTCACCGAGCCCTGCAAATTATGAAGCTGGTCCATCTTAGAAGACACTCAAGCATCTAGCAATGCTGGTAATTCTGAAGCTCAACAGATTCTTATTCCTTGGTAGGCAACATGCTCTCTTTCTGTAAACTTTCAATTTACATAAACATTATATTTTTATCTGAATTTTATTCTGGATTTTTACCAATGCACATCTAGCTGTGGGTCTTATTACATTGCTCTCCTTTGATATTCAGTGGGCCTTTTCACTCTGAAACCATTCATTTCATTCTTAAGCTTAGGTAATTTTTCCTCTATTGTTTATCTGATTTGTTTCCCTTCTCTATTTTCTTTCTTTGTGGCACTTGAATTTGATGGATATTGAACTTCCTTTATCTTCTATGTCTCAATTTCCCTCACATATCGTTTATCTCCTTGTCTTTTTGCATAATGTTCTGGAAGCTGTCCTTAGGTTTATCTTCCAGATCACTAATTTGGCCTTTAGCTTTGTTCATTCATTATTCCACTCATTCACTTTTTTTTTTTTACTTTGGCTGTCATATTTTTTTAGGTTCCTCAGACTCTGTGAGGACCTATTAAAGAAGCTATGGCCCTAGCTGGTTTGGCTTACTGGATAGAGCGTTGGCCTGTGCTCTGAAGGGTCCCAGGTTTGATTTCAGTTAAGGGCACATGCCCGTGTTGTGGGCTTGATCCCTTGGGGCGGGGAGGGGGGGCAGGGGGAGAAGGGTGTGCCGGAGGCAGCCGATCAATGATTCTCTCTCATCATTGATGTTTCTATCTCTCCCACTCCCTTCCTCTCTGAAATCAATAAAGATATACTTGAAGGAAGGAAGGAAGGAAAGAAAGAAAGAAAGAAAGAAAGAAAGAAAGAAAGAAAGAAAGAAAGAAAGAAAGAAAGAAAGCAAGCAAGCAAGCAAGCTATGAAGGCTCTTTTTCCCTAGCAGCTTGCTTTTCTTGAAAATTTCCCTCAAGTTTTCCTGAGGCTACTCATTAAAATTAAGAAAAGTTTGTATTTCTCTTATGTGCCTGAACTACACGTCCACTGTGAGTTGTTTCTTTTTGTGTTTGTTTTTCATTTTAGTCCTTTTATGCTGTTGATTTTCCTCACATGCCTCTTTGTCCCTTCACATTTCTAATATATGTCCTGTCTACCAGTAAGTAGCTGGTTTGAGCTTCTGCTGTAGTTTATCGACAGCTCTTCCCTGAATGGGAGCCTGGATTGTGGCTTTAGGTAACTGGATGAGGAGTGTTTAGCAGCATTCTCCAGGTCAGGCATGTGGGCGCAGGCAGGATATTGGGGAACTTCTCAGTTATTAAAGTGAGAGGGCTTTATTCTGGGAGGACGGCAGCTTGGTGTATTTCTGTCCTTGTCTTTTCCTCCTTCTTCTCTTCCGTCCTCTTCCTGGCATCTGTGTGTAGGCCCGCGTTACCTGGAGCCCTGCCGCGTTTCTCTCAGCCTTCAGCACCCTCACTCAGAGCCCTCCTTAGGCGTGTTGCCCATTTCCTGTAGAGAGCAGTTCTGGCTTCAGCCTTGGTGAGTGGTTCTCAGTGCCTCCCGGACCAGCAACATCAGCATCACCTGGGAACCTGATAGAAATGCAGATTCTCTGAGACTCTGGGGTAGGGCTCAGCAATGCGGGTTTTAACATGCCTGAAAGCTAGCCCAGTAGTTGGACAACTATTGGCCTGGGGCAAGATCACTGCTCCCA
>NW_005367384.1:1597111-1598670 GCF_000412655.1 Myotis brandtii | reverse complement strand
CTGCTCCATGTGGTTCACAGGCTCTTTAATAAGTTGTCCTGGTGATTGTCCCATTTTCTGAACATGTGTTGACTTGAAGCTTCTTTTTTTTGTTTTGTTTTGTTTGTTTTTTGTTGTTGTTTTTTAAATATATTTCTTTATTGATTTCAGAGAGGAAGGGAGGAGAGAGAGATGGAAACATCAATGATGAGAGAGAATTATTGATCGGCTGCCTCCTGCACGCCCCCTCCTGGGGATCAAGCCCGCAACCCAGGCATGTGCCCTTGGTCAGAATCGAACCCGGGACCCCTCAGTCCGCAGGCTGACGCTCTATCCACTGAGCCAAGTCAGCGACTTGAAGCTTCTTTGAAGCTTTCTTGGGAAGACCCACGATGAATTTTGGTGTGGTTTTCTCTCTTTCAATCAATCAAATTCCATCAGCTTTAAAAAAATTAGCAATTTTGTCACAATAATACAAGGATATAAGTCCTTTGCTTTCTCCCTCACCGCATGCCACCCACACCCATTCTCTACTGGCAACTACTTTGAACTCTTTTAGCCACTTTTCTGCTATTTGACTCCATACCTATCTATATAAAAGACTAATATGCTAAGTGTCCTTCCCTCTGTCCGGGTAATGACGTTACATAGCAATGCCCGGCTTCCTCTCCCTAGCCTCCTTCCAGTTTCTTCAGCCCAGGAACACAACTTGCTTTATAGCCAGGTGGAAACACTTTACACTGTAACCAAATACCTGTGAAGCATTTTCACGTGCCTCATCTCATTTGATCCTCACAGAAGTCCTGGAGTAGGTAGATAGGAGACTCAGTGGAATCCTATTTTCTTTTGATTAGCCGGAAAATGGAGATTTAGAAAGCTTAGAAACTTGACACGACTGAAAAGAAGTAAGAAATGGTGGACCTTGAAAATGACTTCAGGTTTTCTCACTGCGCAGAGTATAGTCAAACACTGCTGCAGTTAAATATTTTACCCTTTGTTCTCCCTGCGTGATCTACAATAATAATCTGCTTTGTGTTGATATTTACTGCTGTGTTGCTGACAATTACCTGAAAGAGAAGTTGGAGTGCTTCACTGAGCTGGAAAAAGTTTAGCTAAATCAGAAAGCAGGTCTAATTAAGCAAGTTTGTTCTATATCTATAAAAGGCTAATCCTATCTAATAAAAGAGAAACATGGTAATTAGCCGTACCTCCGCTACCCTTCTCATTGGCTAATCAGGGCGATATGCAAATTAACTGTCAGCCAAGATGGCGGCCGGCAGCCAGGCACTGAAGCGAACAGGAGGCTTGCTTGCTCCAGTGACAGAGGAAGCCAACGTTCCCCGCCTGCCTTGCCGGCCTCTGAGCTGCAGTTTAAGAAACAATGTTACAAATATAGAAGCTAAACAAAACCCCAGAAACCTGCTTTCAGCCAGCCGGGCTTCAGCCAGAAGGACCGCAACATTGTTTCAATTATAGAACAAACGCAGATCCCTGCTTTCAGCCAGCCGGAATCTCAGAGCTGGAGTGAGCAGGATCGCAACAGTGTTACAATTATAGAACCCAAACAAACCAGATACCTG
>NW_005367384.1:1587330-1595760 GCF_000412655.1 Myotis brandtii | reverse complement strand
CCCCAATCGGCCCTGCTCTGAGCCCGACCAGGGGCTGCACCTAGGGATTGGGCCTGCCCTCTGCCACCCGGGAGCAGGCCTAAGCCAGCAGGTTGTTATCTCCCGAGGGGTCCCAGACTGCGAGAGGGCACAGGCCAGGCTGAGGTACCCCCTCTCCCCCCCGAGTGCACAAATTTTTGTGCACCAGGCCTCTAGTTGACATAATTGACATATAAAGCTCTTGCTGGTGCCAATTGCACATGTGTATTTTGATCTGTCATTGTCAATGGTGAATTTGGTTGACACTTCTATTATAGAGAAAGGGCGAATAGCGATATTAAAATATTTCTTCTAATTAATTTCCCTTCAATGTGCACGAATTCATGCACTGGGTCACTAGTTTCTAAATAAAATGCTTATATGGTTATTTCTCAATTTATCAGTTTTGGACATCACCTATTGACTTCCTGTTATTGCTATTGAGGACGTTAAAACTCTTTCACTTCATCTGCCCCTGTTCTCCTTTTTCATCTTAAGTACAGTTATTCCATACAATAAAAGGCTAATATGCAAATTGACCAAACGGCGGAACGACTGGTCGCTATGATGTGTAGCTCAACGCAGGAGCTGCCCCCTGGTGGTTAGTGCGCTCCCACAGAGGAAGTGCCACTCAGCCAGAAGCCCTGAGCCAGGCTCATGGCTGGTGAGCGCAGCAGCGGTGGCGGGAGCCTCTCCCACCTCCACGGCAGCACTAAGGATGTCTGACTGGCGGCTTAGGTCTGCTGCCCCTGGGGAGTGGGCCTAAGCTGTCAGTTGGACATCCCCTGAGGGCTCCCGGACTGCGAGAGGGTGCAGGCCGAGCTGAGGGACCTCCTCCCTCACCCCCCCGCCCCCCAAGTGCAGGAATTTTGTGCACCAGGCCTCTAGTAATACAATTTTAAAAAAAAAATAGCCAGAGTTTACACTACAGAGTTTACAGGATTCACTACAGAACCTCATAGTATTCTTTGATTTTTCCTTTCTCTTACAACTTTAGTTTGTCCTAAAGTTAACCTTATTTTTTATTTGCTTAGTTTTCTAAGTGCTATTTATTAATCCCCCTCCCCCAAAGCTCCAATATATGTGTCACACTCAGTATTTAAACTCCAATTGTTAAAAAGACCATTTTAAGCACTTGATCAGTTTTGTTATTTCTTAACCCCTGGAGTCCTTCGTGTTGTCCTCCTGTCCTTCTGTCCCCCTCTCCCATCTGGCAGGTTGCTCTCCAGGCCTCTGATCAGCTATAATCCCAAAGTTCCTCTTTACCATTCTCCCATGTTGCACGAATCTTGGCAGGAAGTACTTCAGCGGCTCAGCATCAAGTCATCCTTCCTTGAATTGTACTTTGAATTCCTGGCCTCTGTCCTAGTCCCTGTGATTAGGTCATTCTTTTTACTATATCCGAGACAACTTAGGCCGAGTACCTAATTTTGTTCTTGCCAGTCTTCTTGCTCAGGGAAGGTCACCCTACCCATAACCTCCAGTCCAGTGACATGGCCGTTGTAGCCATTCACAGACTTCCTTGATGCCAGTGGAGGCTTCTCATCCTTGAGTTCATTATCCCCTGGATTCCACATTGTGCTTTCTCCAGTATCTGAAGCAGCGATTTTCAATCAGGGTGCCGTAACGCATGGGCAGGCCACGAGAATTTTTAAAACATGCAGTATTTGACTATTTAGTCAGGGGCACTGACCTCTTTTCTCTGAGATTGTCAAATAAAAAAATGACAACAGCCAATACAACAACAGCCATCTGGTGTGAATGAATCAAAATTATACCTTTTTTTTTTTTTCAAATTGGCAAAAAATGTAATAGCTTTTTTTGGTGTGCCACAGAATTTTAGTAATTAGTTTTTGTGTGTCATGAGATGAAAAAGGTTGAAAATCATTGATCTGGAGGAAAGACATGGACTGTGAAGTTATACAGAACTGGGATCAAATCTCACCTGTTCCTCTTGCTAGCTGCATAACCTTAGGGGAGTCTTATGTTCCACATCAGAAAAGTCCAAGGCTCATAATACTATTCTTATTAAGATCGCTGCAGGAATTAAATGAAAACATGTATATTAAGTATCTACAGTAATTCCTGCACATAAATACTAGCTTATTCCTCGTTCTTTTAAAAAATATATTTTTATTGATTTCAGAGAGGAAGGGCAAGGGAGAGAGATAGAAACATTAATGATGAGAGAGAATCATTGATTGGCTGCCTCCTGCACACCCCACACTGGTGATGGAGCCCACAACCAGGGCATGTGTCCTGACCAGGAATCAAACCGTGACCTCCTGGTTCATAGGTTGATGCTCAACTACTGAGCCACGCCTACTGGGCCCTCATTCTTTATTACCTTGTGTTTGGTCCCGCTGTCAGCAGCTTTGGGGACGTTGTCATCTGGTTTTACCGTTTCCTTTGGACAAACTGACCTTTCACGCATCTGCCCTGGGTCTGTCTCTCCAGCACCAGTTGCCTCTGTTTCTCCCATATTTGGGAGCTAAGTCTAGTTTCAAATAGAGAACATTTCTAGTCTTCCCAATTCTGCTACAGATAAATGGGTCAAATCAATACTTAGTCCCACATGCCGTCTTTTTTAGCAGAGCACATTTTCCAGCTCAAAGACATTTTCTGATAAGAGAGAGAAAAACTAAATAGCGGTTGAGCAATTTTGCTTTATCATCTGTCAATATTACACCATCTGCCCCAAGCTTCATGCCCACACCTTCCTTGTTCTTTTTCTCCCTCTAAATATAGATTAAAGAGTCCTTTCAGTTGTCCTTAACTTATTTTGGCAAAGCCCAGCTCATCCTAGGCTTTCATCTTCCTCACACCTTTTTATACGTCTGTGCTGCAGTTCTGTGTTTGTTCTGGGTTGAATGTCCCTTTCTTCAAGTCCTCTGAAAATCTTGGCTTTTCAGGGCACCCTGCGCACCTCGTGATTAACCCTTTGCTCTTAAAAGCAGGAACCATTTGTACATTTCTTTCATTTTCCCCCATGCCATTCAGCATGAAACAGACCTCACTAAGATCTTATTAACCCAACTTATTTTTGTTGCTACATGCTAAGGTAATATTTTTAGCGTGTTTTTTTTTTTAAAGCTGTTCTTTCTCAAACATATGGGGATAAAACCTTCTTTCCCATAGCTGGCCCTGAATATTCAGGCTAACTCTACATTAACTCCTATTTTTAAGTACTTAAGCAAAAGATAGCTGGGAATGTGAAACTCTGTGTCCAAGGAAGAAAGATATTTGATGGTATTTTACAGCTTTTTTTGTACTTATAAAGCAAAATGAAGACTTTAAACCCCCTTTGGTTTTCATGTTAATTTCTTAATTAGGACCTATAACGGAATAAATCTGTGAGGCAATAAAGTTAAGAGGCAGGACTCACAATTTAATTAAATCTACAGACTTAATATATTTTAAATTAGTTATCCATAGGCAAAAAGGTTTTTAAGTTATCTATCAGGAATTTAACGACAATGGACAATATTTCAACTCATTACAGATATATTTAATGCTGCAATTTTCAGGTTACAAAAAAATTGTCATTTGGGCTTAATTTGAAAGAGATTCTTTTCATTTTAAAAATATTTGTTTATTGATCACTAGGAATGACCAGTGATTACTAATAAACACAAAGGAAGATGAGTGAATCACCCTGGAAATAAGAATGGGAAACAAAATATATTAAGAACTTGTCTATAATTTTCTATTGCAGCATTTATCATTTTTTCTGTATACCTGCAATATTGTTCAACACACTGCCTGGAGTGCTTAATAAGTGTTTGTGGTTGTTGACACACCAGAGATTTTGTCACTGTCTCTCATTCAGTCCCCTTTAAAGACACACACCCCAACCTCATTTACTAAGTAAGCACTACCTTGATTTTGTGGTTCACTTCTTATTAGTTGAAAAACCAAAACCTCATGTCTATCTCTCTCTATATCCCAACTCTACTTGAGGTGGGGATAAAACTTCCTTATATTGCTCGGAAGGTAAAATTTTAAGTATTTCATAAATAGGGATGGTGAAAGACAAAGGATTTCTTTTCATGTTTGTCCTTGAGGAGTGAACATCCCCTGAACAACCCCAGTCTGGGTTTGGCGTTCCTCCCACATGTTGCTGTATTTCTTTGTGTTTTTCCTTAACACACACTTAGCATACTGTGTTTCAATTTTATATTTACTTGTTTATCTCTCTTACAGTGAGAGCCCATTGAGGACAGGGAATGTGCCTTTTATCCCTGTAGTCTTAGCAACTACCATAGGTATGTAGTAGATACTAAACAAAGATGAATGAATGGATGGATGGATGAGTACATTACTTTTCAGTTTAGCCAAGCTCTCAGGCTAATCACAGGCACACATACACAGACATGCATAATTTTCGAGACCTCATCATTATTAACAATATGTTGCTCACCCCACCAGAAATATCTTCCCAAACTGCGTTGAAGTACCACAGAACTCAGAATGGGAAGCCATGACCTAGTGCCCTGCATAACTATTTTTCAGTAACTGGGTTTGTATTTGAGACACGGAGACTTTGTAGGTAATGCACACAGCAGTGTTTTGATAGACCAAAGTAATATACAAATTTAAAGCATTTATATAAGCACAAATTTAGAGCATAGCTCTAAGCTCTAGGCCCCTGAAATAGAAACCCTTTTTGTTTAATCTTAAATACTTTATTTTTTAGAACAGGTTTAAATTTACAGAAAAATTGAGAAGATAGTACAGAATTCCCATATGCATATAACAAGTTTCCTCTATTATTAACATCCTACATTTGTCTGACACATTTGTTAAAATCAATGGATCAATATTGATACCTTAAGATTAAAGCCCATGGTTTATCCAGATTTCCTTAGTTTTAACCCAATTCCTTTAGTTTTGTAGGCTCTCATCTAGAACACCAGGTTACAGTTAGTTGTCATGTTTCCTTGTGGCCGTGACAGTTCCTCAGGCTTTCCCTGTTTGTCATGACCTTGGACAGTTTTAAGCAGTTTTGGTCAAGTACTTTGTAGAATGTCCCTCTATGGGAATTTGTCTGATGTTTTGCTCATGGTTAGACTGGGCACAGGTGGAGATTTTTATAAGGAGACAGTCTAACACAGTAGCCATCAACTTTTTTTCTGCTCCCACACTGTCCAGACATGTGGCACACGCCCATGAGCAAGGCCTCTCATTAGATAAAGGAGGGCAGGGTTGGGGCACAGCACTGGGAGCATTTAGGAGACTCCCTGGGCATATATATTGAACAGAGTTTTGAAGAAAAAGGAGGGAGAGGGAATACCAAGGAAGAGGCTAGCAGACATGGTCATGGAGATAGGTAAGTATCAGTAGTAGCAGGAAACAGAGTTTTTAGGTTGGAGCAAACATTCCTTTTCAGGGAAATGGGGTTTAAGGACAAGTGGAATGTTAAAAACAAACAACGGAGCAGCTTAAGTTTGATATAAAAATTAAGAAAGATCTGAAGGTACTGGATTACCTGCAGAGAAGAAAGCGGGAGTCCCATAGTCATTGCCAACCAATGTTGCTGTGGAGCTGAGTGTCTTTCTTTCTTTTTTTTTTCTTTATTGACTAAGGTATTACATATGCATCCTTATCCCCCCATTGCCACCCCACCCCCCTGCTTGTGCCCTCACCCCCTAGTGTCTGTGTCCATTGGTTATGTTTATATGCATGCATACAAGTCCTTTGGTTGATCTCCACCTCCCCCACCCCCCACCTCCCGAGTGTCTTTCTTTGATAAATTTTCTTTTTGAAATTCTCTCCCTTCCTTGTTTTCGGGATAAGACTCTCCTAATTTTTTCTCCTAACTCTCTAGGTACTCTTCAGGCCTTTGTATTATTATTAAGCAATAAATAATTATTCAGGCCAAACCGGTTTGGCTCAGTGGATAGAGCGTCGGCCTGCGGACTGAAAGGTTCCAGGTTCGATTCCAGTCAAGGGCATGTACCTTGGTTTCGGGCACTTCCCCAGTAGGAGGTGTGCAAGAGGCAGCTGGTCGATGTTTCTCTCTCATCGATGTTTCTAACTCTCTATCCCTCTTCCTTCCTCTCTGTAAAAAATCAATAAAATATATTTTAAAAAAATAAATAATTATTCATAATTACAACTGACAGCTATATGGGTTATCAAGAATTGTGGGCAGCACTTTGTTATCTCACTTAATGCAACCAACCCTGTGAGGTACTCTTATCATCCCCATTAAAATGAGAAAACTAGTCCTAGCTGGTTTGGCTCAAGTGGATACAGCCTGGCCTGTGGTCTGAAGGGTCCCAGGTTTGATTCTGGTCAAGGGCACTTACCTCCGTTGCAGGAGGTAACCGATTGATGTGTATCTCTCTCACATAGATGTTTCTCTCTCTTTCTCTCCTCCTCCTCCTTTCTACTCTCTCTAAAAATCAATGAAAAAATATCTTCTGGTGAGATTGACAAAAAAAAAAAAAAAAAAAGAGAGAGAGAGAGAGCGAGAGAAAACTACAACTCAACAGTTAGTAAGTTGTCACAGAGAGAGATTATGGAATCCAAGTCTGTGCTCTGAATTACTGTGTATGAAGCTTGTCACTAAGATTTTGGCATTAGTCAGAGTTCTAGACTTTATCCCTTTCTTCTCAAGGTCAAATCTTTGTGTTTGCAATTTCTTTAACCTTCTCTTACAGGTTTGTGTTCCTTAGAGTGTTTTTATTTTTGGTGATTTCTATTTACTTTTAATCCTCACCCAAGGATATTTTTTCCATTGCTTTTTAGAGAGAGTGGAAGGGTGGGAGAGGGAGGGAGGGAAAGAAAGAGAGAAACATTGATATGAGAGAGACATATGGATTGGTTGCCTTCCACAAGCACCCTGACCAGGGATGGGGACAGAACCTGCAACTCAGGTATGTGTCCTTGACCGGGAATCGAACCCAAGACTCCTTGGTGCTCAGGCCAATGCTTCACCCACTGAACCACACCAACCAGGGCTATGCTTGCCGATTTTCTGATGTACCTTTAAAACTAGCTGCATTTCCAAACTGGAGACTCAACCAAGTAGACCACCAGGCAGAAACACGCAGAAGTGATGCTAGGATCCTTCTCTTTGGAGCCTATTAGGTGGTGCATGATTTCTTCTTTTTTTAAATCCTCACCTGAGGATATTTTAAAAATTGAATTTAGAGAGAGGAAGAGGGGAGAGAGGAGAGGGAGGGAGAGGAAGAGGAAGAGGGGAGAGAAAGAGAGAAATGTTGATGTGAGAGAGAAACATCAATCAGTTGCCTCCCATATGGGCTCTAACCCAAGATGGACCCTGAAACCTGGGTATGTGCCCTGACCAGGAATGGGTCCCACCACTGTTTAGTGTATGGGATGATGCTCCAACCCACTGCACCTCCTGGTAAGGGCAGGCGGTGCATGATTTTTATTGTCCCATTACTGATGTCACTTGATCACGTGATTAAGGTGTTGTCTGCCAGACTTCACTATAAAGTTACTCTAATTTTCTTAGTATGTAATAAGAATTTTATGGGGTGATACTTTGAAACTATGTAAATCTTCTAATCCTCTTCAAACTTTTAATTTATGTTTATTTACATCTGTATGGCTTCCTATATTATTCAATGGGTTATATAGGCACCAGTGTGCCTAAATCCAGAGCCTGTGGGAGGATTATAGGAGCTCCAGAAAGGAAGAGGTCTCTTAGGTAGGAGGTGTCTCCCTAAGGTCCGGGAAGCATGTTCCTGGGGTTCTAGGCACAGTATTGGAGAAAAGACTCCAGTTTGTCCCAGATTTGGCCAGTGGAACACAAGTTGGCCTGTGTCCTTTTAAAATTTTTTTTATTGATTTCAGAGAGGAAGGGAGAGGAGAGATAGAAACATCACTGATGAGAAAGAATCATAGGTCAGCTGTCTCCTGTATGACCCACACTAGGGGCCTGCAACCCTAGCATGTGCCCTGACCGGGAATTGAACCGTGATCTTCTGGTTCATAGGTTGACACTCAGCCTCATTATTCTTTGAACATGTCCTTACTTTTTTCCATAACTAGAGGCTCCAGGCTCACCCTGTACTTTCTCTCCTCTAGTTCTGGAATCAACCATTTTGCCAAGAAGAAAAAAATGAAGAGGGGAATGGTATTTAGAAACTAAGATCTATGCTAGATGTGCTCATTGTGTTTTGTGTCATTAATTTCAGACCCTCTCAGTGGAAAGAGCATGCATGTACTTATTCACCTATATCAATTTCTGTAAGTAGAAATAGATTGATACCTCCATTACCAATTCACCATCAAAAGATTCATTCCGGTTATCCTTCCATAATTATAACTCTCTTCCTCAACAGTGAGAAATCTGACTCCCATTTCCTTAGTATAGTAGTCCTCTCTTATCTGAGGGGGATATGTTCCAAGATATCCTAAAACCACAGATAGTACTGA
>NW_005367384.1:1584686-1587272 GCF_000412655.1 Myotis brandtii | reverse complement strand
TTCCCCCTGTACATACATATCTATGATAAAGTTTATGTTCTTTTTAGCATATCCAAATTTCCAGCACCACTACGCTTGAGTTTTAGGATCATTATTTAGTGAAATAAGGTTACTTGAACACAAGCACTGATACCACGACATTGATCTGATAACCAAGACAGTACCAAGTACCAAGTGACTGTGGGCGGGTCGTGTATACAGTGTGAATTCGCTGGACAGGGGATGCTTCACGACCCGGGTGGGATGAAGTAGACGGGTTAGATTTCATCACACTACTCAAACCATGTGCCATTTACAACTTATGAATTGTATATTTCTGGAATTTTCAACTGAAACTGTGAAAAGCAAAAGTTCAGAAAAAGGGAGGGGGCTATTTTTACTTACTGCATATTTACTTATTGATCAATTCTCTTGTATATAACCAATCTCCCATCACTGTTGCTGCCTACTCCTCTGCCAGGCTGTACTCTTGCTGACATCCCAAAGCCAGGTGGCCCCTCCAGGAAGGTGAGAACACCCCACACCAGGCACTTCCTGCGGAGGGTGCCCTCCTCACCAGTGTCCAACATGACAGCTTTGCCTGCCTCCCCTTCCCTGACACACTGCTGTGCTGTGTCCTGATAACACACATCTCCTACAATGTTATTCCCCCTAAACATACTAGTACATATCTATGATAAAGTTTGTTCTTTTTAGCATATCCAAATTTCCAGCATCACTACGCTTTATTTTTATTTTATTTATTTTTTTAAAATATATTTTATTGATTTTTTACAGAGAGGAAGGGAGAGGGATAGAGTTAGAAACATCGATGAGAGAGAAACATCGATCAGCTGCCTCCTGCATACCTCCTACTGGGGATGTGCCCGCAACCAAGGTACATGCCCTTGACTGGAATCGAACCCGGGACCTCTCAGTCCGCAGGCTGGCGCTTTATCCACTGAGCCAAACCGGTCAGGGCACTACATTTTATTTTTTTAAAAAAAATATTTTTAATTGATTTCAGAGAGGATGGGGGGGGCGAGAGAAAAAGAGAGAGAAACATCAATGATGAAAGAGAATCATTGGAATCATTGGTGGACTGCCTCCTGCATGCCCCCCACTGGGGATCATGTGCCCTAACCAGAATCGGACCATGACATCCTAGTTCATAGGTTGATGCTCAACCACTGAGCCATGCCCACCGGGCACCTACAAGGTACTTTAAAAGATACATGATCTCTTTTGCTCGTTATAAAACCTCTGTGAACTAGTCATGGAAGGCATTATTATCCATCACTTTTCTCTGAGTAAGTCTTCAAGGACCTAGGTTCGAGAGAAATGGAGTGACTTGCCCAAGGTCACACAGCTTATAGAAAGCAAGCTCTCTGCCTCTCAACAAATGCCAAAATTACTCTCCTTTTTTCTCCAGTAGAAATATGTTTCAAACTCATTGACTTTGTAGTCAACTCTGATTTCCAGGTGTTTCTTTTCCTGCAAAATATGTGCCAAGCAGTGGTGTGGCAGAAAAAGGATTGGACACAGAAGAAACTTAAACTTTAGCTTCAGCTCAGATCTGAGACTTTAGGCATGTTACTCTCCTCAATTATGAAAATGTTAGAATAGTCCAGCGATTCTTTGCCTGAGGCGGCTGAGAGAGGAGCCATGGGGCTTTTCCCAGTGATAGAAATGCCCGAGAAACTCAGGTACAATTACTTGATTCAATGATCCTTAACACCCCTTCCAATCTGCATACTTATGATTCCAAGGCAACCTCTCGATTCTTATCAATCTGTTTTTATTCTTACCAATCTCACCCTTCATTCAAAAATATTTATTTTTTACTATTTTTTAAAAAATATACTTTTATTGATTTCAGAGAGGAAAGGAGAGGGCGAGATAGGAATGAGAATCATTGATTGGCTGCCTCCTGCACGCCCCCTACTGGGGATCGCAACCCAGGCATGTGCCCTTGACCGGAATCGAACCAGGACCCTTCAGTCCGCAGGCCAATGCCCTATCCACTGAGCAAAACCAGCTAGGGCTCAAAAACATTTATTAAAGGCCTATTATTATATGCCAAGTACTTATTATCTAGGTTTTGCAGTACCCCCTTTCCGAGGTGTCACCGTCATTCAGAATTTTATCCCTATTTTCCAAACCTGGGACTGAGAGCATTCGCATCTAAGTCATGTAATTTATAAACTCGCGGGGCTCCTCTCCAGTCCTTTCTCCACCAACCACATTTCAAGGCTGTCCCTCTGGGCTTACACACATGAATGAACTCTCTTGAGAACACCCTCCTTCACCTAACAGGCTCCATCGACACTTGCATGTCCTAGCGGGTCGGTGGGAATTCGGGTGGGTGGTTTTCCAAGTCTGGATGACCCCCCAGCGCACCTCTGCACCCAGCGGGGCACAACCAGCTCTGAGTACTGTTAGCCCTGGGCTCGGCCCGCAGCGGTGGCGGGGTGGCTGCTAATTGACGAAGATTCTCCCCCGTCGGGAGGGGGCCGTGGCGGGGCCTCTAACTTGCCCGTTTCCCCTCCTCCGAGCACCGCACAGCGCGTGCCGCTGTCTGGGCGCAGGAACTTCCCCGCCCTCGCT
>NW_005367384.1:1575112-1583288 GCF_000412655.1 Myotis brandtii | reverse complement strand
GCCTGCGTTTCGGGTTTGACGTTTGGAGCAGCTCGGGCCGCCTCCGCCGCCAGGCCGCCGACTCGTGTGTTTTGTAATCAAAGTGTGAGGCTAATAAAGGGCGGCGCCACCTCTTGACTAGCGGCCGCCTGCGTTTCGGGTTTGACGTTTGTGAGAGCTCGGGCCGCCTCCGCCGCCAGGCCGCCGACTCGTGTGTTTTGTAATCAAAGTGTGAGGCTAATAAAGGGCGGCGCCACAGCCTCTTGACTCCGGCGTGGGAGGGACTCGCAGGCATTTAAACAAAGAAACTAGTTGGGGTTGGGCTCCCAAAGTCCTTATTTGGGTGTTGTGGGAGAGCCTGCGGTCCCCTTCGGGTGAAGCAGGTTTCCCGAGCGCCGTTCGGGGTTGCATCTTGGCGAGAGTGCGCTCACGGGTGGTAGCAGATATGGTGACTGTGATTGTAGGAAGTGTCCTTTGATTGACAGCAGGGCATTTAAATACAGCCTCCGCTCCCCCCCTCCCCAATTTTACAGAAACACTGCACGACCAGGCCAGATGTCTTCGTCTCCCTCTACTGGCCCTGGGAGAGAAAACCACGTCAATTACAGCGTTCATTTCGGTGTTTAGTGCTAGGTACAGTTAGTTTTGCTTAATTTTCAAGTACCGTTAGTTTTATTTAATCAGTTCTCAGTTTGCACAGCTCTGACAGCAGTACCAGAGAAAAAGGCAACGTTGTCACTGTATCAGATAATCTTTAACAATCTGGTCTATGTTTGGGGAATATTACTACAACCTTGCCACATGTAACTAAGAATAAATTATCCAAAGTTCTTTTTCATTACTGTACACTGATATTTTTCTGTATTTAGATTATACATAAAACTGAAATTTGGACATACCAAATTTTGCCAATTCTATTTCTACATCCTCTGTTCTCATACCCTAGGCAACCAGAGTAGAGATTATCCAAAAATCTAGGTGACATATAGAATAAAGCCAGAATCCCTGGCGATTATGTAAATACTTATTTTTCGAAGAACTATTTTAGCTGTATAAGAAATTTGTTCCATTGTCCAATGTAAAGGTTTGATTAATAAATTTTAGACTAGAATTTTATTTATCTTAATTTGGGTAACAACACTATAATCATAAAAAGCTGCAGGAAGTTGTGGAGAATTTTGTAATGCATTTAAGTATACATCTGAAAACAGGAGAAGTTGAAGGGAAAAAGAAGAGGGCACATGTGAAGAAGAGAAAACAAGGCCAAAACATAAATTTGTCACACAAATTTGTGTGACTTCATATCTGTGGAAGTGACTCTGAAATATATACACTTTAATAGCTGATACCTCAATTTTTGAAAATGAAATGTATTTTAATAAACACCGCCTTTATAATTATTCAAAATGTGTGTATACATTTTTGGGGGGATGCACTATATTTTGAACCTAGGTTGTTTTTTATTTTATTTTTTAGACCAGCAGTTCTTGAGCATTTACTCTGGTTCAGATATCAGAAATTAGAAAATTTAGTGATACTGCTCCACCATGTAAAAGCAGTATCTTAGTACCAAGTTTAATTCTTAATGAAGTATTGGTAATTTGAGGTTTATATATTTTTCCTGTGATTAATATTTACTTTAATGTTTATAGTACCATGAAATGAGTGATTGCTTTTTTGAACACAGCAAAATGTTCCTTACGTATTAATTATTAAACTAGTACCACTTGCTTATGTGAGAATTGGCCCCTGGAAGTACTGAGGTGTAGCTTTCATTCCCATGCTCAGCTTTTCCTTGGTTTCCAGGGGTAGTCTATTTGTAGAGGAGGAAGAAAGAGGAAATGAGTGGGTACAGAGGATTGCCTTTACCTGGATAATTTCTTTTTAAATCCTCACCCAAGGATATTTTTCCCATTGATTTTTAGAGAGAGTGTAAGGGAGGGAGGAGGGAGAGAGAGAGAGAGAGAGAGAGAGAGAGAGACATTGAGAGACATTGATGTGAGAGAGACACATGGATTGGTTGCCTCCTGCATGCCGTGACCAGACTGAGGTTGGGGATTGTACCTGCAATTGTAAGTGCCCTTCATTGGAAATTGAGCCTGAGCTGAGACCCTTTGACCCTTAGGCTGATGCTCTAACCACTGAGGAAACCGGCCAGGGCCAGCTGGATAATTCTTAGTAAATTTATTATTCAAATAAAAATTTTTTTTTGCTAAAAGTATTACAAAGGATATTACATATGTGTCCTTTTTTTCCCCCGCCCTTGACAATCCCCTGCCCTCCCTTACCCCCCAGTGTCTTATGTCCATTAGTTATGCTTATATGCATGCATACAAGTCCTTCGGTTGATCTCTTACCCCCCTCCCTCCTGCCCCCCAACCCTCCCTGGCCTTCCCACTGCAGTTTGACAATCAGTTTGAGGCAGCTCTGCCTCTGTATCTATTATTGTTCAAAAGTTTGTAATGGTCTTTATTATCCATGAATGAGTGAGATCATGTGGTATTTTTCCTTCATTGACTGGCTTATTTCACTTAGCATAATGCTCTCCAGTTCCATCCATGCTGTTGCAAATGGCAAGAGTTCCTTCTTTTTTACAGCAGCATAATATTCCATCGTGTAGATGTACCACAGTTTTCTAATCCATTCATCTACTGATGGGCACTTAGGCTGTTTCCAGATCTTAGCTATGGTGAATTGTGCTGCTGTGAACATATGGGTGCACATATCCTTTAAGTAAAATTTTTTAAACTCAGTGAATTTTGATGTAAATTTTGGTTTAATCTGCCTGGAGTTTCTGACATCTGAAAATCTGAAAAGTTTTTGCTCTAATTTATTCCGACAGGGAAGGAGTGCCTACCTTGATGCTTTTTAGCCAGGTAGCAGGGTGGATGGAACCAGCCTCCTCCAGGTGTGAGGCTGTTGAACTTTGTATCCTTGGTATTCAGGAATTCCCATCCCTCAGTCTGCCTAAGCCCCCCCCCCCTTTTTTTTTAAGTGAGGGGAAGGGGGAAAACACTTGCTGGGCACAATGTATAATGATACCCTTAGGGGCTGTGAGCTGAGGAATTAACAGGATTTTCCTGGGAAGGTTCCTTCTGAATTGGAGATGGACTTTTTCCTCTTTGAGTCTTGGAAGTAAGATGAGCTTTCTTGTAATGCCAATGTCTAGGCTATGTGTCTTTCCATAGCACACTTAATGTCATCCTATGCAAAACTGCATCACTGTTCTACTTTTAATGTCTTTGTCTCTCTATTAGATTGTAAATACCTTTGTTTGTTAGACTTTTTAGTAATATATTCGTTTTGATTGACAAAAGTAATATATTATAGAAAAATGGGAAGTATAGAAAAGTATCAAGAATATGCAAGTACCCATGTCTCCCAGAGATTGCCACTATTTTAACATTTAAGGTATATGTATGTATTGAAAACAACCTGGAATTCATTTTATGCATTCCAGTGTTACCTAACCTCTTTCATTAATATATATGTTTTTCTGTATCTTTGAAGTTTTTTGAAAACATTTTCAGTGGCTGTATAGTGTTTAATTTTACAGGAGTACTATATATTTTAAAACCATTCCCCTCTTGTTAGTTTTTTACCTTGTTTACTACTTTTTCTTGTATTTCCTAATGATAACGGATAGGTGAGATCATTCTAAACAAACCATTGTGAGTATCTCTAATTATTTCCTTAGAATAAATCAAATGAGTTAATACAAGTAAAACACGAAGAAGAAGAAGTGGCATGTGTAAGTACTCAATAAGAAATTCCTTGAAGTAGAATTAGTAGTCACAGGGCACAGATATTTTTAGGCTTCTTGTGCCTACAGCCAGATTGTCCTCTAGAAAGGTTATTCCAATTTATACTTTCACCAACAGTGTCCACTTCTAGTTCCCTGCATCCTCTCCAATCTAAGGTATTATTAACCCTGTCACCCCAAAACCAAGCCAAGCAAACACTTTGTCAATCTGCAAATGAATATTCCCACCAAAAAGAAGTACCCAAGATTATTTGTGGCACCACTATTTATATTGTCCCCAAAATGTAATGCCCTAAATGTCAGTAATAGTAGATTGGATAAATTATGGTATATTTATAAAATGGAATTCTCATCAGTGATTTAAAAAAAAAGCACTACTGATGCATACAACTGGGTGACTCTCACAAATAAAAAGTTGAGTAAAAGAAGCCAGACACAAAAGTGTGCACTGTTTGATTCTGCTTATATGAAATTCAAGTACAGGCATAATTGGATGAGAAGTCAGGCTAGTGCTTGCCTCTGGGGGGCATGACTGAGAGAAGGCCCGAGGGAGCTTCTGAGGTTCAGCAAATGTTCTCTATCTTGATCTTGTGTGGTGCTAGCGTGACTGATTCAGCTGTAAAAATTCACTGAGCTGTATGTTCACTGAAGATTTTTTAAACTTGATTTTAAGTGTACTTCAATCATTCAATGTTTAAAGAGTTATGTTTACCAATTTGGTAACTTTCCATACAGTATGTTTTAATTTTACTTTGTTTCTTGTCCTGACTTAATGGGGGCAGATAGATAAACAGGTGTATGACAAAAAAAGTTGTGTCATGGGAAAAGAGGGCTGAGGGTAGTATACGGCTACTTTCACATGGTGTGATTATGGAGTGCCTTGAGAAGGAGACATTTGAACACAAGAATATTTTGGATTTTACATAAATCAGATGGTATATTTTGAGGACTAAACGATTTGATTTAACCTTTAAAAGGTTCACTTTGGCTGCTACATGGAGAATAGACTGGAGGGAGGCAAAGGCTGACAGGTAGATCAGTAAGAAGCTATTGTAACAACAGTCCAGGTGAGAGATGATTTTAAAAGTTTGAGTTAGTTTTGGTAATTTATAAATGTTATATATTAATTTTTCTTCCTAAAGCCTGAATAAATGAAGAGCTTAGTTTATGAGAATGGAAGGATTTTTTCTAGAACAGAGGTTCTCAACCTGTGGGTCGAGACCCCTTTGGTGGTCGAACAACCCTTTCACAGGGGTCGCCTAAGACCATCTTGCATATCAGATATTTACATTACGATTCATAATAGTAGCAACATTACAGTTATGAAGTAGCAATGAAAATAATTTTATGGTTGGGTTACAACATGAGGAACTGTATTTAAAGGGCCAGAAGGTTGAGAACCACTGCTCTAGTTTGATTATAAAGCAGGCTTTGGTTGGTTCTAGCAATTGGAACTCCACAATAAGTTGCACAGTTTTGAACAGTTGGCCAGTGCTGATCTTGTAGCTGCTACCAAGTTCTGATTCTTTTTGGAAGTTACATTTTATTACTGTAATGATTGTTTACTTACTTTTCCATGAATATTAATATTATTCTTTTCCCATTAATTATAGTTGAATTAATGGTAACTTGTATGATTTTTGTATGTGTTTGGGTGAGTCCAGGTTTCTTTGGAGAATGAATTTTAGAAACCAAGGTCTGGTACTAGATGGGCTCATAGCTTCTAGGCCTTCCCAGTGGACAGAGCTGGGAAATACAGAAATCACACACATGCATTCACATCTGGATTTATTTCTGTTGCATCTATCTATATACCTTTGATTCTCATCCAATACCACAGCATTCGTTTTAACCTTTTCCCTTTCCTTGCTTGTAACTTTTTGTCCAACATTGAGAAACCCAGCTCTTATTACATTTAATAGATTTATTTGTTCATTCCTAGTGTATACATAAAGTGGTTCTAGAATTGCTAACCCTTACCCTTGTAATAAAGAAATCTGCTAACTAGGTTACAGTACTTGTTTATAGTTCCTTTTGTCTTTAGCCTGATAATATCTAGTCAAATCATTTTCCAAAGTTAGGTTACCTCCTTCTTTTGTGTTGCATTTTGGAGTCCTCCCACATCCTGTTTGGTTTTTTAATTGTTAGTTTATATTTTGAATATGTAACCATTACTATCATTCTAAGAAGTCAGAGTTATATGAAAAGGTATACTCAGAAGTGTCATGCCCTCTTCACCCCTCTTACGTCTTTCCATCCCTTTTTCACCCCCCTCCTGTAAGTAATCTCTAGTTTCTGGCTCATCTTTTCTGTGTTTTTGGTGTGTTTTCCCACAAATGAGCAGATGTATGTTTTGTTTTGTTTTTTTTTATTGTATCTGTTTTCTTCACACGAAGGGTAGCTTATGATAAATATACTTCATTTTGCTTTTTCTCACTTAATAGTATATACTGGAAATCACTCCATGTTAGCTCAGAGTTCTTCCTTATTCTTTTTAACAGCTATATAGTATAGCTGTAGCTTGTTTTATTCATCTTTTTTCTTGTGTATAGGCATTTAGGTTGTAGTATTTTGCAATTAAAAACAGTGCTGTAATGAATAATCTTGTGCACATGTATTTTCATGTTGTTGGACGTATATCTTCAGGTTAGATTACTAGAGGTGGGATTACTTGGCCCAAAGATGGGTGCATATGTTGTTTTGTTAGGATTACCAGATTTCCCTCTGATGCTTGGGCCTGTTTGCATTCCCACCAGCAGCGTATGAGAGTGCCTCTTCCACCACATTCTTGCCATCAGGATGCGTTTTCATATTTTTAATCATTGCCAATCTGATACGTGAAAACTGATATCCATGTTTTAATGTGCATTTCTCTAATTACAAATGAGTTAGAACAACATTATATATGTTTGTTGGTCATTTTCTTTCTTTTTTTCCTTCTTTTGAGAATCACCTGTTTATATCTTTTTCTGATTTTATCAGGTTTTTTATCCTTTGTCCCTTAACTTTTGTTTTGTTCATCCTCACCTGAGGATATTTTTCCATTGATATTTAGAGAGAGTTGAAGGGAGGGGGAGAGACAGAGAGAGAAACATCTATGTGAGAGAGACACATCTATTAGTTGCCTCCTGCACGCGTCCCAACCAGGGCCAAGGATCGCCCCAACCAGGGCCAAGGATAGAGCCTGCAACCTTGGTACATGCCCTTGACCAGAATCAAACCTGGGACCTTTCAGGTTGAGGCTCTGTCCATTGAGTCACACTGGCTAGGCCTTGTCCCATAATTTTTAAGAGTTCTTTATGTATTAGGGGTATTAGTCTTTCGTGGCATATATAAATATCATCTCCCAGTTTGTAGTTGTTTTGTATTTGTATTTTTTGGTCTATGGTGATTTTTTTTTGTCATGAAAATTTGTAAAAAATATTTGTAAATAGTCATATTTATTAACCTCTTATTGGCTCTTTTATTAGCAAGTCTTTTATAATCCAAGTTGATTTTTTTTTACTTTTTTTATTCCTAGTTGTTAGTCCACTCCTGAGGCTATTTCTTGAGACATTGATGTTTAGAAAGAGTGGAAGGGACAGGGAGAGACAACCAATACGAGAGAGACACATTGATTGATTATCTCCCTCAGTTACCGAGGCCAGGGCAGGGGATTGAACCTACAACCCAGGTAGGTGCCCTTGACCAGAATCAAACCCAGAACCCTTTAGTTCGTGGCAGACACTATATCTACTGAGCCATATCGGGTAGGGCTACTCCAAGTTGTTAAAGAGTATTTTACCTCATTTTCTTTTAGTACTTGTGTGGTATTAATTAATTAATAGTTAATTAATTTTACTTTTAGATCTGTAATACATTTGGAATTTATTCTTACATATAGTATAAAATAGGGATATAATGCCCAGCCAGCGTGGCTCAGTGATTGTGTGTTGACCTATGAACCAGAAGGTAGCAGTTCGGTTCCCGGTCAGGTTATGTGCTTGATGCCCAGTGTGGAGAGTGCAGGAGGCAGCCAATCAATGATTCTCTCTCATCATTGATGTTTCTGTCTCTCCCCCTTCCTTTCTGAAATCAATAAAAAATATATATTTTTTACATAATAGGGATATAATTGTATTTTTCCCTAAATGGCTACCCAGTTGTCCCAGCACTATTTATTAAAAAGTTCGTATTTGCCTAGTAATTTGACATGCCCCCTTTATCATGTTGAAATTCTGTATATGCATGGGTTTGTTTCTGCACTTTGTATTCTAGTCCATTGTTCTATTTGTCCATTCATGTATTGCACCACACTAGTTTTTTTTTTTAATTAAATCTTTATTGTTCAGATTATTACAGTTGTTCCTCTTTTTTCCCCCCCATAGCTCTCCTCCACCCAGTTCCCACCCCACCCTCTGCCCTGACCCCTCCCACTGTCCTCATCCATAGGTG
>NW_005367384.1:1485081-1573668 GCF_000412655.1 Myotis brandtii | reverse complement strand
GGAGCAAGCAGCTATGGCTGATCCTCAGTCCTATCCTAAGAGGCCCCGCGTCTCAGTGTCCCGGTAATTGCTGCAAGCACCTCTGAGAGAAAGCCGCCCTCGAGTTCCGAGTTCTGCCCGCTGCCAGACAGTCCAGTTTCTCCCCGTATGAGTCTGGGTCCCCAGAGACTTCCCTGAACTGGAGTTCAGAGCAGTCGGGGGCTTGTGACTCCCTCCCGATTCAAAAAGACAACTATGTCCTCAGTTGCCAGCCGTTTCCGCGCGCGCCTCCCTACCTCTGCACTTTACTTCTGCACTTCCTCTGGTCTCAGTGTGCTTTCTTCTTTTCTTCTAGTTGTAGAATTTCCACTCAGCCAGCCTTCCTGTAGTTCTGGATGATGTCCGTTTTGTCTTTTAGTTGTATTGAAGTTGTGCCCTTGCCGCGTGCACCTCTGTACCTCTGCACTTTACCTCAGCTCCTCTGAGTCTCAGTGTGCTTTTCTCTTTTCTTCTAGTTGTAGAATTTCCACTCAGCCAGCCTTCCTGTAGTTCTGGATGATGTCCGTTTTGTCTTTTAGTTGTATTTTTGAAGTTGTTATGCGAGGCAGCAATTTCCGGTGTTTACCTATGCCGCCATCTTGGTTTCTCTCCACCACACTGTTTTAATTATGGAGGCTTTTATAGTAAGTTTTTAAGTCTGGTAAGACAAGTCCCAACCTTGTGTTTTTTTGTTTTCAGGTGGATTTTTTTGTTTATTTGTTATTCTTGCAGGTTTATTTTTCCATATAAACTTTAGTAGCATGTTGTCTAATTTTATTAAAAAGCTCATTGATATTTTATTAGTATTACATTAAATTTATAAAGTAACTGACATAGCGAGAACTGACATTTTTGTAATGTTGAGTTATTCTATCCAAGAACAGGCTGTTTATTTATTTAAACCTACTTTTGTGCCTTTCAGATATGTTTAAACTTTTTCTTTATGTAGATTTTGCACAATTATTAAGTTTATTTCTTAATGTTTAATTTTCTTTTTTACTATTATAAATGAGATTTTTCTCTACTACTTGCTTGCTGATTGGTTATTGGTATGTATATGAAGACTTACTTGATTTTTAAATGTTGCTTTATATTCTGCTATTTTAATAATGAAGTAATTGAGTTAGTTGTATCATCAGTTCACTAGAGGTTCCTATCATATGTAAATAGAGGTAGTTTTACTACTCTTTACCTATTCTTATGCCTCTAAGTGATTTCGCTTTTCTAACTGCATAAGCTAATACCAGTAGTACAATGCTGAATAGTGGCGGAGATAATGAATATCCTTACTTTGTTCCTGTCTTTAGTGGAAATACCTCTAATGTTTCCTTACTAAGTAAGATATTAGCTTTAGGCCTCTTATCATATTAAGAAAGTAACCCTCAATTCTTTTTTTAAAGTGTTTATCATGAATGGTTGTTGAATTGTATCAAAGACTTCTTAAGCATCTATGGGGAACCATAAGCTTATTTCCTAATATATGTTCATATGCATATAACATATTTTAAAAATTTTATTGGAGTAGCGTTGGTTATTAAGATTATATAGGTTTCAAGTATACATTTGTATAATACATTAGCTGTATATTACATTGTGTGTTCATCGCCTAAAGTCAAGTCTCCTTCTGTCACTCTCTATATATTTGAACCCCTTTACTTTCTTCTAACTCCTCCCCACTCCCTTTTGCCTTTGGTAACCACCATACGATACTTTTGTCTTTGTCTATGAGTTTTTGTTTGTTTTTGCTTTCTGTTTTATATCTCACATATGAGTGAAATCATATGGTTCTTTGCATATATTGTGTTTTTAAGTGTACTTCATTAGCTCTAAGAATAACAGCCACATGGGAAAATATTCTGAACTGTTGGATATTTAAGTTGTATTTTGGTGATGCTTTGTACCTAAATTTTAAAATATTATTCTGTATCTAAATTTGAAAATACCAGTGCCTTTGGTAGTATTTAGTAAAATTGACAAATATAAGAGACATGGAGGAACAAACACTGAGCAAGTAAATGAATATAATAGGAATCTCTAATGCATTCATGACCCAGGAATTTCTCCAAAGCAGCATTTCCTAACTTGTGTTTTGTGAACCCTAGGGGTTTAAGGTGTCCTGGGAGTACACTTTTCATTTGTCCTTTAAAAAGACAGTGATTATTTTCCTTTTAAAATGGATTTGTTTTGAGAGCCTCTTCTACATCTACATGAGCAAGAGTACATGGGATGGTTAGTGGAAATCAGTTGAATGTTCTCAGGATTCAGTGATTGGGTTGTTTTGTCATTCAGCTGAATGCTGCTAGCTACCATGATGGTCTTGACTTTAATTTTTGTTGTTTTTAGAGAAAATTTAAAACATATACGAAAGTACACAGATAGTACAATGTGCTCCCTGGGAACCATCACTCTGCTTCAGTGATTATCATGACCTTAATAACATCAAACACTCAGTGTTCAAATTTCCAGTTGTCTCTTTTTTCTTTTTTTTTTTCTCTCCAATTGTCTCTTAAATGTTATAATTTTTTTTCTATTGTTTGAATCAAGATCCAGTTAAGGTCTGCACATTGTGATTAGCTGATATGTCTTGGAAGTCTCTTAATCTGTAGCAGTGGTTCTCAACTGGATGGGATTTGGCACTTCCCACCCTGGGGAGACTTGGCAAGATCTAGAAACACTTTAAAAAGATAGTGATTATTTTTATTGGGGGGAGGGTGCTATAGGAATCTAGTAGGTATAAGGGCATAGTTGCTACTAAATGTTCCACACAGCACAGTTCCCTCAACAAAAGGATAATCCAGCCCTAGACTCCACAGTGCTGTTGGAAAACCCTGTTCCATAGGTTCACCTCGTGTCTCTCTTTTCCCTTGCAATTTATTTGAGCAGAAAGTTGTTGTTTATCCTATACAGTTTTTTACTTTCTCTATTTTGTTATTACATCCCTGAAACATCTTTGAACATGTTTTTGTCTGTCTTGTGAATTAGTATTTGAATCCAGAGAAGTTTGGTCAAATTCAGGTTTTCCCCCCAAGAATATTTTATAAGTGGGTGGTGTAGTCTTCCATCAGGAAATAGAAATGGTTGTTTCTCTTTTGGTCATGCCTGTTGCCACGGCGCAATCCCAGTATCCATTCACTTATTCACTAGTGGTTGCAAAATGATGATAATCTATATATATAAAAGCGTAATATGCAAATTGACTGGACGGTGGAATGACCAGTCAGCTATGACATGCACTGACCAACAGGGGGCAGACGCTCAACTCAGGAGCTGCCCCTAGCCTGCAGACCCTGATCGCCCCACACACACAGGGCAACTGGCAGTGGCAGTGGGGGTAGGGGGGCCAGAGCCGATGAGCGGGCAGGAACGGCCAACCTCTTGGTCCTTTCCCCCGGCCGGCAGGCTCCGATTGCCTGATGGGGAACTGGGTTGGGGAGTGGCGGTGAACGTGGGCGGTGCCGAGGCCCGTTTGCCCCACTGGTCGCCCCCCACACAGAGGTGGGTGGGGAGTGGGGCCGGCTGCCAGCAGCCGGGGAAGATCAGCCCTGATTGCAGGCCAGGCCTAGGGACCCTATCCATGCACAAATTTTGTGCGCCGGGCCTCTAGTGTAATTATAAATTACTTCTTCAACTATAAGCTGGAATCCTATCTAATAAAAGAGTAATATGCAAATTAACCATCACTCTGTGAAAAGATGGCGGCGCCCATAGCGGCTGGGGCAGGATGCTGGCGGCGTCACCCCGGCAACGTGAGCCCAGCAGGCAAGCTCGGCCCGCAGGCAGCACCCAGCAGGGCCTGCTTGGCCCTGTCACCGCAGCGTCCCACGAGCAGCCAAGAGCGCAGCCTGCAGGTAGCACCCAGCAGGGCCTGCTTGCCCTTCACCATGGTGTGGAGCAGGCAGGCCCCGCAGAGAGCAGAGAACCATGGGGAGCGGGCCCAAGTCGTCAGTAGGACATCCCCTGAGGGCTCCCGGATTGGAGAGGGTGCAGGTCGGGCTGAGGAATCCCCCACCCCCCGCATGAATTTCGTGCACCAGGCCTCTAGTCCTTCTATAAAGAGAAAGTTTCCTTCATCTGCTCTTTTGACTGCCTAGTGGTACAATTCTATATAGGAGAAGCAGAATTGAATGGCTTGATTCTTTCCCTTTATCACTAGTTTTGAAATTAATTGGCTCATTAGAATTTTCTATAGATTATTATATAAAGGAAAATTTTAACTTATAGTTAATAATATTGTAATATCTCTGCATGGTGACACATCATCACCAGACTTAGTGTGGATATCACATCATAAGGTATATAAATGTCCAATCACTATGTTGTGCACCTGTAACAAATATAATGTATGCCAACTTCACTCTTTTAAAAAGCAAAATTTTAATGTGTAATATTTATTAGCTTTAAGCAATATAGAGAAGTAAAAAAGATGAATACAAAAAAGAGTTCATGTCTCCTTTGGCCATCTAGCCTATAATTTAAAAAACAAAACAAGTAATATAGAAAGATAAAAAAATGAAAAGTGAAAGTATCTTGTCTCCTTCCTTCAGTCCCCTTTCCCCAGTGGTAAACATCATTAAGTTTTGAGTTCTCATTCAGAAAGAAGGGGTCATGCTGTGTACATGATTCTATGCCTTTCTCTTTTTCACTATTAAAATATCCTGGAGGTCTAAGAGAGCTTTTCATATCAGCATATACAGGTGTTTCACTCTTCTTAATGGCTGCATAGAATTCCATTCTGTGGATTTACCATAATTTGTCTGGTTCTCTGTTAATAGATTCTTCAGCTCCTTTCTCCCTCCCTCCTTCTTCCCTTCCTCTTTCCCTCCCCTCCTCCCTCCCTCCTTAGTACTTAATGCTATAGTGTATTTTTGTATGTCTGTCTTTGTTCTTGATGAGCATTTGTTTATTCTTAAGGTAATGTTCTAGTATTATACATTTTGAATTATTTTATATGTAGTCATATTTTAAATTTTTTCTAAAGAAAAGGAGCATAGGAACACTGATACTGAAGTTTGATGGGCTTAAACATAGTAATTATGCAAATTTAAGTTACTTCTTTATCAGGGCTGTAAGACTGTTTATCTGATCATTCTAATATATCAGAAATCAGTGTTGGAGAAAATATAATGACATATTTAATTTGTGTTTTATTATGGGGAGGGGGGAATAAAACATTCAGAATATTTTGTGGAGAAGTGCTGAACTTCTCTTCTTTTGTACTTAGAAGTATCATTTTTCTTGAGCACAAAACACAGGAAATTTAAACATCTAATAGTGACTCCTATTTATCAGTTAGTAATCCTAACAGTCTGACATCATGTGCAGTAAATTATGAGATTGCAAAAGCTGGGGGAACCTATCCCATTGTAAATAATTTGGCATTTTTATTTATTTATTTATTGATCTTTAGAGAGGAAGAGAGAGAAACATTGATTTGTTGTTCCACTTACTTATGCATTCATTGGTTGATTCTTGTATGTGCCCTGACCAGGATCGAACCTGCAATCTTGGTGTATTGGGACGATGCTCTAATCAACTGAGCTACCTGTTTGGCATTTTTAATGTGTAAAAGCTGTTGTCAGATAAGTGGTCACTATTTGACAGAGAAATTGGAGTGTGAACCACTATGGTCCTTTTGATTTATACAGTGTCTAATGGGTACTTTATATTAATAAATATACAAAAGAAAATTAAGTGGTCCTGGAGAACTGCCTGGAGGTCCTGGAGATGTTCCCACTGCCCAGGAACCCCGACTATTAAAGACGCGTGAATAAAAGAACAATGAAACAGTTTGTTAGCACCCTAACTGACCCACTGTGACAAAAGTATGGGACACAGGCACCCTGGAAGCGGAGGCTTTCTGGCCAGTTCCCATCAGTGACTTGAGAAACTTTCCGGGGTGACCGCACTAGAGCTTTCTTCCTCAGAACCTGGGTTGTGGGTTCCTGGGTTCCCTCTGCTCTGTGGACTCCCACATTGCCTCACCTGTCACACACGCTACACTGTAGACATGTGGTCAGTCCTTTTTGCTTGACTACGAAGGAATCTTGGGGTATGTATAAACTATCTGCAGATTAGAGGAATTGTAGTCTTTGTGCTTAATTTAACTTGTTACAGGTCTGACTCATCTTCCACTCTTGCATTCTTCTTATTTCAGTACATTTTTAAGGCTAATTTTCTTTGTGCCTGGTTCTTTGAGTTATTTTCCCTTTCTTGCTAGACTGTCTTATTTTCTGTCAGATGATCAACATTTCCTAAGATCCCATGGTTACTGAGAGAGCAGAGGCCCTTCTCTTTGATTTGGGGACTTCTTTCCACAAACCAGCTTTCTCAACCATTCAAATGCCAAGTACTAGTCAGTGCTAGACTCTGCTCCCCTAATTTTCCTGTTGCTGCCTCTGCCTTTATGGGCATCCAGCCTGTGGCAGGAGAGATCAGATCCCCTGAACCGAACTTGCTTTCTCTGTTTTCTCATTTCTTAACCCTTGTTGGAATCGAGTATCCTCTGAAAGCTCCAAAGTCTTTCTTTCACACAGCTCTTTCCTTCAGCATCACTTTGTTGGGGCTGCCAGGGAGTCTCTCCACTCACCTCCTGCCAGTCACCCAGCTTGCACTCAGCCTTACTCCTGGCCCTTGCACCGCCTGGTGCATTCACCAGCTTCACTGCTCTGAGGGTTTTTTCTTTTCTTGGACAGGACAGAGGAGGACAGTACAAGCTTCTTAGGACTTTAAGATTAAGTGATGTTAGGAGATGGGTGACTTTTCCTCCTTTGCTCTCCCCTCCTTTCCACCAACCACATCAGTGACTTTTTATTTCATTACCACTGTCACATTTCAGGCTTTCTTTGACTATCATCACAGCTTCTGCCATATCTATGCAGCACTTTGAAAGGATTTTGATTTTTGAAATTTAGTTTTGTCCTAAACAGAGGTATCTGTTAAGTCATGTGTTGGTGATGCTCAATACAAATTTTAATATTTGTGAGAAAGATATTTATTGAGTTAAATAGTCTTTATCATATAAAATGTGCATGTGTAAGGTGTCAGAAGGGTGCTGGTGGTTGATGAAAGGACACTAACAGACTCAGGGAAAGCGTAAAGGAAGTGTAAAGGATTAAAGGACCTAACCCGATGAGAATGGCTCTACAAAGCAGGAGGCCCAGCAGTCTGTCCAATGGCAGGGCCAGCTGCCCTGGCTGTCAGTTCTCATAAACAGGCCCTGCTGCCAACGATAGTGCCCTCTGGGGACTGGCTTCCTCAGGCCCAGCTATTCTCACCGTGGTGACAGTGCTGGGTCCTCTGGGTTCCTCTCTGTTTTAGTGGTGATCTTGCCTGCCCAGCAGTGTGAGTAACTGCTCACAACCTCAGCACATTCCTCAATTTTTATGGCAAGATTGGGTAACTTGAAGATCAGCATCTCAGATGTATCGTCTTCCTCGCAGGCTTCAAGCCTGCATGTCATCTATTCCTCCAGGTACACTTAACTCTACACTTTGGTCGGCCTTGAACTAGATCAATAAAAAGTAACTAGAAGGTTTGTACACAAATCACTTGTGCAGTTCCTCATCAAGTTGGACAATTTTGTCTTTAACCTTTGTTCGGGAGTTAAGTATTAAATATTATTCATTAAATAATATTATACTCACTGGAAAGAAGGGATCCTTAAATGAGTAAAAGTAGCATATCTGTTTTGCCAAAATAGCATATATTCTTGAACTAAATGACAATTTTTCCCTTTATAACTTTTTATTCTAGTCATTGTTTTTTGCAGTGTCAGTGCTATACATCTTGCATTCAGCCATTTATATGTGAGCTACAGTTGCCAGAATTTGCTTACTAGTATGGAGAGGTCTATTTTCAGATTTAGGAAATTTCTGGAATGTAATTTCAGAAAGAAAAGGAAACCGCAAAGTGATTGGAAATTACCTTTAGTTATATTAGCTCTCATCCCCTTTCACCTATTCAAGGAAATGCTCCAGCAGTTACTCCCCTCCTTCCATATCACCCCCCCCCATTAGTGTGCAAATAGTATAGAACCTTTATTAAAAAACACAAAAACCCCCAACTTTCTTGACCTGACATCTCCCCTTCAGATGCAACCCTATTTCTTTGTTCCTTTTATAGCAAAATTTATTTTAAAAAGTGTCCATATTTGCTATCTCCAGTTGTTAGGGTTTGTTTTCCCCTCTTTTTTCTAACTGAGGTCCCATTCACTCTGAACCCAGTGGAATCGGGCTTTTATCTTTACGACTCATGACACAGCTCTTGTCAAAGTTACCAATGTGCTTCACCTTCTTTGGCTTCTAGGAAATCCCCAGGCTGGTTTTCCTACCGCTCCACTTCTCCTTCAGAGTCCTCATCACAGTCCTTCCTGTCTCCCCAATCTTTTAACATGGGAGTACCCCAGGGTTCAGTCTTCAATAGGTCTCTTTTTCTAGCATTTATCTGATCCCATGACTTCAGCTTTCATCTGCTTGTGGATGATTCCTAAATTTTTATCTCCTTTGTAGATCTGAGCTCTAGTCTTAAATACGTAATTGCCAACTGTACTAGTATGTCTCCACTTGCTAAACTATTAAACTGATATGGCCTGCACCTCCAGACCTGCTAGTATTTCTTTCCCCTACTTTCACACTACCTTGTAGGTGACTCTTTCTGACCTAATCTCTTCTACCTGCTAGCCTCTTTTGTTGTCCTTGACCATTATCAGAGATCCCTCTACACCGCCTTTTCTACCCTCCCTCTGCACCTCCCTCCTACCATGAGATACATAAGTGTAATTTAGGGTAACACTTTCCTCTTAAGAAAAGTCTCTGGAAATTCCCTCATCATCATCATGATTTCGTCTTCCTTCATTTAAAATTTTATTCCTGGAGTGCTCCTTTCTCTGTGGAAAGTCTCTTAAGATAGCTAAAATAATTTAATCCCTTTTGTCTAAAAGATTGCCCTCTTTCCACCTGTTCCACATTTTATTCTTTTGCAGAATGGATGGTCTAGTCTTACAAGAGGTTCATGCTGGCTCAGCCCACCATAGTTCAGCTGAGCTGAGGCTGCCCTCAGTGGTGAGACAAAATGTGTCTTGAAAACGCATCAATCTAATGTATGTCCTCTGGAACTGATACATAATAAATTGCTAGGAATGATTGTTTTTCCCCTGGAGATTTACTGAGGTCCAGCAATGGGTCTTTCTCTCCTACACAAATCAGTTATGTTTCTTCAAGTTGGACAATTTTGTCTTTAATCTTTGTTCAGGAGCTAAGTATTAAATATTACTTATTAATTAATATTATGTAGTATTATTTACTTAAGTTATACCTATTTACCTATAATAACTTTATTTTAAAAATATTTTTATTGATTTCAGAGAGGAAGAGAGAGGAAGAGAGAGATAGAAACATCAATGATAAGAGAGAATCATTGATTGGCTGCCTCCTGCATGCCCCTGACTGGGGATTGAGCCCATGACCTGGGCATATGCCCTGACCAGGAATCGAACCGTAACCTCCTGGTTCATAGGTTGACTCTCAACCACTGAGCCACGCCAACTGGACAACTTTATTATATAATATCTATATATACTTGTTCAGTATTTATCCTGGAGAGGGTGGAGGAATAATGGAGAGAATAATGGAGTGGATGTTATGGTGAGCAATGTGTACAAAGAATGAACAAGTTAAGTAAGTATGCATATTAGTTTGTTTAGATAGAATTTCACATATGTAGCAGGCTCTGTAGGAGCCCCATCCCTATCCCCTGGCTCTCTTGTTTCCATCTCTTCTATCTATCTTTATCTCTTGAAGACTTTTTTGCTAAGAGCATTTGAGATGTGGCCTGAGGGCTTTTGTAGGCCACGGGAGCTCAGCCGCTTGCACTTGATGCGGGCTGGAAATTCTGAAAAGTTAATGGCTCTAGGAGAGCCATCTACCATTGTGTATTGGGAGATAGTGTATAAATACATCTTCCTTGGTGGGACCATGCTGTGGCCTCCTCCCCTTCCCTGTCTCAGGTTTCCATTCCCCTACCAGTGCTTCCATGGTCACATATGAACACCTGCACTCAGATTTGTGTGTCAGGATCTGCTGCTGGGAGACTCCAGCCTCAACCAGTGGAAATTTATTAATGAGAAGAAAGGTCATAAGTGAGAGAGAATGGATTTGAAAGTAGAGTTTGGATTCCATTTATTAAATAGCAGATAACATTTTTACATGATAGTCATATTTATGTAGTAATGTCTGTGTTATAAGTGTGCTTTCATTTATATGTCTATGCAGATGCACTGGGAACATGACTCTTAAAGCTGCTGCTTACTTACCTCTTAGAATAGTTTTCTAGTCTTGCTACCTTGAAAAGATGTCTTGCCTTGAAGCATGTGTGTGATATTATTTTAATTTGAAACTGGTGCTGTTTTAATTTATTTCTCCCCTCCTTTTTATAAAATGCCCCCCCCCCCAACAGTTGGAAACATTATATAGTAAGTAACTTTTAGCATGGGAACATTTGCAGTGAAGTGTTAACATTTCCCAGATTAATTAGCATGTAAAAACCAGCAACTACTTTACCATCTTTGAGGAATGATATGATGAGGTCTACTTAAATCAGACTTTCCTGTGACTGGAAGTCCCACTTGTGAAATGTGGCTGAGTGTCCTCAGAGAAGTTACTCAGGAGATAAAATCCTTTATATGTCAACTATTTTTAGATGGATTTTGACAGGTACATTATACTCGTCTTAGTAGAATACTGCACTATTTAATTTTGGTGACTAAGTACCATGGACCTTAGTTTTCTATGCTGTATTGGGCTATTGGCACATGTTGGACAGTTTGTGCATGAAATTGCCGCAGACCAGTGGAGATTTGATAGTATTTCATCTTTTTCCTTGCTGCACTTTCTTGCTGTCTGTGATCTACTTCAGCGGTCGCCAGCCTTTTGGACCTTACGGACCACCGGTTGGCGACCGCTGATCTACTTGACCAGCCTCCACTGCTGTTTCTAATCTGTGTTTTCTAAACGAGAGGCAAGCTTAAGATTTCATTGGGGAATCAGACAACAAGCCTTCTTAAATTGCCCACTCTATCATCCTGAGACATTGGTGACAATAGGGTGGGCCTAGTCAAGAATGGAGGCACACTGTGCAGAAGGGATTTTGTAATTACCACTTAAATAGGTCTGGTGGGCAAGGTTAGAATCTTTGAAGTCAGAGTGCTTATGATGCTAGATCAGGGGTGGGCAAACTTTTTGACTCGAGGGCCACAATGGGTTCTTAAACTGGACCGGAGGGCCGGAACAAAAGCATGGATGGAGTGTTTGTGTGAACTAATATAAATTCAAAGTAAACATCATTACATAAAAGGGTACGGTCTTTTTTTTTTTTTTTTTTTAGTTTTATTCATTTCAAACGGGCCGGATGTGGCCCGCGGGGGCCATAGTTTGCCCACGGCTGTGCTAGATAGTAGCTTTGAATTCTTACCAAAGGACTGAAGCTTGCCTGGTGAGTAAGGATAGTGCTGGATCACAGGCAATTTTACCCAGAAGACAATAATCATATGGTTGGCATAAGGACATGGTGTATCTTGCTTCTCTTTGAGATTATGTATTATGACAGTGTCAGCTGTTTAATGTAAGGGTGCTCAGTCTTTAGGCTTAAGCCTAGTCAGTGCCCTATAGGTACTTGTTAAGTATATCATGATAAGGGAAATCTGAGACAAGCATCATTGATAGGTTTCTCCTGAGGTTGAAAAAAAGAGTTTAAAAAGTTTTAGTGTGTTTTCAGTTATTGACTTTTTTACTTATATGTGTTCCAATAATGTGTGCAGTAAATGCTTGGCAATGCTGTCACTAATTTGGTATCTTATGTTGTTAAGGGAGTGGTTTTACAATATTCTTGACTTACTGGTACTTTCTATCAATTTTAAAATTGTAAGACTTTTAAAATTTTGTAAATTTAAATTGTAAAGTCATCACAATTGTAATTATAGAAACATTAAATTTGTAATAAACTTTTCACAGCTGGTGAGTCTGAAAATTAACTTCTAAAACATGTTCCCAGGGTGGAATATAATCGCTCCACAGTGTTTCATGAAAAAAGAAAAAGATCTGAGATGGATTGTTGTATTTATCACTTGGGCTAGGTTTCCAGCTTGGTTATGCAAAGTGCACATCAGCTTGTTGAATTCTCTGAGAAGTCCAGCTGGAACATAAAGTGATTTGATCTCAGCCCAGCATCTCCCAGTCTTTTGGATAATCTTAACTCCTGTGGAGTAGTTTAAGAAAAGCTCTTTTAGAGAATCTATCTATATATAAAAGCCTAATATGCAAATTGTCCTCTCAGGAGTTCCACCGGGAGACCGGGAGTTCGATCGCTCGCTATGACATGCACTGACCACCAGGGGGTGGCGCGGAACAAAGGAAGGCCCCAGCTGGCAGTCAGCAGCCAGGGAAGGGAGGCCCTGGCCGGCAGCCTGAAGGCCCCAATTGGCCCTCATAGCTTGCCAGGCCTAGGGAATTTACCCGTGCACACATTTCATGCACCAGGCCTCTAGTGTTACATAGCAGTCTCTGATATGCACAGATTTCAATTACCATGCAAGGGAATACTGTCTCTGCTTACAACACTCATGCTACCAAATGTGTGGATTTGCCACGCCAAGCAATAATCCAGTCTCTATAATGCTAGGTGGGTGTCCTACAATTTTAATTCATCTGTGACACTTACTGTCTGGAGTTAGTGCAGACCTCACAGGTTAAGAGCTTAGTTCCACAGTCTGCCCCCTACTTTAGACATTTGTGGCAAATAGTGGGTTTCTAGGTTGCCTACACTTTTTTTTCTGAGTTGGCTACAAATTGTGGCTCCCCTGATTCCCCCTTCAGGTTTGATAATTTGCTATAATGGCTCACAGAATCCAAGGAAACACTTTACTTGCTATTATAAAGGTTACAAATGACCTGCCAGATAAAGAGGGAGGGACCAAGGCGAGGCCTACAGGGTCCCACGTGCAGGGGCTTCTGTCCCTTTGGAGTTTGGGATGTGCCACCCTCCTGCCACGTGGATGCATTCACCAACCCTGAAGCACTCTGAACTCCTGCATTTCCTGTTTCTATAGAGGCATGATTGATCAAATCATTGGCTATTGGTGATTAACTCAATCCCTAGCCCTGCTCCCCACCTCAATAATTAGGGGGCTGGGGTGGAAAGTTCTAACCCTCTAATCACCTGGTTGGTTCCTCTGGCAACCAGCCCCCATCCTGAAGTTATCTGGGAGCCCACTCAGTGCACTGCCTTAGCATGCACTCAGGTGTGGTTGAAAGGGGCTTATTGTGAATAATAAGAGATTGCCTTTCACACTGTCACTCAGGTAATTACAAGGGTTTCAGGCACTCTTTTGCCAGAAACCAGAGATGAAGACCAAACATATTTCTTAGTATGTCACAGTATCACATGATTTAGTTAAATAACACTAGTCCCCCAATAACAAGATTCAGATTTCAGACACCATGATATATTAACTTTATAAAGTACAAAGTTGGCTGCTAACTCCTCAGTATACAGATCAGCAAATTAGTGTGTTAATAACATATGCCTATCTGTTGCTCAGTTCACAGACAGGGAAGCGTGTCCTGCGCTGCCTCCTTGTCTCCCAGTATAAACCCACATGACATTTTACAAAACAGGGTAATCAAAAGAGGGAAGTGGCCAATAAAGATGAAAGTGCAGCAAAAAACCAAAAAGTGGTGATTCTGGAAGTGAAATCTAAATTGGGCCTAAGTGAAATAATGACTGCCGGTAGCAGTGTTGACACAGAGCCTTTCGCTAGACTCTGGAGTCGCAGCCAGAGGCACTCAGTGAAGGTGCTTAAACTATATAAATATCAGTTGTACTATTTTTCACTTCTCTATACATTATAACCAACAGTAAGAGAGTTTTTTTTTAATGTTTTGACATTTTTAAAGGTCAGTAAACAATGTAATTTTCCCATTGATTATTGAGATAGCTTTGTATAGTTTCAACTTGCATGATTATTTTTATGCTTCTGCACTACCATGCTAAGTGAGGACTCCCTGTATTCTTATATTTGCCAATCATCTATCATCTGACCTCCAGTGGAAGTTAAGAAGAATTACAAAATGGACTTTGAGGAACTTAAAATAAGTTATTCTTTATAAAAGCATAGGTTTTTAATGTATGTGTGAATAGAGGATATATTTTTTAAATTTATTTTTTAATTACAGTTAACATACAATATTATATTAGTTTCAGGTGTACAGCATAGTGATTTATCTTTTGAATGAATCTAACATAAATAGGTAAAAAGTCCTTCTTACATAGTATGCACACTATGTTTTTGCCTTTACTTGTATGATTTAAAATAGAATGGTCCATTGTTTGTGGTTGACCTTTTCTAGACAACTCAGTAGTACCCATGAATACTGATTTGTAATTGTATTGAAGTTCTTTGAGACCTTCTTGGTAATCCATACAATTTCATGTAGGGATACTTATTATGGATTATGCCAAGGTTTCTGTGGTACAAACCCCTAGTCTAACTCATCCTTCATCAAGAATTAAGAAGCCTGCTAAGGAGGTTAAATTAATTTCTGTCCCAACAGAAAGTTCTCTAATGTGAACCCTTTCTCTTGGCTTAGCTTGGCATGAGGTCTCTCCCCTTAGATGCCAGCACTGAAGACTACTTACAAGCAGAGAAAGGTTATTAGGGAACCAGGTCTGCTTGAGTTGACTCCTGTCCTTTGTAGCTGACTCATCACTACGTGTCCTCAATATTAAAAGTTATGATTTACTGTTATCTTTTATCCCCAGGGTGTGATCTCTTAGCCCTGAATATATTAAATCTTCTGTAGGTATCATTAGACCCTAGAAAATATAGCTTTCCTTCCCATACTCAGGATGGGAAGTAAAATTGTCAACTGGGTTGAAACAAGTCTGGTGGCTATTGGTTCATCTTTTAAAAATCTAGTCATTTCTGTTTATAATCTATTTAATCTATGTATTCTTGTAATAGATACCCTATTTGGAAAATCCAGTTAAAATAGGGACACTTAGGAACTACATGAAAGGAAAATAAAATAAATGGGCATAATATATAAATCTATAATGAACAGGGACCCTTTCTGTACAGTAAAATTATACCTGTGATTGAACCTAAGTGGTCAAGAGTACTGCATTTGCCCTGGCTGAGGTGGCTCAGTTCGTTGGAGCATCATCCGTGCACCAAAAGGTTGACAGTTTGATTCCTGGTCAGGACACATACTAGGTTGCATATTTGATCCCTGGTGGGGGTGCATATGGGAGGCAACCAATCAATGTTTCTCTTATACATTGGTGTTTCTCTCTCTGTCTCTTCCCCCTCTCTCTAAAATCAGTTAAAACATATCCTCTGGTGAGAATTAAAAAAAAAAGTACTACATTGTTTTGCATTGACAGAATGTATGGACATTTCAAAATAAGATTTTGGAAGAAAAATTTACCAGTTATGTTTCCGCCTCACATTTATTTTCTACCACTTTATATTTGCAAAATTCATATTTAAACAGGCTCCTGGATAGTAGCCCAAACTAATGCCTTCCCACTGAGTTTACAATTCCTGCTTTGTGTCAACCAGTAAATATTTTGTGAGCATCTACTATGTAATTAGCTTTAGATCTGTGGGGAATAGGAAATTCTGAATTATTAAATATCACCGATGTCTTTAAGGAACTTAAACTCAAATTGGAGTAATAAAGTTTTCATAGAAGCTACCATGAATAGGTGCTGTGCCAGTCTCTCTGCTAGGATTTTAGAGCAATTGTTCTTTAAGTGCCCCTTCTCTGCTGAGCTGGCTGTAAACAAATCACCTGGGGAACTTATTAAAAACTAGAGGCCCAGTGCATGAAATTCGTGCACGGGCGGGGGGGGGGATCCCCTCAGCCCAGCCTGCACCCACTCCAATTGGGGGACCCCTCGGGGGATGTCCGGCGGTCGGACACCTCTCTCACTATCTGGGACCACTGGCTCCTAACCACTCACCTGCCTGCCTGCCTGATCACCCCTAACTGCCCTCCCCTGCCAGCCTGATCTTGCCCCCAACTGCCCTCCCCTGCTGGCCTGATCTCTCCCCTGCTGGCCTGATCTCTCCCCTGCTGGCCTGATCTCTCCCCTGCTGGCCTGATCTCTCCCCTGCTGGCCTGATCTCTCCCCTGCTGGCCTGATCTCTCCCCTGCTGGCCTGATCTCTCCCCTGCTGGCCTGATCTCTCCCCTGCTGGCCTGATCTCTCCCCTGCTGGCCTGATCTCTCCCCTGCTGGCCTGATCTCTCCCCTGCTGGCCTGATCTCTCCCCTGCTGGCCTGATCTCTCCCCTGCTGGCCTGATCTCTCCCCTGCTGGCCTGATCTCTCCCCTGCTGGCCTGATCTCTCCCCTGCTGGCCTGATCTCTCCCCTGCTGGCCTGATCTCTCCCCTGCTGGCCTGATCTCTCCCCTGCTGGCCTGATCTCTCCCCTGCTGGCCTGATCTCTCCCCTGCTGGCCTGATTGCCCCTAACTGCCTCTGCCTGCCTGATCCCCCCTAACTGCCCTCCCCTGCCAGCCTGATCTTGCCCCCAATTGCCCTCCTCTACCGGCCAATTTGGTTCTGATTGGTCAGTTTCTATGCCAGTCAGCATCTCTGGGCCTATCAACGGGGCCTGATCAGAAGGGCGGGGCTGATCAGCAGCCCCAGTGGAAGCCTGGAGAGAAATGGAGGCGAGGCTGTTGGCCAGGCTGGGAGAGAAAGAGGCAAGTTCTTTCAGACCCTTCCTTTCTCTGCAGGCCTCTCTCCAGGCCTGATCCGCAGCACCCTAGTCAGTGCTGGGTCGGGGCGCCCGCAGTGGCCCCAGTCAGTGCTGGGTCGCCACGGCAACCCAGCACTGACTTCTGGTCTGGTCGAGCCTTGGGTTGATAGGACCCTGGCTCTTTATTATATAGATAAAGAGCACTGGGCCTCACCCATTAACTTCCCCCCTAGATCTAATGTGGGGTTCAAGTATGTGTTTTTCTTTCTTTTTAAATAAGCAATTCATAGTACAAAAGATGTACTAGAAGGTTATATGGTGAAAACAGTTCTTTCTCTCTATTCTGTATCCATTCAGTTTTCTTTCCCAGGGGCAACCACTTTTACCATATTTTACACATTGTTCCAGACATATACTGTGCGTTTAAAAATGTGTGTGTGGCCCTCGCTGGTTTGGCTCAGCAGATAGAGCATCAGCCCTCGGACTGAAGGGTCCCGGGTTTGATTCCAGTCAAGGGCACGTCCCTCAGTTGCAGGCTTGATCTGTAGCCCTGGTCAGGATGCGTGCAGGAGGCAGTCAATCAATGATTCTCTCTCATCATGATGTTTCTATCTCTCTCTTCCTCTCTGAAGTCAATTAACAAATATTTAAAAAATAAAAACGTGTGTGTGGTTGGTTGGAGGTGTGGGGCATAATATACAGACAGTTCTGCGCCTGGCTTTTGTTTCTTCACAGCATATTTTGGAGATCTTTCTATCTCTTCCTACAGAGCTGCCTCATTCTTTTGAAAGGCTGCCTCTAACAGCTTGTAAGAGCTCCGCAGGGGATTCTAATCACTGCCAGGTTTGGGAGCCACAGAGAGACTGAGTGTTTTAAAGGAGTTTAGAGAAAGTTTTCTTGAAATGTTAATTCCTTAAGTCTTACATTTCACAGCAAAGAACTGGTCTCAGCAAAGCATTTCATGTATTTCTAGATACAGGTTGTTTTAGAACAGATTTTCGCATAATGTTTCTTCTTTCTTATTACAGTTATTAGGTAGAATTTATCATAATATACTTTTTAAAAATCCTTCCTTTATTAAGAACAGTGCCAAGCAAACCTTTACGAAATTGCTACTATTTATCCTTTATCATCATAGCAAGCTTTTTCTCCTCCAAGATGATTTTCAAAGTTCTTAAATTCTCACATAACATTCATTTGGGGTGGCATTTATTTGCTCTTTTATTCGTTATAAGTAGAAGTTTAGTCTGTCTCCATGAAATGGCACATTTACTGGGCACTGTTTGCATTATAACTTCCTATAGTTTCCATAGACAGACCCCATAGATGGCTGGACAGGCAGATAGTAAATTGCTAAAGAGGAATAAGAAGAGTATTAGTTTGAGAGGTGGCATGACTATAGGATGATGAAAAGCACATATGTTTAGCTTTTTGCATATTTCAGAAATTTCAAATACCTTTTCTTTCTTAGAACATTCTAGTAGAAATTATTACCTTCAAGAGAACAGTTTGTGCTTAATCATAAAAATTTGTTTAATCCATTTACCCTTTACATTGCCTATTCTGTGTACTTAAGTGTCAGATAGTGACAAGTAGAGCAAGCATGTTTTCTTCACTCAAGAAGCAAACTGTATAATGTAGCAATCAGCATGTAAATTATATTTGATGTCTATATTTCATTTGTTCATCTTGGGACAAATTTAATTAGAAGCTTGTCAGCAGGATTTCCAGCTTTTTAAAAAGGGGTGTATTTTGTACCAATGAGCACTCCTATTATTGGATCTTCAGTTCCTCCTTATTTTACTCTCGTGTTCTTTGTTCAATTCCTTGTTTTATTGTCTTCCTCCTTCACCCTTATTAGCATAAATGTTCATAGTCAGCTGGTTGGAAATAACTCAGGAAGCCCTGGGACAGTTGGAAGCTTGAGTCAGCTGTTGGAGTTGGGAAAAATGTCTAATTTTCTAAAATTATTATGAATTGAAGAAATTTGATTCAGAGTCTGTACTTCATTCAAAACCCTTGTTAAATATAGTTAAGCACATAATATAGCAATAAATAGCTTTAATGTATCAAATATAAAATCTTCTCCAAAATTGAACTCTGCTATACTCAACTTATAAAGAAAAGCACTTAATTTTATGAAAAGTTTGATATGTCAGCAAGAAAATAACAGAAGTTGAGTACTTCATGAACCACAGACTTAATCATCACAAGTCATTAGTTTGATTTTCATTGAAAATATTTCATATATGCAAATTATAAATTTTTACTTTAACTGCTCTCTGGTAATACAGTATCTCAGGGTTAAAACACTACATAAAATGTTATTTAAAGGTGAAAATGCCTATTAGCATCCTAGTACTTTTAGTAGGAATGTCAACCTAACCAACACTGGTGGGGAAAATAAGGTCTTTGGACTAGCAAAACTGTTGTTCTAAGCATTTTATGTGTATTAACTTAAATTTCTTTTTTAAAAATATTTTTTTATTGATTTCAGAGAGGGAGAGATAGAAACATCAATGATGAGAATAATTGATTGGCTGCCTCCTGCACGCCCCCTACTGGTGATGGAGTGTGCATAGGCAGACTGACTCCAGAGAACTCAAACATCAAAAATTAATTAAAAATGGAAAACATTCTCTTTTTTTTCTCCTTAAAGAATGGCCATTTGAGTATCTAATTAAGTGTTCTCTGAAAAACATAAAATTTTTTATTCTCATAGAAGAAAAAAATATTAAGCTTAATTATAAAGCCAAGTTTCCAGCTGAAGCTCAGATCTTTTATTATCTTACAGGTAATAAGCTCAGAGCTATATGACCTGTGACTGGTTCGTAATAGAAACATGATAATAGTAATGGCTGCCATTTATTATTTAATATATTACTTTGCCAAGCCCTGTGCTTTGTATATTTACATTTCTTGTCCTAGTTAATCCTAGGGGAAGTCCTGCTCAGGGAGATTAAGAAATTTGCTCAAAGTCAAAACTAGTGGAGCTAGAAATCAAACCAAGCCTTTCTATTTCCAAAATATACACACCCCACTGAAGCCAACTGACAATTGTTTATCTGAAACTATGCTGGGCAAGCCTTGCCTGGCTTATAGCTATCCCTAGACCTTAATGATGCCAGAGCTCAATGATAGGATATATGAACAGCAGGTTGTCAGCTGTCAATACTCCTGGAGTTAATTCACCTCAAAGGCCACTCACCACCCCCATTGATGATGTTAGTGTGGGCCTATGGAGGTCGCACAGTGACTCAGTCTTCTCATAACTAGGAATAGTTTGGTGCTTGGGCAGAAGGTGAACTTTTGATACATAGGTGAAAACTGTACTAAATTTTTTTTTAAATGAATGAATTCTATTACTACAGCCTTCTAAGGAAAGATGAAAAATATCTAATTTATATGTTGAAAGACCTTTCTCTTTTTACCAACTGTTGCCTTTAGTTCCTATTTCAAATTCTTACAAAATTCAAGCTGAATAGACTTTTTAAAAAGTTGCTTGAATCTTTACCACAACATATCTGTAGTCAAATAAGTTTTCAGCACTCTTAATCAACAGAAATATACTGGGGTCATCATGTTGGGGGGCACTGTACTTGGTACTGAGAGAGATCTTGAGCTCAATTCCAGAAATAGGGTATATAAAATAGTTCAAGATTAGGCATAAATGAATGAAAATGGGCATCAATAAAATGTCAAAGGGCTTTCTGTGAGGTGAGCCAGTGCAGTTTTACCATGGAGGAGGAATTTGAGTTGACAAGAATGGTTGATGACGAATGGAGAGAGTATTTGAAGCCAGAGGAATATCCACTGGAGTCCACTGACAGTAAGATCTTAAAGAATTTGGCCACCCACTCTTCTAACACCAAGAGTAGAGAATATAAATGGGAGCATTATCTGAGAAGGAAAAAGAATGTTTGGTAGATCATAGGGTATTCTGGTTAGTCATTAATTCAATTGTGTTCTCTTCACGTGTCAAAAAAAATGCCAGCTAAGCAACAATTTCAGAAGATTAAGACAATAGAAAGTGCTAAAGTTGTCACTTTCCCACTTACCAAATGGCATTGAGGCTATTGATGGAAGCTATTCAGCAAAGGTCAGATTGGCAACCCTGTAGGAAACCCTGTCCCCTGAACAACACACACACACACACACACACACACACACACACACACACACACGTCTAATAAACATTGAACATTTGCTGTTAGGAAAAAGGGGGTGCTTTGAATATGAAGGACAGTTTCATAAGAGAAATAAATGGTGGGAGAAACTAAAGAAAAGTTGAAAATGATTCTTACAAAATTTGCTTTCAGAGTTCTGCCTTTATGTGTTCTGCTGCCTTTGTTCTTCTCTTAAAGCTCTAGTGATTCTAAAATTCTTTTAATGGGGGTCAGGGCTGGGAGAAGTCATCCCATCCTCTGAGAGAGAAACTGAAATGTATATAGTAACTCCTTTTAGTTCCCTTCAAAGATCTGAATGACCTTCTTGGTTTAGGAACATTTAAATTTTATGTTTGATTTGATTTTTTAATGAGACTGATAATTTGATTTTTAAAAAATGGTTAATTTAAAGGATTGCTTTTCAGACTTACTAATTTATTAAATTCACTGTCAAGTTCTGAAATTTTTGATGAATGAAAGCTGTAAATGTTTTGCTAGTTGATTAGAATTGGTCAAAACCTGGAGATAGCTCTGACATTTTAGTAAAAGAGTATGTAGGGTGAATATGGGGATGAAGAACTTAGACACTGGAGAGAGGAACCATGGATCTTTGAGGACTATTAGGTAAGTTTTGCCCCAAGTGTCCTTAATTAACTGGAATGTCCATATGTTCTCTTCCTTCCATAAGTCTTGTGGCAGTCACCCTTATTTATATATCTTAGATACTCATGGATGAGTTTATGATATGTGCTGATTTAGGTTTTCCAAGACACATCTAACAGTTTTTTCTCACTAATTGTTTTGGTGCAGCCATCACTTTTTAAGAATGAGGAATGTGGTCATAGTCAAGGTATGACAAGACAAACCTTGATGTCTAGAAGTGTCAAATTGGCATCTGTGGCCTTGAGTGTCAGTTCTGGTCTGAGTATAGCACCAAATGAATCTCAATATCTATCCCCCCCCCCCTCTCTCAGCAAAGGGAAGATTATTACAGTGAAAGTAACAAAATTCTCAGCATGTGAGAGGGGTCCCAAAAAGAGTTGTCCAAATGAACCTCACTTTCAAAATCAGGAGTTTTGTTTTGAACTCATGTCATTGAATGTAGAAATTCCCTCACATATCTTTTCACTTATCTTCAGTGAATTTTTTCTTTGTCCCATCTTAGCGACCTGCTGATATTACATGTGTACCTTATCAAGGTTATAAACTCTACTACTTCAGAAATTTAAAATTCTGAATATTCTACCTTTGAGCATAATCTCTGCTTCTTACTGCTCACTTGCTCAAGGCCTTCCACTGAGTCAGTGCTAGGGACACATTGACACCCTCAGACTATCTCACCATCTTCTCACTACTTTCTTCTGTCTTCATGCCCCTTCATGCCCCAGGTTAGATATCATGGCTTATCATTATACTAGAGGCCCAATGCATGAAATTCGTGCAAGAGTAGGCCTTCCTACCCCCTGCTGCTGGCACCGGCTTCGCTCTGGCACCCGGGACCCAGGCTTCCCTCTGGGCGCCGGCAGGCACCTGGGACCCAGGCTCCCCTTGCAGCCCCGGCTTTGTCCGGAAGGTCCTCCGGAAGGACGTCTGGTCTAATTAGCATATTACACTTTTATTATTATAGATTAACTCCCTTGTTAATATCCTCAACTTCCTTTCTAGTCTTTGCCTACAAAACCCCACTGTGGCTGGGCCCAGCCTCCTCTGGGCCTGCACCCCATGGTTGAACATCACTGGAAAACAAATACTCAACTGTGCAAAAATAGTTTCACTGTGAAATTCCTTCTCACTGACCTCAGGGATCCTCCAGTTTCTAAGCTCTTCACCCCCCCCCCCCCACACACACACCCTATGTACTCCTCTACTGTGTTTCCTTTCCTCAGTTCAACTATTTTATGCCATTCTTTCCTCACACCTTTCTGCCACTTTCCAAACTCAGCTGATTATCTTACACCAAGTAAGCTGAGAAAACAAGCCTTTGAACTGTAGTGTGACACCCAATTTACCTATCTTTTTTTTCCTTTTGTCCCTTCTGCTTTTGGTGTAGGATAAAAAAAAAAAAATTCTCATTCAGGAACATGAAGATTTACTCCTATGCTTTGCTTGAGGAGATTTATAGTTTTAGCTCTTATATTTAGACTAGAGGCCCCATGCACGAATTTGTGCATGGGTGTGGTCTGGTCAGCCCGCCCTGATGGGGACCCATCAGGCTGGTGGCAGGGGGGAGGGGCCACCAGCCCGCCCTGATGAGGGCCCATCAGGCCGGGTGGCAGAGGGGAGGGGCCACAGGAGGTTGGCCAGCCCCACCCCTGATTGGGGGGAAATTGGAGGTGGGGCCGGCCAGGGGCAGGGGCCATGGGAGGTTGGGGGGGCCAATCAGGGCCCCAATCGGGCTGATTGGCGACTGGTCGTTCTAATCATTCCGGTTTTTCTAATGTTCCAGTCGCTTGGCTTTTATATATATAGATATTTAGACTTGGGGCCCAGTGCACGAATTCATGCACCTTGAAAGGAACTGTGGGCCGCGAGGCTGCGGTGGGCACAGGGGCAAGTCTCGACCCATCCTCTGTGCCCCCGCCTGGCCCCTCCCACTGTGGTCCCTGGTCCCCTGTCTGCCAGCAGCCCTGCTCCTGCCGTGGCCACTCCCACGCTGATGGTGCCAGCCCCACTCACACCTGCTGATGGCGTGGAGCAATTGGGACTGGCACCAGCAGCGGGCATGAATGAGGCCGGTGCCGTCAGAGGGTGCAAGGGGTGGCTGCTGCCCCGATTGCCCCTCAGGAGCAAGGGGAGGTGGAGAAGCCCTCAGAGGCAATTGGGGCCAGCAGCAGCCACTTGCACCTGCTGACGGCACTGAGCGATCAGGACTGGCACTGGGCACCAGCAGCAGGTGCGAGCGGGTAAATCATAGGAGTAAATCTTCATGTTCCTGAATGAGAAATTTTTTTTTTTTATCCTACACCAAAAGCAATCGGTGCCCCACCTTGGTCTGGCACCCCTGCTCATCTGCTCCACCATTCTGCCACGGCCAGCACCTGCCATGTTCCGTGCTCTGCCACCTGCTGCTGATGCCCGCCATGTTCCGCATGCGCCCCCTGATGGTCAGCGCATGTCATAGTGACCAGTTGTTCGGTTGTTCCGTCATTCAGTCTATTTGCATATTAGCCTTTTATTATATAGGATACTAGAGGCCTGGTGCACGACATTCGTGTGCGGGGCGAGGGTCCCTGCACCCTCTCGCAGTCTGGGACCCCTTGGGGGATGTCTGCCTGCTGGCATAGCACATCCTTGAGAGGTCCTTAGCGCTGCTGCAGAGGCAGAAGAGGCTCCCGCTGCTCGCCAGTTGTGAGCCCAGCTTCTGGCTGAGTGGCACTCCTCCTGTGAGAACACACTGATCACCAGGGGACAGCTCCTGCGTTGAGCATCTGCCCCCTGGTGGTCAGTGCATGTCATAGTGACCGGTCATTCCACTGTTCGGTCGATTTGCATATTAGGGTTTTATTATATAGGATATGATCTATTTTAGTTCTTTTTGGTATATGGTGTGGAGTGGGAAGGTCCAAATGCATGGTGGGTGTAATAGTCTATAAGTGTCCATTAGGTCATTTTAGAAAAATATATTCTCATTGATTTTAGAGAGGAAGGGAGAGGGAGAGAGAAACAGAAACATCAATGATGAGAGAATCATTGATCGGTTGCCTCCTACGTGCACCCCACTGGGGATTGAGCCTGCGACCTGGGCATGTGCCCTGACTGGGAATCTAATTGTGACTTCCTGGTTCATAAGTCAACGCTCAACCTCTGAGCCATGCTAGTCGGGCATGACTTACATTTAAGTCTTTCATTCATCTTGAGTTTATTCTTGTGTATGGTGTAAGTTGGTGGTCTAGTTTCATTTCTTTTAGCATGTATCTGTCCAATTTTCCCCAAGATAGGTCATGCTTTTTAATACTGATAATTCAAACTTGTATATTTCATAGATTTTTGTTTTGCCTGTTTGTTCTATTGAATACCAAGAGAGTTGTCAAAATTTCCCACTACAGTTCCTAGTATATCATCCTGGTGAATTGAAATTGTTATGATCAGTGAACATGTTTATCTCATATTTTTCCCTTTAGATTTTATGTAGCTTAATATTAATATAGCTATACTGTCTTTTGATTACACTTTTCATGGTATTTATTTGCCCATCCTTTTACTTTTAATCTTTCTGTATCCTTGTTTTATGCTGCTTTCTTATAAATGGTGAATTATATCAAGTCATCTGGATAATGTCTTTTGTTGTTGTTAATCCTCACCCCAGGATATTTTTTTCCATTGATTTTTAGAAAAAGAGGGAGGTATGGAGGAAGGGGGAGGAAAGAGAGACAGAGAGAGAGATGTGAGAGAGACACATTGATTGATTGGTTGCCTCCTGCATGAGCCCCTGATCAAATCTATAACCCAGGTACGTGCCCTTGACCAGGAATTGAACCCATGACCCTTTGGTGCTCTAACCACTTAGCACCACTGGCCAGGGCTGGATAATGTCTTAACTGAAGCATTTAGTCCATTTGCATATAATGTAATTAAATATATTTTTAAATGTCTACCTCCACTTTGTTTTGGTTTTTCTGGTTTTCTCCTTTTTTTGAATTAATTTTTTATTCCTTTTTTTCTGTGACTAGTTTAGAAGTTATACTCTGCATTTCTGTTGCTTTAGTCATCTCCCAGGGAATTATGATAGGCATCTTCAACTTATTATTGATGTCTGTTAATCATTATTTTTCCTCTCCTGCCAGTACAAATACCTTAGGACCCTGTGACTCCATTTGTCCTCTCCTGACTCAGATGTTGCTGTTGTCATGTGTTTTAGTCCTTTATATATTTTTAAGTCTCACATGACATTATTTTGTTTCATGTAGTTAGTGTTCATGTAAATTTACCCACATATGTATTAGTTTCCTTTTCCCTTGCATCCCAGATCTCTTTGTGGTCATTTTCCTTCTGCAAGAAGTACATCCTTTTGTATTTCCTTTACTGTGGGTTAGCTGGAAGTGAACTCTGTTTTGGGTTGTCTACAAATACTTCCTCCTATAACTTTTTGTGAGTGCCAGTGTTATAAAATTTTATCTTAATAAATTACTTGGGTTGTAGCAAAACTGCTGGGGTCTGTCTTTAATAAATTACTCCTGTTTTCAAGATGTCACTAATATAGTTTTTCAGTCCCTTGTTGGTTCCCTTAAACTTTATTTAAGTGCCACTGTTATATACTCCATGGGATAGAGTATTCTAAGTACAGGGCCTCAAACTAATTGAACTGATTAATGAGGGCTCTGAGACCTGCAGCAGAACTGTTAGGACTCAGTACTCTTACCATGTCAGTGATGTCACCCAAATTTACTAACCACCTCTAGCTGAGGACAGCCATATTTTAAAGTTAGTTTGTATCTTAGTTGTCTCAGGTTGCCATAGCAAAATACCATAAGACTAGAAGGCCTAAGTAATAGAAATTTATTTTCTCACAGTCTGGAGGCTGGGTGTTCCAGATCAAGGTCCACCAGTTTGGTTTCTGAGAAGGGCTCTCTTCCTGGCTTGCAGACAGCTACCTTTTTGCTATGTACTCATGTGGCCTTTCTTCTTTATGTGCATGCAGAGAGAATGCAAGCTCTTTGGTGTCTCTTATAAGAACACTGATCCTATGGGATCAAGGCCCCACCCTGTGCCCTCATTTACTTCCCAGAGGCTTTATCTCCAAATAAATACAGCTGTACTGGAGGGTTACAGTTTCAGCTGGTATACTTGGGGGTGGGGGTGGGGGGCACAAACATTAAATACCATAACAGTTGGCACTTACATAATGGTTGAGGGTCTTATGGCTTATAATTGCATTACTTTTAATGTCTCTGCTCTGCTTATAGTAATTCACTTCCCATGTATTTGGATATATTCTCCCCCACAATTATTTAGCAAGTGTGTAGGGTAGAGAATAAAATTTATCCTTGCATGTATTCTACAAAATTTATTGGTGAGTTGGTGTAATTTCTCAGGTAAATTCCAACCAATCTAAATATAGTTAAGTAAAGATTTTAAACTGATTTACCTATTGGCTTTATTTTTCTTTACCTTAGCTGTGTTGGAGTAGAAGAACATCATGCTGTTGACATTGACCTATATCACTGTCCCAACTGTGCAGTTCTACATGGATCCTCCTTGAGTAAGTACTAGATGCTCAAACTTAATGTGTACCTGATAATACTTCTATTTCCCAAATTTGGTCATCATACTGAGTTTGACTTGGAGTCCTGCCCCAGCCATCCTATCTACTTGAAGCCAGTCCCCAACAGTTTCATCCAGAAGATGACAGAGGGTCCAGACCAAGTCTCTGCTAATAACTCTTCTTCCTGATCTGGCAGAGCACAGCCAGGGAAGCTCCCACGTCCTCTGGAGGGAACCAGCAGACAGAGATGATGACATTTATTCTTAGCTTTTTACAAATGCTTCAGAGGAATAGATTGAAATATTATTGTTGTACAAATGTGAGAGTAGAGATTTAAAGACTTTGAAATAGGTTCTTACTACTTTTTCCTTTAAAATTTACACTGCAGCCCTAACCGGTTTGGCTCAGTGGATAGAGTGTCAGCCTGCAGACTGAAAGGTCCCAGGTTCGATTCCGGTCAAGGGCATGTACCTTGGTTGCTGGCACATCCCCAGTAGGAGGTGTGCAGGAGGCAGCTGATTGATGTTTCTCTCTCATCAATGTTTCTAACTCTCTCTCTCCCTTCCTCTCTGTAAAAAATCAATCAAATATATTTTTTTAAAAATTTACACTGCAAATGGGTTTTTATGTCCATTAAACTAAAGGGAAAAACTTTAGACTTAGTCATTTTAGAACAGAAAGGAACCTTTTCCTCAATATGCCTTGATAAACACTTGAGTCAGCTATAGGTAACCTGTATATACAACCTCTTTATTTTGAATGCAGAATTTTTTCTATTCCTTAAAAAAAAAATAGAAATTTTGTTCTGAGGTCATGAGCAAGAAATTTTTTAAGAGACTTACTAGCAACTGACTGCTCATATGTTTTGTTAGAAATGTTATTAATTTACCAAATTTCTTTGTAAGAGATTTAGAAATTTAAGCTATATTAATGCATTAAAATATTTCCTTGTAAAATACAGAATATCTATTTTGCTGTTACTACACATAAAATTTGAGGTTAGCAGGTTGATAGAATTGTTACTTGTGTAATTGGCTAATTGCATAAATATTTTTAAAGGTTTTTATTTTATGTAGCATTGAAGTACATGTACTATATCACTTGATATAATTATTGACTGAGTGATTCTTGAAGGAAGTAAATAGTACTGTTTTGTTATTTGAAAAAGAAAAACAGAACTAAAATTGCTAATAGTTTTAGTTTAAAATTTAAGCATATAATCCCAAAATGAAATAATTTAATTTTTATGAAATATTAAGTGGGTTACTATGAGGCAGAGTAATGTACGTGTGATGTACCCTATTTTTTTCCTATATGATTTAATTTTTTAAAAAGCTTGTCATGCTCACTAAATTGATTTCACAATCCATAATGGATCACGACCTGCATTTTGAATAACGATGCATCAGAGAGAAGACTATATTACCTGGCCCTTCAGTGCTTCTTTCCTTGAATAACAGATCAGGCACTGGCTATCTTCTGGGCAGAAGTCCAACTCTGAGTACCCAAGGGAAAATGACCAAGATCTAGTAATCTCTTACATTTTGATTTAAGACTTGTTTTCCCTACCCTTTATCCTCCATACCCAACTTGGATAATCCACTTGGTCCCTTTCCGTCTACTATGAAGCCTTTCTTGCTTGCCATTCAGGTTTCCTGTTCCTTTTGGAGCTCCCCAGGAATCCTTATTATTATAGATACCATCTACACCAGTGGTTCTCAACCTGTGGGTCGCGACCCCTTTGGCGGTCGAACGACCCTTTCACAGGGATCGCCTAAGACCATCCTGCATATCAGATATTTACATTATGATTCATAACAGTAGCAACATTACAGTTATGAAGTAGCAATGAAAATAATTTTATGGTTGGGTCACAACATGAGGAACTGTATTTAAAGGGCCAGAAGGTTGAGAACCACTGATAGACAGTATGATACCCACTTAACATGGTGAATTTAGACTTTACCCTTTTATGGGAAATAAGAACTCTATTGGAAGACAGATATCAAAAAAAAAAGCCTAACACCTAAACATATATTCTCAGTGCTCTTCAGGCACATGCAATCCAAACTCAAAATTTTCTCTTTTCCCCATGAACACTACTGAAATATTTCTTCATTGGCCTCCTTCCTTAAGAGATTCAGTTAGCTCTTACAGTGGCTGATTTTGTGTGTCAAATGTGTTGACCCAACAGGATAGTCATATCCTTCTGTTAACATCCTCCAAGTCTGAACATTTAAAAGGAAACCTTAGTAATCGACACCTTATTGGGTGCCAGGCACTATGCTAAGTAAGTACTTGATCTATGTTATCTCCTTTGATATTTATAACAGCGTGATGTGAGAAAAGTGATCTAATAGCTCTTTAATATAGCTGTTTGGCAGAGCTAGAGTTCAAACCCATAGCTGTCCAATCCCAATCTGTTCTAATTCTAATCTGTTCTGCAAAAATGAACATTAAAACAATGTAATATCATAGTTACTTATCAAATGAGCAGCCTTTCCTTTTCTTTCCAATAACGATTGACCCAGGGCTTTGAAAACAGGCTGTGTATATACATTGGTAAGAGTGTGAGTCACCTGCCACTTTTCTGAAGGCAGTTAGTTTTGCAATTTGTAGCTAGTATCTTTAAAATTTTGAGTATTTCTTCTCGCATTTTTAGGAATTTCTCCCAAGGAATTAATGAGGGAAACATATTTATGTATATGAATATCAATCCCAACTTTGTTTGAAGAAAGATTCAGGATGGACAAAGTGCATAAGAATTAAAAAATGATTATAATATGATGCATCTACATCTATATCTTAAAATCTAAGCCACTTTAAATTGCTTTTGAGTATTTATTAAGGAGAAAATGGTCATGGTATAATAAGAAAGGTAAGCAGAATTATGATCCTAGTTGAAAATAAAATGGGGGTGTTTATCTATACATACATGTAAGGGAAAAAGCCCGGAATTAAATACATTTGAATTTTAGAAATGATTTTAAATGAGAAAAAATAAGACACAAAGGATACCTTAATTGGATTTTCTAGGAAAGTTGTTCTATGATTCTCAATTTTTCTCATGAGATTAAAAAAAGGAATTTACTGTCTTCTATATTGAAGGTCTGACTGCCATAAATTTCTTGGGAATCTTGTTTTAGACTCTTAGATATGAATAAGTCCAACCCTATTGATTGTTTAGTGTGACTTCTTCTTATCCATATGAGGAATCAGTATTATTATATTATTATGATTGTTGTACAGTGAAGGTGTGAAGTAATTTAAATTCATAGAGTTTGTCCCCCACTCAACATTTTGTTCTGAGAGTGTTCAAACATACAGGAAAAGTTGAAAGAATTTTACAGTGAGTACCTCTAAATCCATTATATAGATTCTACTATTAACATTTTATGTTATTTGCTTTACCACATATCTGTCCATGTAACTATCTCACTATCTATTCATCTTATTTTTATGCATTCTAAGTAAGTTGCAGAAATCACTACAAAGCTTAACTGTGCTTTTTAAACTATTAAATATATATACACACACACACACACACACACACAACTGAAATCTTGTATTAATACCACACAAAAGATAAGTAGGTGGTGCCACCTTGGTGGAAAGAGGAATCAGGTCCAGAGCTCCTCCCTTGGCCTCTTCCCCTTCTTCCCCTTTATTAAGGGTTCCTCAACACAGTTGGAGACACATCACTCATCCCCTCCCTTTCCATGCTGAGGAAACTGGAGACAGATGTGTTAAATTACTTGCTCAAGGTGGCAGAGTAGTTATGGCCGAACTAGGAGTCAAATTAGAGTCTCCTGATTTTGACTGCTGTGAGTATTCAAGATTACAGCCTGCTGGAGCTAGACATTAGAAGTAACCATAAAGTCATTTATTCTGTGATTCCACTTGTCTTTCTCTAATTGTGATGCAGTCACCTGCTCTTTTTTGTGTTGGTATAACCACGCTTATTAGGGGAATAAATCTTGACATAAAAGAGAAGGGAGCTGTACTGTTAAAAATAGATTTCCAATGTGGGATCAAAGGCTCTATTCTGGAGAATGATTTGGATGGATGATCTGTAAAAATCATATTATGACCTAGTGTCCTAGTGAAAAACCATGATTTTAAATAATTGTGAGATATTATAGTATTTGTAAATGCAGATCTTATAAAAGTCTCCATCTGCTAGTTTGAATTTCTTGATTTAATTTTAAATTATTATGAAATAAAAAGAGTAGATAAAAAGAGTTAGTTGCCTATAGTTGCTGTATTATATGAAGTAAAATTTACTTCTTCAGCCTAGAAATGCATAAAAAATGAGTGTTTTTATTGTATTTAAAAATTGTTATGTTTAATTATCTAATGATTAGAAAGTACATAGCATCACTACATACCAAATGTTTCTTTTTTTTAATCTAAAAATCCAGTGAAAAAGAGAAGGAACTGGCACAGGCATGACTACACCGAAATTGATGATGGTTCCAAACCAGTGCAAGCTGGAACTAGGACTTTTGTGAAGGAACTACGTTCTCGAGTCTTCCCAAGGTATGGAAACCTGTTCTGACCAAAGAAAATTTAAGAACGTTACCTGATAAATTGACATATCTGAAGCAATGCTTTCAAATGTCAGGTTATGACCCATCATTATTTCAATCAAAAAATGAAATGGAGCCCTGGCCGGGTGGTTCAGTTGGTTGCAGCATCATACCATACACCAAAAGGTGGCAAGTTTGATTCCCGGTCAGGGCACATTCAGGAAGCAACAGATTAATGTGATGTTTCTCTCTCACAGCAGTGTTTCTCTCTCCCTCTCTCTCTCCCCCTTCCTTTCTAAAGTCAGTTTAAAAAAGCGAAATTGGAAATATTAGTGCATTGCAAGTAATAGGATTAAATGAGTATAGTTTCATGGAACTTCTGTTATATGCATGTGTACTGAGTCACTATGTAAAAATATATTTCTTAACTGTGGATCCCAGTCCAAAAAGTCTGAAATACAATCATTTAAGGCAATTGTTCCAAGTACTTGTTCCTTACCACAGCAGCTAGTGCTTCTTTTTCACCTCGCCTACTCCTATTTTTTCTTATGTTGTTTTCCTACCTGCCTCTGCCCTACGTCTACCAGAAGTACTCATTGCTCAGCCTCTCTGGTGGCAGCAGAAAGGGGCTTTTTGACCTTTTAAAGATAGTGGAAAGTATTTGAGTCACCTGTGGCTCAAAGAGAGTCAAAAGCATTATACAGCATTTAAACATGCTAATTTAGATCATTCCCTGCTCACTGCCTGACATCTAAGTTGATACTACAAAATAAGCTTTTACACTAGATCATATCTAGGTTTGTTAAAGAGAGAAAGTGCATTTTAAATTTAAATCACACACATGCAACTTATTTGGGAATTATTTCAGATCTTATATCTATACAACCCCTTTCTTCACAGTCTTTAGGATTCATATCCCCCTCCTCCTTCATCCTTAAACAGAAACATACAATATAAGCAGCTCCTGTTGGCTCCCTCAGGTCTACTGAGAGAAAAAACAAACACCTTGTAAATACAGGGGTTTCCATATGATTTTAGTGATATTAAAGGCTGTATTTTCAAATATTCTCCTTTATCAGTTTCAGAGTCATTGGAGAAATGTGTTTGTTTTCCTTGGTAGGTTTGGAACCTAGGGCCAGAGTTTTCAGCCTGTGTCTATGCAGGGCTTCAGAGAGGCTGTGAGTCCCCTGAAACTGTATAAACAAGCTAGTGTCAATGTGGGAATGTGCTTTTTTTTTTCAAGGGAAGGAGTAGTAGCTTTCATTTTTTTTCAGATAGGTTTGCTCCTCAGAGTAGTGTAAAAATCCTGGCCTGGCTATTCCTGTGGCTTCTCTGCCAAACCAGACACCGATGACAGCAGGTTATAGAGGTGGTCACGCAAGTCCAAACTGTAATTACCTTTAAATAAAGATCTTTGGTTTTATTTGTTTAACTCCATAAACCTTCACCTCATTTAGAATGACAATTACACCTACTTGATGTGATAAACACAGAAGTGTATAAAATGAAGTGAACAGACAATCTTTTCCTCTCTCATTTTAAGACTTAGTGTGTTTTGACACCCTTTACTACATAAATAATAACATTTAAACATTTATGTATGTACTAGAGGCCCGGTGCATGAAATTCATGCACGGGGGTGGGGGTGTCCCTCAGCTCGGCCTGCACCCTCTCCAATCTGGGACCCCTTGGGGAATGTCCGACTGCCAGTTTAGGCCCTGCTGGCTCCTAACCGCTTCTGCCTGCCAGCCTGATCGCCCCCTAACCGCTCTCCTGCCGGCCTGATTGACGCCTAACTGCTCCCCTGCTGGCCCGATCACCCCCAACTGCCCTCCCCTGCAGGCCTGGTCGCACCCAACTGCCCTCCCCTGCCGGCCCAATCGCCCACAACTGCCCTCCCCTGCTGGCCATCTTGTGGCAGCCATCTTGTGATGGCCATCTTGTGGCAGCCTCTTGTGACGACGTGAGGGTGGCCATCTTGTGGCGATGTCGCACGAGGGCGTGACGCCACCTAGGCTTTTATTATATAGGACAGGGATCCTCAAACTTTTTAAACCGGGTGCCAGTTCACTGTCCCTCAGACGGTTGGAGGGCCAGACTATAGTTTAAAAAAAAACTATGAACAAATTCCTATGCACACTGCACATACCTTATTTTGAAGTAAAAAAACAAATGTTTTCAGCGGGCCGCATGTGGCCCGCAGGCCGTAGTTTGAGGACCCCTGATATAGGATATGTGTAGATGTCATATGCATGTAAGTATTAAAAAATAAAGAGTTAACGTTATGCATATGTTGTGTAACTTGATTTTTTTACTCTATTTTGTAGATGTTCTTACATATGTATACAAAAATTTATATCATTCCGTAACTGCTATGTAGTATGCAAAAGTGTATATGTACACTGTAATTACTTAGCCATCCCCCTATGATGTATGTTTAGTTTGTCTCCAGTTTTTTCTCTTGAAAGTATTGAGTAGCTTCTGATCTTGCTAATTCTCTTAAATTCAACCACTCATTACAACTAATTGTAAGCATCCTATTGTTCTTTTTTTAAAATTTACATCTTTATTATTGAAAGTATTACATATGTCCCCTTTGGCCCCCCTTAACTGCTTCTAGCCTGCCCCCAACCCCCACCCCAGGCCTTCACCACCCTATTGTCTGTGTCCATTGGTTATGCATATATGCATGCAAGTTCTTTGGTTGATCTCTTCCCACCCACCCACCTCTGCCTTCCCTCTGAGATTCCACAGTCTGTTCCATGCTTCTAGGTCTCTGGATCAGTTTATTTTGTTCATTAGATTCCACCTATGAGTGAGAGCATATGATACTTGTCTTTCTCTGACTGGATTATTTCACTGAGCATAATACTCTTCAGGTCCCTCGAGGCTGTCTCAAAGGGTAAGAGAACCTTCTTTTTCACTGCTGCATATTATTCCATGGTATAAATGTACCACAACTTTTTTATCCACTCATCTACTGATGGGAACTTAGGCTGTTTCCAGATCTTAGCTATTGTAAATTGCACTGCTATGAACATAGGGGTGCATACATTCTTTCTGATTGGTGTTTTGGGTCTCTTAGGATATATTCCTAGAAGTGGGATCACTGGGTAAAATGGCAGTTCCATATTTAATTTTTTGAGGAAACTACAGACTGTTTTCCATAATGGCTGTATCAGTCTTCATTCCCACCAGCAGTGCACTAGGGTTTCCTTTCTTCCACATCCTTGCCAGCACTTGTCATTTGTTGATTTGTTGATGGCAGCCATTCTGACAGGTGTGAGGTGCTACCTCATTGTCATTTAATTTGCATCTCTCTGCTGATCAGTGATTTTGAGCATTTTTCCATATGTCTCTTGGTCATCTACTATATGTCCGCTTTGGAGAAGTGTCTATTTAGGTCCTTTGCCCTTTTTAAAAAAATTGGATTGTTTGTCTTCCTTTTGTTAAGTTGTATGAGTGAGTTCCTTATATATTTTGGATATTACGCCTTTATCAGATGTATCACTTCCAAATATGTTCTCCCATAGGGGGCGCCCTTTTCATTTTGTTGATGTTTTCTTTTGCTGAACAGAAGCTTTATATTTTGATGTAGTCCCATTTGTTTATTTTCTTCTTTGTTTCCTTTGACCTAGGAGATGTATTGCAAACATATTGCTATAAGAGATAATTGAGATTTTGCTGCCTATGGTTTCTTCCAGGATTTTTATGGTTTCACGACTTACATTTAAGTCTTTTATCCATTTTGAGTTTATTCTTGTATATGGTGTGAGTTGGTGGCCTAGTTTCATTTTTTTTTTTTGCATGTATCTGTCCAATTTTCCCAGCACCATTTATTGAAGAGATTGTCTTGACTCCATTGTATGCTCTTGCCTCCTTTGTCAAATATTAATTGAGCATAATGGCTTAGGTTGATTTCTGGGGTCTCTGTTCTGTTCCATTGATCTATATGTCTGTCCTTGTGCCAGTACCAGGCTGTTTAGGTTATAGTGGCTTTGTAGTATAACTTGATATCTGGTATTGTGATTCCTCCAACTTTGTTCCTTTTTTCAAGATTGCTGTGGCTATTCAGGGTCTTTTTGGTTCCATATAAATTTTTGGAGTATTTGTTCTAGATCTGTGAAATATGCTATTGGTATTTTAATAGGAATTGCATTGAATTTGTAGATTGCCTTGGGTAGTATGGACATTTTAATGAGGTTAATTCTACCAATCCATGAACATGGTATATTCTTCCACTTGTTTATATCTTCTATTTTTTAAACATCTTGTAGTTTTCCAAGTACAAGTCTTTTACCTCCTTGGTTAAGTTTATTCCTAAGTGTCTTAATTTTTTTTGTTATAGTGGCAAATGAGATTGTTTGTTTAGTTTCTCTTTCTGAGAATTAATTATTGGTGTATAAAAATGCCATCGATTTCTGGGTGTTAATTTTGTATCCTGCTACATTGCCAAATTCCTTTATTAAATCTAGTAGTTTTTTGGTGGAGTCTTTGGGGTTTTCTATGTACAATATCATGTCATCTGTGAATAATGAGAGTTTTACTTCCTCCTTTTTAATATGGATGCCTTTTATTGCTGCTGCTTGTCTCATCGCTGTTGCTAGGACTTGCAGTACTATCCTATCTAATAAAAGGGTAATACGCAAATTAACCATCACTCCATCACAAAATGGCGGTGCCCATAGCCACAAGATGGCGGCACCCAGTCCCCTCAGCCTTGCCGGAGTCCCCCAGTCCTGGGGGGGCGGCTGCTGAGAGCGGGCAGTGTGAGTGGCCTGGTGGAATGCTTGCTTTGTTGCCGCAGCGATGAGGCAAGCGTTCCGCCCGGGCCGCAGAGGGCCTCTGGGCAGCGGGTGCATCTCGCCCTGGCTGTGGGGGGCCTCTGGGTCGTGGAGAGCCTCTGGGCAGTGGGCGCAGAGCGGCCAGGACCTGCAGAGAGCAGAGAACCACGGGGAGTGGGCCTAAGCCATCAGGGCTCCAGGATTGGAGAGGGCTCCCAGATTGGAGAGGGTGCAGGTCAGGCTGAGAGACCCACCCCCCGTGCACGAATTTCATGCACTGGGCCTCTAGTGTTGAATAAGACTGGTGAAAGCAGACATCCCTGTCTTGTACCTGTTCTTAGGGGAAATGGTTTTAGTTTTTGCCCATTGAGTATGATGTTGGCTGTTAAGTTTATCATATATGGCCTTTATTATGTTGAGATATGATCCCTTTATTCCCCTTCGCTGAGACTTTTAATCAAAAATGGATATTGGATTTTGTCCAATACTTTCTCTGCATCTATTGATAATTATGTGTTTTTTGTCTTACACATAATTTACTACTTATAATCACAGTTTATGTGATATTGGTTTGCGAATATTGTACCAGCCTTGCATCCCTGGAATAAATCCACTTGGTCATGGTGTATGATCTTTTCAATATATTGCTGGATCTGATTTGCTAATATTTTCTTGAGGATTTTAGCACTTATATTCATCAGGAATATTGGCCTATTGTTCTCTTTCTTTGTAATATCTTTATCTGGTTTTGGAATTAGGATAATGCTAGCCTCATAAAAAGAGCTTGGAAGTGTTCCTTTCTCTTGGATTTTTTGGAATAGTTTGAGGAGTATAGATGTTAGTTCTTCTTTATATGTTCGGTAAAACTCCCCTGTGAAGCCATCTGGACCAAGGCTTTTGTTTGCTGCGAGTTTTTTGATTACTGCTTCTGTTTCATCAGTTGCCATTGGCCTATTCTGGTTTTCTTATTCTTCCTGATTCAGTTTTGGGAGATTGTATTTTTTTAGGAATTCGTCCATTTCATCCACTTTGTCCAGCTTGTTGGCAAATAGTTGTTCATAGTAACTCCTTACAATCCTTTGTATTTCTGTGGTGTCAATGGTTACTTCTCCACTTTTGTTTCTGATTTTATTTATTTGGATCCTCTTTGTTTCTTGATGAGCCTGGCTAATGGTTCATTAATCTTGTTTATCTTTTCAAAGAACCAGCTCTTGGTTTCATTGATATTTTTGTATTGTTTTTTTAGCCTCTGTTGTTTATTTCTGCTCTATTATTTCCTTCCTTCTACTTACTCTGGACTTTTCTTGTTTTTCTGTTTCTAATTCTTTAAGTTGTAGGGCTAAATAGTTTATTAATTTTTCTTGGTTTTTTTTTTTAGGTAGGCCTGTAGTGCTATGAACTTCCCTCTCAGGACTGCTTTAGCTATGTCCCATAGATTTGCGGTTGTTGTGTGTTCATTTTCAGTTGTTTCCAGGAAGTTTTTTTTATTTCTTTCTTAATCTTGTTGGTAACCCATTCATTGTTTAATAACATGCTATTTAGCCTCCATGTGTTTGAATGTTTTTACTGTAGTTGATTTCTAATTTTATTCCACTGTGATCTGAGAAGATGCTTAATATGATTTCAGTCTTCTTGAACTTGTAGATACTTGTTTTGTGTCCTAACATGTGGCCTGTCTTTGAGAATTACCCATGCGCACTTGAGAAGAATGTATATGCTGTAGCTTTGGGGTGAACTGTTTCATAGATGTCAATTAAACCAGTCTGATCCATTGTGTCATTTAGAGTCTCTTGTTTCCTTGTTAATTTTTTGTCTGGAAGATCTATCCAGTGAAGTCAGTGGGGTGTTAAAAGTCTTCTACTATGACTGTATCATTGTTGATCTCTCCCTTAAAGTCCTCTAGAAAATTTTTTTGTATATTTAGGTGCTCCTATATTGGGTGCATATATGTTTGCAGGGTTATATCCTCTTGTTGGATTGATCCCTTTAGTATTATGTAGTGACTTTTATTGTCTCTTGTGATGATCTTCATTTTGAAGTCTGTTTTGTCAGATATGAGTATTGGTACCCCAGCTTTTTTTTTTTTTCATTTCCATTTGCATGGAAAATTTTTTCCATCCCTTTACTCTCATCCTGTGTGAGTCTTTTGTTCTGAGGTGGGTCTTGGTAGACAGCATATAATTGGTTCATGTTTTTGTATCCATTCAGCTATCCTATATCTTTTAATTGGAGCACTTAATAATAACATTTAAGGTTATTGATAGGTATTAATTTATTGCCATTTTAGTTCTTTATGCCTATGTTTCTCTCTATTTCTTCTCATTATAGCAGTCCTATTAGCATTTCTTGCAGTGCTGGTTTGGTTCTGATAAACTCCTTTAGCCTTTTTTTTCTGTGAAGCTCTTTATTTCACCATCTATTTTGAATGATAGCCTTGCTGGATATAGTAATCTTGGTTTCTTGATTTTCATTACCCTGAGTACTTCATGTCATTCCCTTCAGGCCTGTAGAGTTTCTGATGAGAAATGAGTTGACAGCCTTATGGGAGATACTTTGTAGGTAACAAATTTCTTTTCTCTTGCTGCTTTTAAGTTTTTCTCTTTGTCTTTAATTTTGGCATTTTAATTATGATATGTCTGGGTGTGGGCCTGTTTGGGTTCTTTTTGCTTGGGACTCTCTATGCCTCCTGAACTTGTGTGACTTTTTTCTTCACCAGGTTAGGGAACTTTCCTGCCGTTATTTCTTCAAACACATTCTCTGTCCCTTGCTCACTTTCTGCCTCTTCTGGCACACCTATTATGCAAATACTAGAGTCCCGGTGCATGAAATTCATGTTGGGGGGGGGGGGCCCCTCAGCCCGGCCTGCACCCTCTCCAATCCAGAACCCCTTGGGGGATGTCCGACTACTGGTTTAGGCCCGATCCCTGCGGTTTAGGGCCTAAACTGGCAGTCGGACATCCATCTTGCAATCTGGGACTGCTGGCTCCTAACTGCTCACCTGCCTGCCTGCCTAATCACCCCTAACCACCTCTGCCAACCGGCCTGATGCCCCAACTGCTCCCCTGCCGGCCTGATCACCCCCTAACTGCCCTCCCCTGCTGGCCTGATCGCCCCCTAACTGCTCCCCCCTGCTGGCCTGATCACCCTGTAACTGCTACCACCTGCTGGCCTGATCACCACTAACCGCCTCTGCCTTGGCCCCTGCCACCGTGGCTTTGTCCGGAAGGACGTCTGGAAGATGTCTGGTCTAATTAGCATATTACCCTTTTATTAGTATAGATTGTTAAGTTTCATGTTGTACCATAGCTCCCTTAAGTTGTCCTCCTGTTTTTTAAATTGCTTTTTCTTTCTTTTTGATTCTCTGATTGAGTAATTTTTTTCTAACCTATCTTCTAATTCACTGGTCCAATCCTCGGCTTCCCCTAATCTGCTGTGTATTCCTTCCACTGTGTTCTTTATTAGTGCTATGTCATTCTTCATAGTTACTATCTTTTCTCATGCTGTTGAACATCTTTGTCATCATTATTCTGAACTTTATGTCTGATGAATTTCTTATCTCCATTTCATTTAATTCTTCTCCTGGAGAATTATCTTGTGATAATTCAAGGCCCACAGCCAGACACACCTTTCTCAGTTCTGGGAGCCCAGCTTGGAGTTTCATTTGGGGCTTGTTTTTTGTCTCCCCATTTTGGCTACTTGTCTAGGTTTGTTTCTCTGTATTAGGTAGATCTGCTACTACTCCCAGTCTCTAGTGCAGGACAGTGCTAGACACTGTTTGTGATTGGCCCTGAGTACTCTGTTTGGAGCTATCAGCAATCCATAACTTGTGGCTTCCTCTGCTGGGGCTGGGTGTCTTTGGAGAGAACCAAAATGTTTACCAGGATATGCTTTTCCTAGCCCCGGGCCTGGGATTAGATCAGGCAAAGACTCAAAGCCTCCAGGGACTCTTCCTGCTTGCAGTCCCATTGACACTCAAACTTATTAGCCTTAGACTGTTGACCACAGGGTGGGGCAAGAGGTCTCCAACAGGGTAGGGTAACTGCCTTCCCCCCAGGCAAAAACCTCCTGGATAGCAAAGGTCCACAGCTAGAGAAATATGTCCTCAGCAGCGCAAGGAAATGACTCAGGACAGGAAACCGGGGTGGCTCCCCTCTGATCTCCAACCCTAGAGCCCTCAATCCTGGCTTCTGCTCACACTGCTCCAGTCCACTCCACCTTCCCTCTGTTGGAGCCCAAAGTGAGTGGCTACACAGAAAATTTTGTGCATTGGCCCTTTAAGAGGGTGCCTGCATTTCCAGCATTCTCTTGCTGGCAGACAGCAACCCTGCTGCTTTTCACAGACAGATGTTCTGTGGGCACCTTTCTCAGTTCTGGTTCTCTGGGCTGGGGAGCCCAGCTTGGAGTTTAAAATCCCAGAATTCTGCCCTAGCCAGTTTGGCTCAGTGGATAGAGTGTTGGCCTGCAGACTGAAGGGGTCCTGGGTTCTGTTGTGGTCAAGGGCACATGTCGGGTTGAGGGCTCCACCTGTAGTAGGGGGTGTGCAGTAGGCAGCCAATCAATGGTTCTCTCTTATCATTGATGTTTCTATCTCTTGCTCCCTCTCCCTTCCTCTCTGAAATGAATTAATTTAAAAAAAAAGACCCCAGAGTTCGCAGTGGGAACCCCCTCACAGCTCTCAGATATCCCTTCAGAACTTCAGTTGCTCTCTGTGGGAGCCCGGGCAGCCCTTTTGTGCCTCTGCACTTCCTACCAGTCTCTATGAGGTTTCCACTTTCCATCTTTGGTTATCAGGGTTCTCTCCAGCTAGTCTTCAGTTGATTTTTCAGAGTGGTTTTCCTGTATTTTAGTCGTATTTCCAGTTTGGTCCTGGGAGAGAGTCAGTGTAGCTTTCACTTACTCCACCACCATTTTGGAATCCGCATCCTATTATTCTATTATCTCTTCTACTGTGGCTTATGTAAACATTTACATACTGAAATACATTTTTTATTATGAACTATTTTTTTCTCTTGTTATACTTAAGGCATTTTATATAATACTAGAACCCTGGTGCACGAATTCGTGCACCAGTGGGGTCCCTTGGCCTGGCCTGTGGGATTCAGCCGAAACCAGTTCTCTGACATCCCCTGAGGGGTCGGGATTATGAGAGGGCACAGGCCAGGCTGAGGGACCCCACTGGTGCACGACTGGGGCCAGGGAGAGACATGGGAGGTTGGCCAGCTGGAAAGGGACCGTGGGAGGGCTCCAGGGTGTGTCTGGCCTGTCTTGCTCAGTCCCGATTGGCTGGACCCCAGCAGCAAGCTAACCTACCAGTTGGAGCGTCTGCCCCCTGGTGGTCAGTGCAGGTCATAGTGAGTAGTTGAGCGGCCTTAGCATATCATGAACATATTTATTTTTTTTTATTTTTTTAAAAATATATTTTATTGATTTTTTATAGAGAAGAAGGGAGAGGGATAGAGTGCTAGAAACATTGATGAGAGAGAAACATCAATCAGCTGCCTCCTGCACACCCCCTACTGGGGATGCGCCCACAACCGAGGTACATGCCCTTGACTGGAATCGAACCTGGGACCCTTCAGTCCGCAGGCCGACACTCTATCCACTGAGCCAAACCAGTCAGGGCATGAACATATTTATTTTTTTATATATATCATTAACATATTACGCTTTGATTGGTTGAACAGCTGACCAGTCAACTGGACACTTAGCATATTAGGCTTTTATTATATAGGATGTATTTTCAGTTCTATATATTGAAGTAATTATAAATTTTACTTTAAACAACATTTGTTCTAAAAAGAGGAATTAGGTATAACAGGTTGAGAATCACTGATATAGATAAGATAATAATGTAGTATATGAACTAACTCATTACCAGAGTTATTTTTAAACTGAACTTAACAAAGATGACATTTTACTCTTCCGTTTTCCTTAGTGCCGATGAGATCATTGTGAAGATGCACGGCAGCCAGCTGACACAGAGATATCTGGAGAAACATGGATTTGAGGTCCCTATTATGGTCCCCAAGTTAGATGACCTAGGACTCAGGCTCCCTGCAGCTACGTTTTCTGTTATGGATGTGGAACGTCATGTAGGTACGAACTTGATTCCTTTAAGTACTTGTGAATACATGGTAAAAGTAAAAATGATATTGTCCTAACAATATTAAAAATTGAATGAAAAGAGGTTAATTTAGTTCAGTTTCCTGGATCAGGAAAGATGCAATTCAATATCACCTATGTTGAAAACTATTTTTTTCTCAGCAGGTTTACCATTGTGAAAAAAACAGAATGAAACATTTTGCCTATTCTTATTTCCTGAGATCCACCCTGCTGCTTTTTTTGTTGTCATCAAATTTTCTGGTACTTTCTAGGAAAAACTATTACTGAGGAGTAGCTACAGATACTGGGAAAAAGACAGTGGGGAACTGGATTGGATTTAGGCTTTTGTAGCATTCAGGTGCAAGAAGAGATATTTTCAAGCCTGTTTTTATATTTATGACTTGGTGATGTTGCCATTTAATGATGTCTGGACCTAATTTGTTACTTTGAAGCCCAGAAAGGCATAAGAAACAAGGGGAAAATCATTCATCTGTTGACATTTTTAGTTATTTTATTTATTCTCATGGTATTTATAGATAAAGCTGACTACATATAGATCTCATTCCTCATCAGCAATAGATAGGTGTTATTTGAGGATTAGATCTCAAATTTAACTTGACTCAAAACTGCACATCCACTGTAGTACGTTATGTATCTGAGAACTTGTCCTTTTATTGAGACTTCAGTTTGACAGTTCTCAGTGATAACTGTTTCAGAGAGGAGATTCAATTAAATGGCATGACTTCACTTCAGGTTATTTTGAATATTTGATAAATTAGGGGATGAAGCTGAGGTTTAACCTAAATCTGTTTGCCTACTTAGCACTATGAAATAAATATAGTGTAATGTAAGTATAGGGAAAAAATGTTCAAACTATTTGATAGTTAACTTTTTAGTACTGTAAAGCCCTTCATTTAACAGTATAGGGAAAAAATGTTCAAACTATTTGATAGTTAAAGCCCTTCATTTAATAGAATTGTCTTGCCTTTTAAGTATAAAATAAAGTCTACTAGGTATTTAACATATATAAAATTACATTAAAATAAAAAAATGGCATTTATTTGTTTTATAGTTCAGATTGGTTAAGCATTGCTATATTTACAATGTCCTGCAGGACATAGTAATACTGATTGTGTTTCCTAGGGTGGTGATGCAGTGGTGTGCAAGCAACACCTCATGATTTTACAGGAAATTTGTAAAATTTATCCCAATTGAGAACTCATTCCACAGACACTAATATGACTGATTTTTCTTCGTAACTACTAATATTTTCTTGAAGCAGAGTATTAGAAGAGAAGACTACCAGGCAAGCAGAAATTGTTTGTCCTAGTTAACTTGTCCCCCAATGACTGATCAGTTTTTCAAAATGGTAGACTTAGAATGTTAGGTGTTATAGAGGTGAAAGGGAAAAGGCAGTCCCCTCATTTTATACGTGAAGAAATGAAACTCAGAGCATCTGGTAGTTTCTACAGACCAGTCTAATGTATTTTTGTATTATGAGCTGCACACAAGAAATCATTGGCATATGCAAACATACAAGTTTTTACACTCAGTATTACTAGTAATTATGTATCTCTGTCTTAATTACTTTCTTTCCTTCAAAAACCATCCTCCTTTTCAAAAGTTCCAGTTGGACTTAAAAATTAAGGATATAGGAAGACTCTTTGTCTAAGCTATATATTTTTGTTTAGGGCATCTATTAATGTAACTTTTAAGCCTAATAATAAGACTATAATTTTTCTCTGCAGGTGGTGACAAAGTGATAGATGTCATTGATGTGGCAAGGCAGGCAGACAGCAAAATGACACTTCACAATTATGTTAAATACTTCATGAACCCTAACAGACCAAAAGTGTTAAATGTGATCAGCCTTGAATTTTCAGATACAAAGTGAGTAGTTCTGGACATTTTGGGTTAGCCTTCTGAGTGTTAGCTAAATGTAGTTAAATGCTAAATTTATTTAGTAAGAAGATTAATTGCGACTTCTTAAGCGCTCCAGTGATAGCAGCATTGTAAATTTTGCTTTTGCATCCTCAGAGAATATTTAGAAATACAATGGGTTTAAACTTGAAGTATTGTTGTTAACCTTGATTTCCAGTTAATCTCTTGGTTTGGGTTGAGATGGGCGATGACATTTTAAGAAGTTTTAATTTGCGTGATGTGGGTGTGTGTGTGTATGTGTGTTTGTTTTTTAAAGGATGTCTGAATTGGTGGAGGTCCCTGACATAGCCAGAAAACTTTCCTGGGTGGAAAATTATTGGCCAGATGATTCAGTCTTTCCCAAGCCATTTGTTCAGAAATACTGCTTAATGGGAGTTCAAGACAGCTACACAGATTTCCACATCGACTTTGGTGGAACTTCAGTTTGGTACCATGTCCTCTGGGTAAGATTGGGGTATTTCTTTGTTCTCTTATTGATAAAAATATATAGTCCTATTTTTCCAAGGGGTGCATTTATTTGCTGAAAATGACATTTTAAAGAGGGAAGTATTTGTACTTTTTAAGTAGGATCTGTCATTTTACCTTTAAATGTTAGGAATTTTTTTAATCCCAAGTAATAAAGGAGCTATGAGTGCTTAATTTATATTTAGATTCCCTTTTTTGGGCCATTATCTTATAAGTTGGTTTCTAGTAGCCTTTTGTCTCTTCCTCATCAATTATCACTTAATCCCTGTATCAATCCCTGAGGAGCAAAATTACAGTAATAATAATTGCTTCTGACCTTAAAATTAGGCTAAGACAGCTAGTTGGATAAGTCAGGAAGGTCCATGAAATACTAATTCTTCCTGGCAGCTTATATTCACCTTGTTTTATCTGGCACTATACTATTCACAGTAGCTACTAGCCACATGTGGCTAAATTTTAAATAATTAAAATTAAATATAATTGAAAATTCAGCTCCTCACTTGAGGAACTGAATTTTAGTGCAAATGAGGAACTGAATTTTAAATTAGTATTTTACGAATTAGTATTTTATGGCTTTCCTGACTTATCACAGTAGCCACATGTGGCTTATGGCTATTGTATTGGACAGCACAGATATAAAACATTTCCATCATCATAGGACATTCTGTTGGGCAGTGCTGATCTAGAACCAAATCTTTGTCTATATTAAATGCCTGTGCATCAGCAATGCTCTATACTATAGTATATGATATTGTGTCCTTGAGCTCCTATTTCTCTTCTCCATGAGAAAGCCAAGGGTTATAGTTCATTAAAGGAAGTTGATTTGCAGGTCTTTAAAAATAATCATTATATTATAGATCTTAGGAGAAAGGGCAAAATTTTAGAAATGACTCTTTGTAACCTGGGGTCTATTAACGTGTATTTACTTCTATACCTTGAAAATGAGATCAGTAGGATGTTTGTGATTTTTTTTTTACCTTCTTCTCATAACTATTTCTTCAACGCTACTTTATTGACTCCTTGTCATATTTGGAAGGGGGAGCTTTAGCTCTTGTGAAGATGCTTGTTAAGGGCAATAGCTTTTGATCAGGTATGTGAAGTATGTCTTTTTGAGCCTAAAAAATCTAATAATTATCTTATTTAATTTAGGTCATTGTATTGGGAAATTGCATCAAGGTAGGCCATCCTAAGAATGGCTTTTTTCTTTTTAATAACTGTGTGATATTTCCTTTTAGGGTGAGAAGATTTTTTATTTGATAAAGCCAACAGATGAAAATTTGGCACTCTATGAGTCTTGGAGTTCATCTGTGACCCAGAGTGAGGTGTTCTTTGGAGATAAGGTGGATAAATGCTACAAATGTGTGGTAAAGCAGGGACATACCTTATTTGTTCCTACAGGTAAGGTTTCAGTTCCATCCCTGCTGCCCATTGTTGATACTCAGTCACATTAAATCAGCTTTTAATGAGAAACTCTGCTTGAACTGTTTGGAAAGTAGCTTTGCACAACTTTGTGGTGTTTTATGTCATTTTCCATCATTTTGATTTTTGTTCAGATAAAGTTCACAGACTATAATATTCCTCCTTTAAAGTGTACAAGTCAGTGGTTTTTACACTTGATTTTAGCCAAAAGACTGAGAAGCAATCAAGTCGGTGGTTTTTATTAGATTAATAAGGTTGTGCAACCTTACCACCATCTAATTTTAATTTCATCACCTCAAAAGGAAGCCCTATATCAGTTAACAGTCACATCTCCATTCCCCCCGTCTTTAAGCCCCTAGGGTACTTTGAGTCTCTGGATTTGCTTGGTCTGGACATATCATGTATATATGTAGACTATGTGGCCTTTCATATCTAGCTTCTTTTTTTAAAAATATTTTTTTTTGTTGAGTTCAGAGAGCAAGGGAGAGGGAGAGAGCGACAAACATCAATGATGAGAGAATCATCGATCAGCTGCTTCCTGCACGCCCCACACCGGGATTGAGCCCGCAACCTGGGCATGTGCCCCTGACCAGAATCAAATCCAGGACCCTTCAGTCTGCAGGCCAATGCTCTATCCACTGAGCCAAACCAACCAGGGCTGTATCTAGCTTCTTTATTAACATAATGTTTACTGGGCTCATCCTCATTGCAGCACGTATGAGTACTTCATTACTTTAAAAAAATATATGAATTTATTGATTTCAGAAAGGAAAGGAGAGGGAGAGGAAGATAGAAGCATCAATGAGAGAGAATCATTGATTGGCTGCCTCCTTCATTCTCCCCACGGGATTGAGCCCACAACCCAGGCATGCGCCCTGACCATTTTAGTGGGTATGAAGTAGTGGTATCTCACTGTGATTTTGATTTGCATTTCCTTTATGAGTAATGATGCTGAGCATTTTTCTTGTGCTTATTGGCCATTTGAATATCTATTTTGTAAAAATGTTTATTGAAATTTTTTGCCCATTTTTAAGTTGGATTGTCTTTTTATTGTTGAGTTGTAAGTATTCTTTATATACTGTATTCTGTATACTGTACCCTTATCAAACATATAATTTGCAAATATTTTCTCCTATTCTGGTGGGTTGTCTTTTTACTTTCTTGATAATGTCCTTTGCAAAAAATTTAAAAAATTTGATGAAGTTCCCTTTAACTTTAACTGGTCAGCTCTAAAGCCATGGAAGGCCAAGCCAGCAGTGAGACTGGGCTTTTTCCTGGGACAGTTAGGAGTATGTTTTGAGGGACCTGAGGAAGAAATTGAGTACCAGCCTTAGCTGCAGCTCAAGTATCGTTACCAAGCATGTCGTTTTGAGATGTGATGGGACGCAGAGCTCTCCAGGCGAGGGGTTTTAGAATTGTGTTATTCTGACGTGAGTAACCTTAAGGCTATAGAGTTCACAGGGATTTGTTACTAAAGGCCCTGCTTTCTTGCTTTGCTTCCAGTGCATATATATAATAAATAAATTTGTATCAAATAAATGAATTAATAAATGCCTAAAACTATCAGAATTTATGGATCTAGGTAAGTATCAGCATTTCATTTGAATGGGCTAAGCTCCTCCCTTAAATTTTCTTCCCAGTGCTCCCTTTTATAACAGATATTTAGTTGTGCCCTCTTCAAAATCTTGAATTCAAATTTATCAATGCTATAACCTCCTTCACCAGTAATTAAAAATTGATGTAATGACCTAACTAGAATATAAAGAACAGATTAAAAAGCAACTTATAATAAAATACTATTTCAAAATGTGCCTGCCCTGACACGGCAGCCTTAAAAGGCAAAAAAAAAAAAAAAATAGATGCATAAGCCAGCACAACCAATTCAGGTATATGATTGGCAACTCAATTTCTATAACTTTGGTGATGCTGCTGGTCTGACTTAGAGAACCACTGCTGTAGGCATTGCACTTTTCCCCAAGGTAGTTGTCAACTGATAAACTTCCAAACAAACTAAAGTACAATTTCCTTCAAATTACAGAGTAGTTGTATTCCTGGAAAATTATGCCAAAACCATGCAAAAATTACCTTGTTTATATATATATATACTAGGGGCCTAGTGCACAGATTGATGCACCTTGAAAGGAACTGTGGGCCACGAGGCTGCAGTGGGAACAGGGGCAGGTCTCGGCCCATCCTCTGTGCCCCCCACCCAGGCCCTCCGGCCATGGCACCCGGTCCCCTCTCTGCTGGCAGCCCTGCTCCTGCCACCCCTGCCCGATCACCCCTCAGGAGCAGGGGGAGGTGGAGAAGCCCTGAGGGGTGATTGGGGCTGGCAGCCGCTGCTCGCACCCGCTGATGGCCCAGCTTTGAATCTTGTGTCATCTATCTAGAACACTCGCTACTTCTCCTTGTCATAGTTACCTGTCCATACCTACATCAAACTCTTTTCTTTAAAGATTAAGTTCCTGGCTCAATCTAGTACCTCTTACACTATGCTTTTCATTATTTTATACTAGAGACCCAGTGCAAGAATTCGTGCACAGGTGGGGTCTGGCCAGCCCGGCCCCAATTGGGGCGGATTGGGGTTGGGCCTGTCCAGAGGAAGAGATAGCGATAGCGGGAGGTTGGCCAGCAAGCCTGTCCCCATCAGAGTCCAATCAGGGCCGGGCCAGCTGGGAGAAGGAGCTACAGGTGATTGGCCAGCGGGCCCTGCCCCTGATTGGGGTTGGGGGGCTGACTGGGGGCAGGGCAGGCCATGGGGAGAGGCTATGGGTGGTGGGCTGGCCGGCCCCGCCCCTGAATGGGAGGGGCACTGATCAGGGGTCAGTGGCCGGGGGAGGGGCAGTGGGAGGTTGGCTGGCCAGCCCCATCCTCAATTGGTGTGGGGGGGACTGATCAGGGGCAGAGCTGGCTCGGGGTAGGAGGCACGGGCCAACCAGGGTGGTTGGGGCCCATCAGGGGTAGGACAGACCAGGGGTAAGAGCTGTGGGCAGTGGGCTGACTGGCCCCACCCCCAAATGGGGTGGTGGGGGCCCATTGGGGGTGGGGCCGGCTGGGGGAGAGGGGCCACAGGCAGTTGGCCAGCCAGCTCTGCCCCTGATTGGGGTGGTGGGGGCCCATCTGGGGCCAGGCTGGCCAGGGGGCAGGGCTGCAGGAGGTTGGCCAGCTTCCCCCACCCCCACCCCCGCCATTGGGGTGAGGGGGTGATCAGGGGTGGGATCATCCAGGGGGAGGGGTCGCGGGGGGTTTGGCCGGCCACCCCACCCTCAATCGGGGGGGGAGAGGGCAATCAGGGGTGGGGCTGGCTGGGGGAAGGGGCCGTGGGAGGTTGGCCGGCTGGCCCCATCCCCCGATTGGGCCGGTTCGCTGGCTGCAGTGGGCATCATAGCAACTGGTCGTTCAGTCATTCCGGCATTAGCTCGCTGGCTTTTTATATATATATAATGGAGTTGAAGTTTCTAGGCTCAGATAATTCATGTCAGATTTTGTACTAAATGAATGCCCAGCAGAAATTTCTAAGTCCTGAGTAGTGCAGGGCAATTTCTTACTGTGTGGAACTGTCCTGCATTTTGCACCCCTGGCTCCCACTCAAAAATTGACAGTGGTGGCTCCTGATCATTGTGACAATCAAAAGAAGCCCTCAAACTTTTCCAAATGCCCTCTACAGGCAGTATGGCCTTTATGAAAACCACTGATCTATAGGATTTGTAGCTGACAGACTTCTAATTTGTGATTTCAGGGTCAAGCTCAAGGCTTTGTGCCTTTGAGTACACAAAAGGGCACCACTTGAAAGTGAATCTTTGAGGAGTTTTTTGATACTGTGTCACAGCACAGTGAGCGATTAAAAGATGAAAAATGTAAAAAAAATGAGACTTATTTTAACAATTAATTTTTACATGCAAATGTATATATTTATTTATACTTACATGAAGTCCATGTTTAGTCTATGGACATTTCTTTCAAAAGCTAGGTGTCATCTCTCAGAAATGTTTCCCTCTTTGAAAATATTTTTGTAGGAAAATAAGACATCATTTGGATTGCCAACATTTATATTTATGGGACCAAAACCCTCCATAATGAAATGTGGGTAATCTACCTTTTCCTTCTTAGCAGGTATCTGGTTGAGTTCCACTGATCCTCCTCTGCTTAGTCCCCCAGTGCTCATTTCAGATACTAGGGAAGTGAAATGATCAGCCAGTCTCAGTGGTCACTTAATGGAAATATGCTTGTGTCCTTCTAACCAGATTTGACTTGTCTCACAGTAAAATCTTTAATATTAAGTTGGATTGTTTTTCCTTTAAACTAAAACAACAACAACCACAAAAGCCTTTACCTATGTTGTACCATAATTTTTTATCTAATTAGGTCAATGCATTTATTTACTCAAACTCAGCACACAGCTGGTATATAATAAGCCTTCACTAAATATTTGAGTGAATGAATGAATCTATAGCTTTTATAGACATTAACTTTTCTAGCACTGGAGTATGAAGTAAATTGATGTTGATATTTTGAGTTTCTTATCTCACAGGTACATATCACATTTGTTTGCTTTAAATATTGAGAAGTCACTGATTAATATACTTTTAACCATTTCAGGGTGGATTCATGCTGTGCTCACTTCTCAGGATTGTATGGCTTTTGGGGGGAACTTTCTGCACAACCTTAACATTGGCATGCAGCTCAGGTTTGTGTCATCAGTATTTAAAGGATCTTTTGTCCTTTCTTTTAAACAGGATGTTTCAAAAACTAAATTCAACAACATATTTTACCGTAATTGAGATCTCATGGAGATAGGCCCTGAGAAATTATTAAGAACAGGAACTTTTTAAAAATATATATTTTTATTGATTTCGGAGAGGAATGGAGAGGGAGAGAGAGATAAAAATGATCAATGATGAGAGAGAATCATTGTTCGAGCCCGCAATCCGGGCATGTGCCTTTAATCCAGTGGTTCTCAACCTTCCTTATGCCTCGACCTTTTAATACAGTTCCTCATGTTGTGGTGACCCCCAATTTCATTGTTACAAATTGAACATAATTAAAGCATAGTGATTAATCACAAAAACAATATGTAATTATATATGTGTTTTCCGATGGTCTTAGGCGACCCCTGTGAAAGGGTCGTTCGACCCCCACAGGGGTCGCAACCCACAGGTTGAGAACCGCTGCTTTAATCGGAATCGAACCTGGGACCCTTCAGTCAGCAATCCGACACTCTATCTGCTGAGCCAAATCGGCTAGGGCAAGAATAGGAACTTTTAACAAAAGTATTGTCTTAAAAAATTTTGTCAGGAGGATAGCTTGATGCATTTTAAATCTAAAATTAAAAAAATATTTATTCAATTTGAGACTAAATATCTCCCCAACTTTCAAAATTGTATAAAAATGTATGGGTTCTCCTTGGCTGTTTTTACAATGAGGGAGATGAACTAAATCCAGTCAATCTCAGGTGTAATTATGGTGCTGGGGAAAAGCAACCCTAGGTTCAGATGGCTGTCAGAACACCTGTAATGTTACATGGGGAAAGGATTAACAGCTCTTTCCCTTTCTGTGTGAAAAGTTGACATTTAGCTAACTCTGTGCCCCTGGTAGCCTGATGAGAGGAGAATGTTACTAGGCAGCACTGCTTACAGTGAAATAACTCCTGATTGATAAACCACATCAGGACTGGGAGAACCTAGTAGGAACCATGTGTTTGGGCTTTCCTAAGTGTGGTGATCTTGTAGCTTGACTTGCCCGTGGGGACCCTGGATGTTATGTGTCTGTGGAGTTATTACATGAAGCACTGGCCCTTACCAGGCATGAAGCTTTAAGTTAGGACAGCTCCCACACTGCCAGCTGTGAATCTTGTTTCTGTATACCTGAGCTGTCCCCAGAGGAAAGGTCGCTCCTGGCTGTATGGATGGCTGCAAGGACTCCCATAGAAGACGAACACTGTGGCAAGCTGTGGTTCCTATCTCCTCCCCTTGACCGGCACCAAGTGTGGTCTTGAGCTTGAGTGCTTGGTAGAAACTAAAGAAAACCTGAGTGGGTTGTTCAATACATGGAGTTGACCTATAAACATATTGTCTTATTTATTATAGTGGAACCCTTGTGAAATTCCTTCTGTTAAGATTAGGATAAGAATCCCAAGGTCTGATCTTTTTGAAGACCAATGTAATTCTTCAGTATACTGTCAAATTTGTTAAGGTCTGACCTGGATAAGGTCATAATTCAGGCTTATCCAAATGTTGTATTATGTAATATACAGTACTTGTTGTATTATGTAATGTCAGAACCTGCTTATTTTATTTTCCTTAAGTTGGTTGCCTTCATTTAACTTTGAAATGCTAATATAAATATTAAATTTCTTAAATTGTGTTTATTCAGGTGTTATGAGATGGAAAAAAGGCTAAAAACACCAGATCTCTTCAAATTCCCTTTCTTTGAAGCCATATGTTGGTTTGTAGCCAAAAACTTGCTGGAAACCCTGAAAGGTAATTAATAATCTGTCCATCTTGTGGTGTGATATAATACATGCTGTTGTAAATTCACTAAAAGCCAGTGATAGCGACCCTTTTTTAGTATAGTGTTGCTGTTGCTCCTATGTTATTTTTTAAAATGCATGATTTCCCTTGACCAAGAACCTTTTTAACAAAGTAGAGTCTCTAGTCCAGCGGTCGCCAACCTTTCGGACCTCACGGACCACTAGTGGTCCACAGAACACCATTTGGCAACCGCTGCAACCTTAAAAAGCAGATATATGAAGAGCTGCATCAGAACAGGTAATGTTGAGAATATTCATTTCACCTGGGACTCTAGTGGCCTGTACACACTGTCAGGCATGTAAAAGTGTCTCGCCTGCAAGAATGCAGTTTAAGCCAAGACTACTATGTAATACTAGAGGCCAAGTGCATGGATTCATGCACTGGAGGGGCCCCTTGACCTGGCCTGCACCCTCTCACAATCCGGGACCCCTCGGGGGATGTCAGACTGCTGGTTTTGGCCCGATCCCTGCAGGCCAGGCTGAGGGACCCCACCAGTGCATGAATATGTGCACCGGACCTCTAGTATGCATATAAGATCTTTGGTTAATCTCTTCCTGCCCTCCCCCTTCCCTCCTTTCCTCTGAGATTCATCAGTCTGTTCCATGTTTCCATGCCTGTGTGTTGTCTTTCCCCTGGTGGTCATTCTGCATCATAGCTATCGGTTGAACGGTCATCTAGGCGCATATATACACACACACACACACACACACACACACACACTACATATATATATATATATAGATGTGTTCCCAAATATTTGCTTTTAAAACTCCAGGGCATAATTTTCATGTCTTGAGAGAATGAGGTAGTGCCTGTGCCATTACCATTTTATGCCCACTATGCTGGCCAGTATAAGGCACCTGTTAATACAAACCAACTGGATGTCAGGCTGAGTCTAGTGGAAGAAAAATGTTTGGGGTTTTGTTGGGGGAAAGGAGAGGTTGTTAGTTATCCCTTTAAACTTGAAAGCTACCTTTTTTATGTGGAATTTCAGATTTGGTGTTTTATCTTTTGGTTTAAAAATCTTTAAGCAGTCAAATTGGAAATTGCATATCACATTTCCTTTTATCCTTTTTTTTTTTTTTTTTTGCTTTTCATTCAGTTGTGCCCTTGAGAATGCAGTTCATCTGTTTTTGTGTTGTCTAACTTGTCCAGTCCATTTGCAAATAGTGCTACTATTACAATTAACTTCCAGAAGAAACAGATATAAGCAGATTAAACAGTAAAGTCTATTCTACACATATTTCTTTTTCCATGTATAAGTTACATGAGAATAAAAGGTGAACTGAAAAGAAACAACCAGAACTTGCTTCCCAGGATAGCATGCACAGAATTAAATGATAAAATAAAAAAAAATTATTGATTGCAGAGAGGAAGGGTGAGGGAGATAGAAACATTAATGATGAGAGAGAATCATTGACCGGCTGCCTCCTGCACTCCCCACACTGGGGATCGAGCCTGCAACCTGGGTATGTGCCCTGACTGAGAATCAAACCATGACCTCATGGTTCATAGGTCGATGCTCAACCACTGAGCACACCAGCTGGACAAATGATAAAACTTATTTATGGTTTCTTTGCTCAATGAAAGCTCTCACTGTCTTTAGGAGGAAAGAATAATAACCCCATCCCACACCTGCAGCACAGCATACAGGGAGATGTCAGTGGTGCAAATGTCTGTGATGGAGATAGGAGCCCACGGATGAGGAAGAACAGGTGCTCTCTGCACCAGATCAGTCTCTGCTCCACAAACAACTCCTTATCCTGAGTCTCCGCCTTGTCCAGTGTTTTCAGGTGTTTTTGGTGGCTGCAGGAATGTCACAACGAACCGTACGGTTGCCATCTATAGTTTCTAGTAAAATTCTAGACATTAAAGTTCATAGTCTCCTATCCAAGTAGAACCCTAGATATATATACATAAACACTTACAGATGTTCTTGTTTTCTGGAAATAAAACCCAATAACTGAACCCTCCAGATTAGAGATTGGCAATTCAAAACTCAGGAAATTTCAGAGTACTTTTATCACTGTTTCTTTTCTCAACAGCACACACATGCACATGCACACACACACGCCCTTAGGTGATACTTTTCCCCTAATGTCTAAGAGGGGTTTACCAATCAAATTAAGAATTTATCTGAAAGACAAAATCTTGCTGTTCTCGCAGTCATAAGCAGCAGATTGTTTAGTCTGAGAATGGGTTAGCCTTTATTTTAGTCCATTGAGAGTTAAGAACTATTGAGATCTGATTAGAAAACATAATCCTGTACATTAAAGTAAAAAAAAAAAAAGATTACTATAAAAGGATATTTGCAGGTCAGGTTTTAAAGTGTTTTCATTTCATCTGCCAGGTCAGTACAGGATACCTGGCATTACTAGTGTATCTTCAGTCCCACTGAGTATAGAGCCAAAGGACCATTATATCAGTGCCACATCTACGCACTCGTCCTGGAATCAGGAATGGCGGTCTTGTTACCCCATCTTATATTGTCCTTTCATCCCTGACCTTGTAACTTTCCATTGCAGCCTGTTATTTCCAGCTCTTAGATTGTTATAGGCTTATATGATAGGTTAAATGTGGGAGGATTGGGAAACTCTTAACTAAATTTAGTGTCAGTAATAATAAAAGTGACCAGTTTGAGGTTTATGTAAGTAAATTAGCCACAGGGCAGAAGTAGAAATCTTTCACTTTTGCTTCAACTTGCCTGAGTTGTAGACCACATCTAATGTATTTTATATGAATTTTAGATAATCAATTTGGTTTAAAAACCCAGAAGAGTCTGGGTTTGTGGGTGTGGGTGTGTATTTGCAATAGTGAATTATTTCATGCCCATAGTGAGGTGTATGGATCGTACATTGCCTACACATACACTCTCTTACAGTTTAAAGAATTATAAGCATGTCACTCAGGGTGAGCACAAACAGCCTTGCCAGTACCCTAGTCATGCTCCTTATTTTTCTCGTTGCACCCTCTCCTTCCCTTTAAGAGAGAACCTATTATCCTGACCTTTGTGATAATTCTTCCTTTCTGCTTTATCACCTATGTCATAAACTAAAATAGTTTAATTTCTAGACATCTATGAATAGCTTAATACTGACATTTTTTGTGACCTGTTTTTTACTCAATGTTATGTTTGTGAGCTTTCTTTTAACTTGAGCATTTAGTACAATGACACTTAATGTAATTCTGTTTTTGTTTTTTTGCTTTTTCAATCAGTTGTTTATTAACCTTTTCCCTTTCTGTTAATTTGGAAGTTATGCAGTTTGATATTTGGTGGTTACTCAAAATGTAAAGTTGATTCATTTATCTTTGAAACACTTAACTCCTTTCCCTGCCTCTTCCATCCCCACAGAACTGAAAGAAGATGGTTTCCAGCCTCAGACTTACCTAGTCCAGGGCGTGAAAGCACTGCATACTGCTTTAAAATTGTGGATGAAAAAAGAAGTAAGTCGTTTTCTTTGGTGAAATAATTGTTATTTTTTATATGGTAAGTTCAGGAAAATGGAGTCCTCAAGCTGTGTGGCAGGAGTAGCCACAGTAGAAGGACTAGAAACCATGCTTTATATACAACCTTCATTTTATGTACAGCAATACAAATGGTTTATGTTTCTGTGAGAATTAAGTACCTCAGTATTTCTTAAAGCTGGAAAGGAAATAATTCAAGTATACTTAGGGTACTGACTAAGAAATGAACATGTAAATGTAGACTAATAATAAGTAACTGAGCTCTCATAGTGTGCCAACCACTGTGCTTAGTTTTCATATCCATAAACTAATTTAATCTTCAAAGCAACCATATGAAGTCTGGGTGCTGTTATAATCCCCATTTACATGTGGGGAAGCTGAGGTTCAAGGAATTTAAGTAACTTGCCCAAGAGACCCGGCAGAGCTAGGATTTAAATCTAGGTCCCTGCAATTGCAAAGCTGATGCCCTTATCCCTCTGCTAGACTTAGGAAAAAAGGAAAGAAAGGAAGGCAGAGTTCAAGCCGGAGCTTTCCATTTTCACTAAAATGTGGTCTAGTTGTTGGCATTTGAATTCCTTCTCTAAGAGGTGGTCCCAGATCTCCTTTTGGAGTTGGTATGTCCTTCCCTTACGCTTCCATTGCACATTTCTTGCGCCAGTGGACTAGGATTATTTCAGTGCCTGTGTTGCCCCTTATAAGTCCTTATGTATTATGAATTAATTGTTAGTTTTAATTAGTTACTTTACTAATTATAGTAGTCTTTTGAGGTCTAGAGTACAAGGTTACTACTCAATATAAAGCAAAATTTACTATGAGACCAGTCCATCTTTATCTCAAGCTAAGAGGATTTTATAAGTTAATAAAGATCTCCTTAGAAGATCTTTTAATAAAGATACCTTAGGAGGTATCACACCAACCACATGAACTCTGAGTCCTGGCTTATTAGTATTTGGCTGTGTCTATAAAATCTGGAGAACCCCAAAATTGGCTTAATAAGTTTTTTACATATTAAAGTATAAGTAACTTTGGTTGTTTTGTTAATCCAAATACAGCTTGTATCCGAACATGCCTTTGAAATTCCAGACAATGTTAGACCTGGACATCTTATTAAAGAACTTTCTAAAGTAATTCGAGCAATAGAGGTAAGAGTACAAACTGGCATCTAAACTCTTGGTTATTATCTGCTTTGAGAAACCAGTAGATCTACCACCACACTGCAAACCTCTGAATGCTCTTATGCACTTAAAAAAAAAAAAAAAAAAAGACAGTGAGCTAAGTCTTAGAAACAGTTTCTAGTTCCCAGGTTTCTAAAGTCCTAGAGAGAAATTTAGAGAGTTGTATCATGATGAAGTAATAAGGAAGTTATTTCAGGTTACTCCAAAAATAAAAAATACAGAATTAAACTTTCTAATCCAGTTCATTTTAGCTGTGCAGAGATGAATTCATGTTTAGTGATTAGGAAAAGAGGAAATGTAAGGTGAGTGAGTAGAGCTAGGTGAAGCTGGGTTGGAAAGAGGAAGATATTAGTGGGGTGGGGCAAGGAGAGCTGCTTGATTGGAAATATTAGAACAAGTTGGTTAAGCAAATGCCCTTTGATAAAAGCCCACAGAATATGAGATTAGGTGTTTTAATTAATCATTTAGGAGCTATTTTAGGTATTAAAGAAAGGAGGTTTTAATTAAACTAATTTAAGAAGATGGTTCTATTAATGTTTAGCTTGAACTGAAAGGAAATTAAGTGGAGGAATGGAGGCTAACTCAATTTAACAGCTCAGATTAGGTCTGTGTTTGGGGAATGGAAAGGGGTACAGCTAAGAAATATTAAAAGGATTTGCTATCCTTGACTAGAAGAGTTCATGTAATTCTCAATATATTCAGATACAGTAGAAAAAAAATTTTAAATATATTTTTATTGATTTCAGAGAGAAGGGGAGAGGGAGAGAGAAATAGAAACATCAGTGATGAGAGAGAATCATTGATCCGCTCCCTCCTGCACACCCCTACTGGGGATCGAGGCCACAACCCAGGCATGTGCCCTGGACCGGAATCAAATCCAGGACCCTTCAGTCTGCAGGCTGATGCTCTGTCCACTGAGTCGCACCAGTTAGGGCGAAAATTTTTTTTTTTAATTTTAAAGATGATAGTAATTGCATACAGATTTTTAATCAAAAGTCACATATATATGCAAATATATATCTGTATAAATCTCAACAACCCAAAGTAAGGACAGTGTTGGTCTATATGAAAAACTATAAATCTTTACTTTGGGAAGTAAAAATACTTGAATGAAATTTCAGAGATATGAAATTTCTGAAATATGTCAACTTCAAATTAATATTATAAATTTTAAATGGTGAAATATACCTGAAAGAATAATTGGACAAAAATAGTAAACATAGTGTGTTTTTTTTTTAATTGAAGTGTAGGGAGTACAGAAGACAGCAAGATGGCCAGTAGAAAATGTGCCAAGAAAATATATAGGTATTTCACTAAAGAAGAAAAAAGAATGGCCATTCCAATAAAAGTATGAAAAATAATCTCAATATATGAAAAAGTATTTAATCACATTTTGCCAAATAACTTACGATTTCATATGATCATTTATCAAGTTGGCAAAAATAAAATCCCATTGTCTATCCTTGATAGTAGGAGTACAGATTAGTTTATGCTTTCTAAATGGCATGTCCCTAGAAAGGGAATGGACTGACTATTCTTGGGGGGGAAAGGGGTGTGGGAGATGCGGGAAGAGACTGGACAAAAATCGTGGGGGAGTTATGGGGGGGGGGGAAAGAGGAACAAATGTAATAATCTGAACAATAAAGATTTAATTAAAAAAATAAATAAATGGCATGTCCCTTCACCTAGCAGTTTCACTTTAATAAAATAAATAAGAGGATTCCAGTTGAACTTGGAAGATTAAACATATGTGCTTACCACTATTACTGCTTGGGACCAAAATGATAGAAAAAGAATAAAAAAAGACATCTCTAAGGACAGAGAGAATAATAGAGATGAAGATTCCAACGAAATTTTGGAAGCTGGAAAGAAATGTACAAGTGGTGACTTATTTAGCAGACCAGAGACCTGAAACCTTTGTGGGAAATGGGGGAAGACCAGGAACAGGTCTTATTTATACAGAATCTTAAAAAAATATTCCAGAGTTTTTTGAAGGACCCTCAATATGAGAGTGGAGGTAGGATTGAACAGGATTGATTAAAGGTCTATTTAAGAAATGAATTGCTCTCCAAATCCCTGCCTTAACACACGTAGAAAACTAAAGGTGTAATTGTTTGAGAAGTTGAATTTGAGATTGTGGACTTTCTATTGATTTTAGAAAGAGTGTAAGGGAGGGGGAGAGAGAGAAAGAAACGTCAATGTGAGAGAAATGCATCAATTGGTTGCCTCGTGCAAGGACCAGGGCTGAGGATTGAACCTGCAACCGAGGTATGCACCCTTGACCAGACTTGAACCTGGGACCCTTCAGTCCTTGGGCCGACGGTCTATCCACTGAGCCAAATCGGCTAAGGCAGCGGTTCTCAACCTGTGGGTCATGACCCCTTTGGCAGTCGAACAACCCTTTCACAGGGGTCGCCTAAGACCATCCTGCATATCAGATATTTACATTACGATTCATAACAGCAACATTACAGTTATGAAGTAGCAACGAAAATAATTTTATGGTTGGGTCACAACATGAGGAACTGTATTTAAAGGGCCAGAAGTTTGAGAACCACTGGGCTAAGGCAAGCTTGTGGACTTTGGAACACTGAGCCCAGTGAGGGAGATAGGTATCTTACTGAAAACGAGGATTAAGTGATAGTCTGCATAGTGAATGCTTCTTCTTCCACTTGGCTTCTAAAAGACTGTCAGTCTGGCCTGGACCTCTCAGGACAAGAAGTAGATCCACTGATACTGAACATCGGTGAAACCCACCAGTTGACAAAGCCCCACTCACAGAGTTCCCTATTAGCTTTTTATTACATACAGTGAAATGTACAATTGTAAGAAAACTTGAGTTTTGACAAATGTGTACACCTGTATAACCAATACTCCAGTATAACCAATGAGATATAAATCATTTATATCATCCCAGAAAGTCCATTCTTGCTTGCCCCCTTCTAGTCAATCTTTGACTACCACAGGCCACCACTGTTCTGACCTGTTATTATCATCATAGATTAGTTTTGCCTATACTTGAATTTCAGGTAAACACATTCATATAGTTTGTACTATTTTGGTGTCTGGCTTCTTTCACTCACATTATGCTTTTGAGATTCATTCATGTTGTTGTGTTTGTCAGTTCTTTTTTATTGCTGAGTGGTATGGTATGCCATTGATTAATATGCCACAATTTGTCTTCCATTCTTCTGTTGATGGCTATTTGGGTTATATGCAGACTTGGCCATTATGAATGAGACTGTTATGAACATTCTTATATCTCTTTTGGGTTAAATATATGTTTTATATTCTTGAATAAATACCTGAGAATAGAGTTGAGCCATAGGAAGTGAATTTAAAATTTGTGAGAATCTGCCAGTTTTCCAGAGTGGTTATACCATTTTACATTCTCACCAGTAATGTGCAGGCATTGTAGTTATTTCGTATTTTCACCAATATTTGTTGTTTTCAGCCTTTTAAATTTTTGCTATTCTAGAGAATATGGAATATTATTTCAGTGTGGTGTTAATTTGCATTTTCCTGAAGATTAAAGATGAATACCTTTTTGTGTGCACATCATTTTTGTATACTTTTAGGAAGTTTAAGTTTTTGTCCATTTAAAAATTATTGTTTTATTATTGATTTGTAGGAGTTCATTATATGTTCTGGACACAAATTCTTTGTCATTTGGCATGCAATCATTCATATCTATATAAAATAACTAACATTTACCTACAGCTTGTATCTTTTCATGAGCAGAAACTTTTAATTTTGAAAGTTTAGTCTATCAACTCTTTTTGTTTTTTAGTGTTATTTTGTGACCTCCCTAAGAAATATTTTTCCACCCCAAGGTCTTAAAAATACTTTCTTTTTTTTTTCCCCAAAAAGCTTTTGCATCTAGGTAAATGGCCAGCCTTGAATTTTTGTGTATTGCATAAGATAAATAAAGACATTTCCCCCCATATCTTTATCTCGTTTTCTTAGCACCATTAGTTGAAATCATTAGCTTTTTAATGTTTCCTTTTAAAAATACATGGAAAGCCCATAAGAGTTTCAAAGACAAAGACCAAAAATAAATCAGAAAAAGGAAAAGTATTCAAAGGAGACAATCATTAAATAAGTCTTCAGCTCAAACCCAAGTATAATTGATACCCTCAGGAGAGAAAAAAGTAAAATTGGTTCTATGAAAAAAGGACAGGAGGGTGCAACAAAGGAGCATTCAAAGAAGAAGGAAAAGGAGTTCTTGGAAATTAGAAATTAATAGAAACAAAACTTAGTAGAATGGCTGGAAGATAAAGTTGGGAAAATCTCCCATAAAGTTAAAAAGAAACACACAGAAATAGGACAGAAAAATTAGAAGGTCATTTTATACAGTCGTCATCAAAATAATAGGAGCTCCAGAAAAAGATAACAGAGAAAACCAGAAGATTTTCAGAGGACTAATCAAATAAGTTTTAGAATTCAAGGACACATCTTCCCAAATTGATAGCCTTCCAAAATGCCAGTACAGTAAGTGAAAAAGACATCAGCCAAGGCACATTATGGTCAAATTTAGAGCATATGTAATAAAGTTCATCTGAAAAAGCATTAGGGAAGATAATATGGGTCGTTTACAAAGAATTGGGAATCAGAATAACATAAAATTTCTCAACAATAACACTGCAAACTAGAAGACAGTGGAGCAAAGTCCTTAAAATCCTGGGGTTGGGGAATGCCAGCATACATGTCTGTATTCAGCCAAGCCATAAACCAAATATGATGGTAAAATAAAGATGTCAAAGAGGCAATTCTCAAACAATGTACTGCCCATGTGCTCTTCTAAGAAAGAAGGAGTAAACCAAAAAGGAAGGTTCCCTGGAATTCATTCTTCCAACAAATACTGAGTACCTATTGCAGCTTTGTACCAGGTAGGCTAGGCATAGAGCAGTGAACAAAGGTCCTGGCAATGGAGCTTAGAAGTAAGAGGCTACCCATAGATTTTGTTATATCAGGAATTGGCAAGGTGCTATTAAGAAAAATAAAGTAGGGAGGTCAGAGGTGGTGGTGGTGGTGGCAGTGTTATATGGTGGAGTGGGAGCAGGTCAGGAAGGGTTTGTGATGATATGTGCAGGTGCAGAGAGCAGCCGGTCCAGGATGGATCAGGAGAATGAAATCCAAACTTAACTAGATGCCTCATACTTTATCTGGCAATCCCATCCAGGAGGATGTCTCCAAAGAAAAATATAAATTTGATTAATTACCTAATGTGTTTGAATGTTTGTATTCTTCCAGTGGAGAATTTTGGGATTAATTAGTGATAAGTACATACTAGAAAACAAGCTGATGGAAAGGGAGGCAGTTATGAACTCAGGGAAAAATCAAAGGATAAAAAGGAAAGTAATGTTATGTAACACTGGGTTGTAAATAATTTTTATTGAGTCCAATTTAAATATTGAATATTGAAGGCAGGGGAAGTATGTGTACATTTAGGAGAGGATGCCAGAATTAAGACTTACTTCATCTTGCATAGTAGGAATTCAGTGATACAGCTACAGGTAAAAAAACAAGAAATAACAGTATAAATGTTACTTAGAAATTCGGAGGCAAATAACTGAAAGAAAAAAACCAAACAACAAAAACAGCTGCAGGAGTTGCAAGTGCTGGATATATACCCGAAAAAATAGAAAGCAGGGACTCAAGCTGATATATGTATATGCATGTTCATAACAGCATTATTCACAGCAATCAAAGATTATGTCATGGGAGAATGGATAACCAAAATGTGGTATATACATGCAATGGAATATTAGCTTTATAAAAGAAGGGAATTCTGACACATGCTACAACATGGATGAACTTGAAGACATTATGTTAAGTGAAATAAGACAGTCATAAAGGGACAAATATTGTATGATTGCATTTATATGAGGTTCCTAAAGCAGTCAAATTCATAGAAACAGAGAGTAGAATGATGGTTGTTAGGGCTAGGAGTAAGGTGGAATGGGGCATTATTGTTTAATGGGTACAGAGTTTAAGTTTGGGAAAATTTAAAAGTTCTGGAAATAGATGCTGGTGATAGTTGGACAACAATGCGAAATGTACTTAATGCCACCGAACTCTGTACATAAAAATGGTTAGAATGGTAAATTATATATCTGTTACCACATTTGTTACATGTATATGTATAATTCCCATTCCCTCCAGAGAATGGGAATTGGCATGGGGAAGAGTAGATTGCAACTTTTCATGATATGCTTATAGAATTTTAATTTTTCAAAACTATGTAGATGTGTGACTTTGCTTTAAAAAGCAGTTATTGATTTTTGCAACTATGTATGTGAAAAAATTTACATTGGGCCCTAGCTGATTTGGTTTAGTGGATAGAGCGTCAACCTGTGGACTGAAGGATCCCAGGTTCGATTCAGGTCAAGGACATATGCCCAGGTTGCAGGCTCAATCCCCAGTAGGGGACGTTCTGAAATCAATAAAAAAATATATTTTTTAAAAATAATATTTTTAAAAAATGTACATTAGAAGCAGCCTGACTAACTCCTGGTAATTTTTAGGTCAGTAAATCATACTATAGGTATACACCAAAGTACTACACAGCCTTTAAAATTATATTGAAAATCAAGGAAATATGTTTATAGTATATAATTTCGTGGGGGAGAAAAGGAAATAAAGGTCTCAGCAAAGCTGTTTATCTTATTATTTGGTCTTTTTTATATAATTAAATTGAATGGTTTTTCTTTTCTAAAATATTTCTGTGGCTGATTACTTAGGTATGTATGTAGCCTTATTATAAAAATACTCTGAATTGAATTCTTAAAGGAGGAAAACAGCAAGCCAGTTAAATCTCAGGGAATTCCTACAGAGTGTCCAGCTTCACGATCCTCAAATGAAGCAACTTCCCCATACCATTCCCGACGAAGGATGAGGAAACTTCGAGATCATAATGTCCGAACACCTTCTAACCTAGACATCCTAGAGCTCCACACAAGGGAGGTCCTCAGAAGATTAGAGATGTGTCCTTGGGAAGAGGCAAGTATTATGTTTCATGATGACAAAGAGAGACTTCGTTGTTCCTTAAAGTTCTTCAAACAGATACTCAAAGGACAATAGTCTGACCAGTCTTGTTATCTAATCTTCCGTTAGCATTGTGTAGGGGTCAACAGTGCTTATGCCTGTAGAAGGGGGCGGTGCTTCAACTTTCTGGGCATCAGTGCAGAAGTAGGATGACTAGATCTCATTCATTTACTGACATGTTTATTGAGCGTTTACCAAGGCCATGCTCTTACAGGCTCTAGAGAAGATGCCAGAGTGAGCACAACTTAAGTCCCTGCCTTTGTGTAGCTTCCATCCTAGCTCAGGTTGGAAGGATGGGAGACAGATATCTATATCATAAAAGGCCTGTGGTCATGACACTGTTACGACGTCACAACCACAACCGGTCACCAGGGAGGAGTCAGTCTGGGTCCTGCCGGCGCTGCGGGTCTGGGTCTTGCGCAATATCGCGTGCTGGGCCTCTAGTGTTAATACAATTTCAAATAATCATTATGAAGGAAGCCAAAATAATAGAGCAATAGAGTAAAGGGGCTTGGGATGGCTGGCTACTTGAGCTAGGGTGGTCAGAGAGCTCTCAGGTGGTGACATCTGAACTGACACTTAAATAATGGGAAAAAGTTAGATGGATACACAGATCTGAGGAGAAGTAGTATTGCTGGCAGAGGGAAAAGCAAGTGCAAAAAGTCTATCCCTCACCCAATAGCATCAGCATGAGTGACTGTTAGAATAAACCCATTAACGTTTGAGAAATGCTTGCCTAATGGACAAGGGGGCAGGCAGTAATCTGATCAATGTAGGGCCTTGTGAAACTTGGTAATGAGTTTGCAACGAGATCTGTATCATACATAATTTTACATCTTAAATAGAGGATAGGCAACAATTTAAAATGAACAAAACAGAGGTATCTCTGAATTAAAATATTTTAAAACTTAATATAGAAATTTTAACTTCAATATTTTAAATGGTATAGAATTTTTTTTTATACTTTTTAAAGATTTTGTTGTCCTAAACCTCCTTAACCCATAGCCATCTGGGAGAAGATTTAGCATGTTATGAAAGGTTCTATTTATTATTAAAGAAACATTTTCCACAGAAAGGAAATATTCTGTATGTATTAAAACCAGTTATTGTATGCCTTTATGTCACATGGTGGCCTTTGTTCCTAGTGATAGCAATGTGGTGACCTGTAAGCTTCTGCCAGTGCCTGGTGGGAAGACTAGGGAGTAGGTCAAAGGTAGGGTAATCGGGAAGGACCAGCAGCTGGCACTTAAACAAGTCAGGGAAGGAGAATCACTATGCACTAGAGCAGTGCTCCCCAGCTCTCCAGCTTTCTGCAAGAGTGAAATGTCTTTGAATTCGCTTTACGCAAGTTTTACATTCTACTTTATTGTGTGTTATTGTTAAAGGCCCTACAGAAAGACAAACCACATTCCTGCTTAGGCTTTAGGAACCATTTGGTTTTAGTGGCACACTGCTGCCTGTCTCCTGGCCTGGGTGGCTGCCTAGTCCAGTTTGGGATGCAGAGCTAAGGGAGGAGGTGGTGGCTTGACTTTATTCATTTAGTCCAGTGGGTGTAGTTGAGTATGGAGATTAAGTAAGTTCTATTTTTATATTTTAGGACATCTTGAGCTCTAAACTGAATGGTAAATTCAACAAACATCTCCAGCCATCTTCTACCGTACCCGAATGGAGAGCAAAAGATAATGATCTACGATTACTGCTGACAAATGGAAGGATAATTAAGTATGTAAACCAGATCAAAGTATCCAACCGATTAGCTTTCAGGGGGTTCCCTCTGTTTACTGAATCCCCAGTCCATTTGTTGTTCAGCTAACCACATATGGGGCAAGTGGCTCAATTCTCCACTCTCTCTGTAAATTAAAGTGGGGAGTGTACTGTTTGGTCGCACAAGTTGCACTATTTTTTGACTTATTTTTCCTTCTATATACAGAGACGAAAGACACCCCTTCGCAGATCAGAGTCTTTATACAGTAGACAGTGAAAATGAAGAGGATAAGAGAAGGACAAAAAAGGCAAAAGTGAAGATAGAAGAGAGTTCAGGAATAGAGGCAGTGGAGAATGAAGAATCTCAGAAACCCCTTAACAGTATGTCTGTTTTAATGGTCATTGTAAAGGTCTCTTTATTACTAATGTGATAGCATGTGAAGTAACTTGCAAGTTCTTACATTTGTACTCTTTTGAGAAATCTGAAGTATTTCTGAATAATGTATCCATTGGGGAAATACTGAATGTGAATGCCCAGAGAGGTGTAGAGCCCAGGGAAGGCATTATTAATGATGAGGACATGTGCAAGTTAGTGACATGCTTGTCTGATGACAGTTTTTACAAGCGTCACACGAAAGCTCATGCTCTACTCCAAATAAAACAGTCCCAAGTTTAATGGGATTTCACAAATAATTTTAGCTAACATGTATATGGTTTTCAGAAGCAGGAGACATATATAATTGGCTGACCTAAAACTATTAGTAATCCATGTATTGTTTTTCTTGGCTGCCTGTTGACAAGAGGGCCTCTACTTGGCTGTTAATTGCTTATCATTAGTGTGACAAACAGTAATACCTCTTCCTCCTCAATTTTAAGGAGCAGTTAAATATTTTGGTATTTGACAAGTAAGTGTTCCAGATAATTCACATTATTTAATCCAAAGTTACCTTAATTCCTGCTAATTTCAGGTAAATGTGATATTGCTGTAGTTGGTAACTGCATTTGTTCACATGATGGGGAAGGTGGTTAATCAGTAGAATTCATCAAGCGGTAGTTATGAAGTAGTGCCCCATGGAAGAGAAAGGCAGTGCTAAGGCCCAGTCTATAAGCTTGTTGAATTCACTACCTACTTGAATGCTTTTGTTATCTGTTGAGAGAAATAATGCAAAAGGGAAATTGAAAAGTTTCTTGTAGCCGTAACCGGTTTGGCTCAGTGGATAGAGCATCGGCCTTCGGACTGAAGGGTCCCAGGTTCGATTCCGGTCGGGGGCATGTACCTGGGTTGCGGGCACATCTCCAGTGCAGAGTGTGCAGGAGGCAGCTGGTCGGTGTGTCTCTCTCATCAATGTTTCTGACTCTCTAGCTCTCTCCTTTCCTCTCTGTAAAAAATCAATAAAATATATTTAAAAAAAAAAAAAAAAGAAAAGTTTCTTGTAGCTCATGTTAGTGTTGGAGGCTTTTTTCTGGAAAGAAATATTTTTAAAATTTTCAAATAAGGAGTGTATAATTATGTTTAATAAAGTCTAGAAATGTTTGTAGAATACACTTCAATTTGCATCTTGGTCAGTTGGGGAGAAAGTTCTTGGAGGAAGAATGAATGAAAAGAAAGGAGTATAGAACAGGAGTGACATAGACACGAAGCTGGATGGACTTTCAATATCACCCTGTTCATGACCTTCTCTTTGACTCTTACTTCTCAGGGTTTTTTACAAGTGTGAAGTCAGAACTCAGGAATCGATCATCAGAATATTCTGACATTTCTGATTCGGAAGACTCTGGACCTGATTGCACTGCTTTGGTATGCCCAAAGGCCCGTGCTGGGTGCCATTGGGTGGAAAAATGAACACCCACTTTCCTTCCCCGTCTCTCTGACCTTTGTAGCACAGGGTCTTTCCCTGTAATAATCTCTCTCTCTCTCACACGCGAGCACACATGACGCGCACACGCGCACACACACACACACACACACACATGCGTGACTGTTTACATTTGCTAAATGTAGCTTTATCTGATTTTGGAAATGGTGGAGGGAGATACTGTTCTTACATTTCTCATATATCTCCTAGGTTTTATATTTCATTTTACCTTAAAGAAAACATGTACTGTGTGTTTTTTACTACGGAATTATGTTACTATAGTTATGGAGATTTTCACTTTTTCGTATGAAATACAGAAATAATTTCATGATAATTAAGATTCTAACTTTCCCTAGACAGATAAAGTATTTTTTGTTAGTTTGTACAGTCTTGGTCAGATTTCTTATATAGCTTTTCTTTCATTTAATTATTTATTATCTCAGAAAAATAATTTTACCACTGAAGAGTCTGAAAGTTCAGGTGATGAAAAAAAACAAAAGATAACATCAAACTTTAAGGAGGAATCTAATGTGATGAGGAACTTTCTTCAAAAGAGCCAGAAAACATCTAGAAGTGAAATTCCAGTTAAAAGGTAGGTTTGCTGATGGTAGTATTTTCATGACATTCCTATATAATAAAAGCCTAATATGCTAAGTGTCCGGTCGTCTGGTCATCCATTCAACCAATCAAAACGTGATATGCTAATGATATGCTAAGACCGCTCAACCACTAGCTATGACGTGCACTGACCACCAGGGGTCAGACAGTTGACCAGTCATATGATGTGCACTGACCACCAGGAGGCAGATGCTCTGGCCAGTAGGTTAGCTTGCTGCTGGGCCGATCGGGACTGAGTGAGACAGGCCGGACATGCCCTGGAGCCCTCCCCACAGTCCCTCCCTGGCTGGCCAACCTCCCACATCTCTCCCTGGCCCCAATTGTGCACAGATGGGGTCCCTCGGCCTGGCCTGTGCCCTCTTGCAATCCGGGACACCTCAGGGGATGTCGGAGAGCCAGTTTTGGCCCGATTCTGCAGGCAAGGCCAAGGGACCCCACTGGTGCACGAATTCGTGCACCGGGCCTCTAGTGCAGGGGTGGGCAATCTTTTTGACTCGAGGGCCACAATGGGTTCTTAAACTGGACCGGAGGGCCGGAACAAAAGCATGGATGGAGTGTTTGTGTGAACTAATATAAATTCAAAGTAAACATCATTACATAAAAGGGTACGGTCTTTTTTTTTTAGTTTTATTCATTTCAAACAGGCTGGATCCGGCCCGCGGGCCGTAGTTTGCCCACGGCTGCTCTAATGTGATATAAAGACATGAAAACATTTCTTTTAGTTTTAAAATTTACCAAAATGCCATTAGACTAAATAGGCTCTTGTATTTTTGGTTATCTGCTTTTTAGGGAATGTCCTACCTCGACGAGCACAGAGGAAGAAGCGATTCAGGGCATGCTCTCTATGGCAGGGTTGCACTATTCCACATGTTTACAAAGGCAGATACAAAGCACAGGCTGCAGCAGTGAAAGAAACTCTCTCCAGGATCCCAGCAGCTGTCACAGCAGTAACCACGAGGTTAGGCAGCTGTACCGCTATGATAAACCAGTGGAATGTGGTAAGAAACATAAAAGTAACTCATGACCCCCAATGTAATAGCTCTATAATCCCAGTTGAAGTTAGAGATTATGAATAACTGTTTATTGCACATTTTTAGTTGGAAATGGTATTAAGCATATTGGCCAAAATATACGTAATGTTGACAATTTATATAAGGTGCAAGTATAATAATTCAAAATGTAAATTAACTGGGATTGAGAGTCATGTTCACCAGCATAATTTTATCATTGCTATTAAACCATAGTGTTATTTCCCTTTTATAAGTTGATTACAGTGGAAGGAATATTTGGTGCTTTATTATTATTATTATTATTTGTTAATCCTCACCCAAGGATATTTTCTCCATTGATTTTTAGAGGGGAGGTGGGATGCAGGGAGAAAGAGAGAGAGAAACATCAATGTGAGAGAGACTGATTGATTGGTTGCCTCCCGAATGTGTCCTGACTGGGGCCGAGGATTGAACCTGCAACCCAGATATGTGCCCTTGACCAGGAAGTGAACCCACAGCCCTTCAGTGTGTGGGCTGATGCTCGAACCACTTAGCAATACCAGCCAGGGCCTTTAAATGGTCTGCTAAGCTTGAACAATCACCCTTATTTTCTTTTGTAGGAGGGAAAATAAGTTTTGAACTTTCTGATTAGGGACATTCTCTCTTCAGCTTTAAAGGAAGAATTAGGAAAGAGGAAACTCAGTAGTAACATCAGTGATGCCACAGAATGTTTTCTTCTCTGTGCCTTTAAGGGAAATTTTGTTTCCCTAAAAGTGTGAGGAGGACTGGGGAGAAGCTGGTATTATGTTGAAACCAAATGCCTATTATAGCATTTGTGTTTGTTCTCACGGAATTAAATGTCATCTATGTACCAGGAGTTTGACATTATTCCACTTAATTCTTGAAACAACATTTTGTTGTAGGTAATATAACTTTACAGGTAAAGGAAATAGACTTAGTGAAGTTAATTTAACTTCCCCATACTTATATAATTAGTTTTCATTGGTGTTGGAATTTGAACCAGGACTGTCTGATCCCTTTGCTTATTATCTAAGAGAAAACTGAAGTTTAGAGAGATTAAATAATTTACCTAAAAATGCATTGGTAATGGGAGAACTAAAATTCAAATCTAGGTTTCTAGTCTGTCCTTTCATTTTATCTCTCTATAATCTGTTTGGTCCCTTGAAAAGAAAGCTTCTGTGCAAATACTGCAAAATTCAGACAAACATATGCCTTTATTCTATATGGGAAAATATATCATTTTTAGAGAGTGTGTATTGCACTTGGTTTTATATCTACAGCAGATGGCCATAAAATTTTACTCTAGTCTTCCAGCATCTGGCATAAAACCTGCCATATAAAGACAGCCTTTGAGAAGATTGAAGGAATTAGCATGTAAGACAGTGAGCTGATAACTGTTTTGTTTTTGAGAGGGAAAGAAATGTGGTAAACATATGTGAATAAATATTTAAAGAATTAACATATTCAGTTTTTAATAAAATGCAACACAAATTTGCTTTCAGTTTTAAGCATTTAGCAAACTTTGTTCTTTGAGATTAAGTTTGTGTGAAGATAATTGATTAAAACCTCTCTCTAGGGTACCATGTCAAGACTGAAGATCAGGACTTGAGGCGTTCCTCTTGGATTAAACAATTTGATACAACTTCCAGATTTAATCTTCAGGTATATTCAAGCTTTGAAACATTAAAAGGAGATTTAGAATTGTCATTAACTCTCTTTTTGCTTTCCTTCTTTCTGGGAAGGTAAAAAATTACAATTAAATGCACATTTGAACAACTATCCATTTTTAGAGATTCTGATATAATGACCAATGCAAAGCTCATGGATATACCGTGATCTGGAAAAGAATAGCTTATTCCAGGAAGTAGTTAAAAAATACTGGCTGCCAGTACCTTTTGGTGTGTCTAGTTAGAATGAAACATGAAAGGAAAGGAAAGTACTAGAGGATCTCTATTTAATCTCTGAAATTGTTTCTTGTACATTTTTCATTTCTTTTTTTTTTTTATTGTATTTATTATTTATTTATTTACCTACTTACGTTAATCCTCGCGGAGGATATTTTTCCATTGATTTTTAGGGAGAGTAGAAGAGAGAGGGAAAGACCGAGAGAAACATCAGTGTGAGAGAAACACATTGATTGGTTGCCTCCTCCACGATCCCCAACCAGGGCCCGGGCTGGGGAGGAGCTTGCATCCAAGGTATATGCCCTTGACTGGAATCCAACCTGGGACCCTTTAGTCCACAAGCTGACGCTCTATCCCAACCATGTCAAACTTGCGGCCTGTGGGCCACAAGTTTGACATGCTTGCTATCCACTGGGCCAAATCGGCTAGGGCTTGAACATTTTTAGATGCTTAATTTCTTTGAGAATTTGATGAGAGTTATAGATTCTCTTTCCAGAAAATGATCATCATAAATGCTGACTTTTGCTTACATATTCTTATGATTTAGACCCCAGACCACTCATTGACTCCAAATTAAGAACGCTTGCTCTAAGAGAGGACACTTTATATATTTGGATCCCAGCATATTAATACTCATACCAAGCAAAATGAACCCCTTATAGCTTTTTAAAATTTCCTTTTTTTAAATAAAAATATTTTTATTGATTTTAGAGAGAGAGGAAGGGAGAGGGGGAGAGAAAGAAACATGGATGTGAGAGGGAAACACTGATTGGCTGCTTCCTGCATGCCTCCTACTGGGAATTGAGCCCGTAGAATCCAACCAGTGACCTTTAGATTCACGGGATGACACTCAGTCAACTGAACCACACTAGCCAGGGCCCAAAATAGCTTTTTTAAAAAGAAAAAATTTTACCAATAGTGCTAAGCAAGGAAAGTAATATGACTTTTTGCTGCAAATCTTAGAAAATGACAGCCAAAGAAAGAATCAAAATTTTCATGTGGCAGATTGGGGTCCCTAAACCTCCTAGACTCCAAGCATACTCGTGAGTAATAGAATTATGGGTATTTTTTATTTTCTTCGTTTGGCTTATCCATATTTTCTAAATACTCACCAACCGCTTTTACAATAAGAAAAGAAACCAATATGCCAGGTTATTTTTCAAGGCAGTTTTGTCTGTACAAGTTCTTTTAACAGTATCCTCCAGACTCAAAGATCAGGTAAGAAATCCCTTCACTGTTATCATTCACTTATTCAGTGTATGATTTTACAGTGCCTCACTATAGCTGGTCATGAAGTTTATAATTTCACTATAGGATTCAGTATTAAAAGTAAGCTATTATTTAAATCTAACTGTTGTTTTTATAGTTGTCTTTGAAAATGAAGATAGATGATTAGCATGATCATTTTGGAGACAATCATTTCTTTTGTTTATAATTGAGAGATATTTTAGAGGCATGTCAAATCATAGCAGTTGTCTCTTCATGCTCAAGCATATTTGTAAAATAATTTATTTTTATTTTTTTAAAAATATATTTTATTGATTTTTTACAGAGAGGAAGGGAGAGAGTTAGAAACATCGATGAGAGAGAAACATCGACCAGCTGCCTCCTGCACACCCCCTACTGGGGATGTGCCTGCAACCAAGGTACATGCCCTTGACCGGAATCAAACCTGGGACCTTTCAGTCTGCAGGCCGATGCTCTATCCACTGAGCCAAACCGGTTAGGGCTGTAAAATAATTTAAAGCAAGTCTGTGCTTACTGCTGTTTTTAAAACTTATTTAATCATTACAGAATTGGAGATATAAGAAAGTAAGATTAAAAAAGAGAATCAGAGATACATTTTATATCTCACACCCACATAATTAAAGCTAATTTTGTGAAACATCACATCTGCAGTGTGCTCTATCTTTTCAAGTTTGTCTTTTTCTTTCTCTGTTTAATTTTGGTCATGGCTCTCTCCATTGATTTCAAGACCCGTCAATCAGTAGCAGTGTTTGTTTTTTCCTTACAGTTCACTCAGTAATCTTAAGAGACTGAAGGAAAAATGGTTACAGAAAAAACAGACCTGAGACTTCAGGATCTAGGTTTGTTTTGTTTTTTAGTAACCAACTTAAATACAGTAGAGATGAACCCTATGGAAGTTACGTTCTAAAAAAGATAGTATATAACACAGTGAGAGATATATGGGAACTGTGCCATGCTGAGGAGGCAGTAGGACCACTTCTCCCATCTTGGCTTCCTTTCACAGCACATGCTCACTGAGTTCAGGATGGCTTGTTGAAATTACATTCATTCTCCCTCCCTCCCCTTTCCTCCTCCCCTCCGTCCTCCCTCTCAGTCTGTGCCTCTCTTTGTCTCTTTCTGTCTCCCTCTCCCTCTTCCTCTCCCCTACTCTCCCCCTCCCCCCATCCATATATAATGCTTGCTTCTTGGGTTAAGTTATGATGCAGCTTCAAGACTTGAATCCTTCAGAGCTTTTAGCTTTTGGAATGAATGGGCTATCATGAAGGGTAGTCTTTTGTGGCCACTACATGTTAAGAAAACCAAAGTTCAGTAGTCTAGTTTTTCTCTCTTGGCTTGGTAATGTATAGAGAGGTTGAAAACTTCACTTCTTTTAAAGGAACCTTAATAATTCAGCCTTATTTTCATTCTTTAGGATCCAAGTAGAGGCCATAAATATATCAAAAAGGAAGGTTCATCAGAAATCAGTCAAAAGGTACACAGTAGGAATTCTGTGGACAGCAGTGGCTCCAGCCCTCAGAATGGAAAGTACATGCAGAATTCAAGCTTGGTTTCAGGGGCATGCCAGATAAGTAATGGCAGTGTAAGCCCAGAAAGGCCAGTTGGTGAAACTTCCTTTTCAGTGCCCCTTCACCCCACCAAGAGACCTGCATCAAACCCACCACCGATCAGCAACCAGGCAACAAAAGGTAACTTTTGCACATTTGTAGGTTATGTATGTTTTTGACTGTGTAAGATGGTGAGAGTGGCAGTTCTGATAGAGGTAGTGTCTGTAGTCAAGTTGCTCACAGCCTGGTGCACTGTGGACACCACAGTGATAACAGTTTATACAGGTTACTGTGGGAATAGCGGGATACTGAGTCACCTCTGAGGATCAGGAGTGGCTTTTGGGCGGAGGAGGTAGATCCTGAAAAAGATGGTAAGGGGTTAGTTAGCCCTGCCGAGTTGGGGAAGTGACATGATAGCATTGAAGGAAAGGAGCTACTGTGACCCATGGTACAAAGGTGAGAAATAGCACTTCAGTCCATTTTGTTGCTGAACACAGTTTGTTGCAGAATATGGTAAGAGCTCATGCTGAAGAGATGGGTGGGGATCAGACTGTGTGAGGGCCACGCAAGTCCTGTGAAGAAGGTTGGCCTTTATCCCTCACGTGCAGAGATGACAGGGATTAAACAGTAGAATTCCAGGAGTGTGACTTTGCCCATTCAGAACACCTGGAAGACTTGCTTACCACAGAGCCCTCCCTTTAAATCTTCCAGGTCCTGGGTGCCAAGTATGATTTGCATCGTTATTTACACTGCTATTGGTGTTTTATAGGTAAACGTCCAAAAAAAGGAATGGCAACAGCCAAACAACGCCTTGGGAAGATCCTTAAGTTGAACAGAAATGGCCATGCACGTTTCTTTGTGTGATGGAGCTGCTGTTGGGATCACTCTTCCCTTTGGAGACCAGTCTCGGGGGTGTGGGAGCCTGGAGCTTCCGCCATGCATGTCCAGTAGAGAACACTGCCTGGAGAACAAAATGAACCTGATGCTGCATTTTCACTGTGCCACACCCACTCAGCAATAACCATTTTGGACCTGGTGGGGGAGAGGAAGAAGGAGGGTAGAACCTTAAAAGGAGACCTTGAACTGAAAAGGGTCTCTTGTCAGGGCTTGAATTTCATTTTGTTGTTGGTAGTGTCTTGATTTATTTTCAGTGGTAAAGAATTATCAATAATTTATTTAACAGATTTTTTTAAAAGTTAACAGCTTTTAAATTCTTTTTTAAAGCTATTTATTTGGAAGATTTCTGGAGAAATATCTCACTAATTTAGATTTAAGAATGTGAAGGTTTTTAAATTATTTTTGATAGTGTGTGTGTTACATGTGGGGAAGAGCCACAGTAACAGTAACTAGTCTGGACTCTTAAATTTGATATTCAGGTTAAAGTCTTAAACAGGGATTTGATGCATTAATTATTTTAAATTAAGATGTATATGGAAATCATTTTATTTTATATATTTCATGTTTTTTATAAGCTATTAGCTTCGCTTTTGCTAACATCCAAGGTGCATACTGTTATCCAGGTTGATGACCTTATATCCCACCTTCCCCCTCTGCACTCCCAGCTTTTGTGATGATACAAGACTCTTCTCTTTGCAGGGAAACACTTTCATAGCCGATGTGTTAGACCTACATTATAAAAGACCCCAACATTTCTCATTTCGTTTGACATTGCAATTTTTTCCTAAATATAACAAAGGCTTCTTGCATTTTCATTTTTGCTGATGACCTGGGTTCCAAAGAGAACAGCTTTAATATCTTTTTCCTATTTGTGGAAAAAGTATTAAGTTTGATTAAATTGTCATATTTCTAGTTTTTCAAATGCGTTTGTAACTACAGAGGGCCTTCTTCATACTGCTGGTATTAGAGGGCAGGACCAACACCTGCCACAAAGGTTATATTTTATGACGCTTTTATTCTGTGTACCTAATTTGTTGGGAAATAAGATTTGACTTAGTTGTTCAACTCTGCATAATAAGCCGTAATATAATAGGACTATACTATATTAATTGTGTAGAAGCAAGCATGTTGGAGTAGACCTTTTGCAGGTGTGTGTGTGTGTGTGTGTGTGTGTGTGTGTTTAGTTTTTTATTTCTTAACCTTCTAAAGAATTATTTAAGACATGGATTTGAAGTAAAATGGGTGCTTCTTGTAGTTTCTTCCATCTATCCTAACTTAGCCAGTGCATATTGAGGTTAAGTATCTGATTGAGCTTTAAAGTAATCATATATCTCTTTTATGCACAATTTTTACTAAATGCCAGCTAATAATAGCTAATATTTCCCCCTACCCCCCATGACTTAGAAATAAGTAATTTCAAGGCTGGGGTGATGTGGGGTGGAGATATTTCCAATGCTGACAGGAGAGCATTATACAACTTCCTACAAAGAAAATATAGGCAAATAAGATCAAATTTATTTTTATGAAGAAGAAATATGGCCATATTATGGATATCCTTTTATTTACTGAGCCAAGGTAGCAGAACTTTCCCTTCTATATTTAGTATCATGTGCAGTGCTAAGAAAAAGAAATCCATACCATCCTCCTCCATGGTTGCATTCAAATGTGTATTTTCAAAGAGAGAGATTTCTTACTCTGTCTTCATTCCAGTATTTCATGGAATAAATATGAAGTAACTTATGAATTAGCCTTTTTGGCCCAAGTGACTGAATCAAGTCTGGATCTTACCTGGTGTCAGGAAGGATTTTGTGGAAATACTAAATGCCTATAAGTGGCCTACTTAAATTCTGCACGATGCCAAAACTAGTTAAGAGATGGGCATGGTTAGTCATTTGATGGATGATTCGATTTGAAAAATGTAAAAATTTGGGTTTGACTGATTGTGCCACCTTCCCACACAGTATATTACTGTGATGTTTTGGTTTTTTTTTTTTTCAGTTACATCATGATCTGGGTTCTTTTTTTATGTTCTTCTCACAGCTCTAAGTGTTTTTAATTACCTGAATTTTTTTCTTTAACTATAAAAATTAAAATAAAACAATTTCTTTTTATGAGTTAAAATTGTGGCCAGTATCCACCCTGTGTACCTAGGCCGGTAAATACTTATTTTAAGTAGACAGTATGTGGAACTTCTAAGTGAAGGTACTGTGGATTCATTTTTGGCAATTTAGCCCATTAACTGGCTAAGTTAAAAAAAAAAAAAACTTTCAGCAGGGTCATAAATATAACCACTACTCAGAACACATGTATCTTCTTCTGAATTGGTGCAGATTCAGCCACTGGTCCAGGAACTTTCCTAGTCTTACAGAGTTACTGGTTCTGATGCATCCCCTGTAGCTCGGAAATGACTGAACCTTGAGGTAACTGCAGCCAGTATCTGGACTTAACTGTAACAGACAACCTTGTGTTTTCCCCTTGGTCTCATAAACAATACTACTGCACAGATACTATGACTTACGAAGACAGCAGTGGTGGCATTTAGCTAGTTATAAGCAAATAGAAATATGTAAAGCAGAATTATGATTAAATGTATGCATTTTTAATTATAGTAGATAATTTTCCTGTATTGATTCAAGTAAGTAACTTCTGTTAACCTAGTATCCACTGTACTGTAATTCATAATGTCATATAATATAATGCTCTCCAGTATTGATTAATGTTGTAAACAGTACAAAGCTGGCATTTATGATAGTTTTGTATCCTAGAAATACATTGAACTTCATAAGCATCAGTTAATTTTTAAAGCATACAAAATTGAAAATTCTGACTGAAATCATCTTATAAACTCAGAAAACAAGGCCATCTTTATTACTACTTAAATACTTAGCTTGAATACTGTTCTGTTTTTTTAATAATCCCAGTTATTGCCTTTTAAATGAACTCTACTGTATTTATTCTTATGAGATCAGCAGGTATTTATCAGACACCTACTATGTGCCCAGCACTACATAGTACTGTGGGGAAGTGTAAAGTTGAAATGTGGTCTCTGCCTTTGAAGGTATCTTCGTCAGGAAATAAGCAGTGTTATTTTTACTTCTAAGCAAACATAAGCAAAAGAGAGCCCATTTATTTAAAAAAGCATTAACTTCATTTGTTTCAATTGAGATATACTATGCTATATAGACGTGGAAGTAATTTTTTTTAATTTTTAAAATGTAAAAAACATTTCAGAAATTAACAATTTAATGTTGGCAGTAGAGGGTCATGGTTTAGTATGAAAGAGAGCAGACAACTTGGATTTTTGCCCAGGTTCTGCCATTTTTATGTCAGCTCTGTGACCTTGAATAAGTTGCTTATTCTTACTACATCTTAGTTTTCTCATTTGTTAGTTTGGATAAAAATGCAGTTAACAAATACATGGAAAAGTGTTTCTTAATCTAGTAACACTTCATGCTTGCAGTTAATTTATCATTATTTAAGTTGCCACTGATAATGAATGCACATTTTTATGCATTTTAAATTTAAACTGTTATTACTCATAAAATTTGTTTTATGTCAAATCTATGCCCAGAGCATGCTACCTAAAAAACCTGAAGAGTCTCTAACAAGGTGCTGAATTACAATTAAAATTAGTGCTTGAAGTGAAAGAAAAGTGAAATAGTTTATGGATAAGAGTGATACTGTTTATCCTCAAGTAAGTAATGTTTATCCTCAAGTAATCATTAAGATGACTTAAGGAAAGATTCTTTCTGCTTGTTTCAAGAGATGCTTTCTATAGTAACTCCCCCAAGAGCTCCTGAATCACCGTGCCACCCGGTACACCACTGCCAGAAGTAACTATTGCAGTGTATCAGCATTTTACAATTTCACATGGAGATGAAGGCTTAATAATGTCAATCTGAAAATTTTTCAAAAATTCATTTTTTTCTCATTAAATATTAAGCCAGTTGCTCCCTCCAAAAAGAAAAGCTAAAGATCACCAGTTGTTTCTGGATGCCCTAGACCTTTATCTAAAGCAATCTCGAGAAGGTTGAGCATCAGGTCATTAGGAAAAACGTGTTACTGGTAACTAAAGAAGACAAATGGAACCCTAATAGGGCAGTGATTTGCCTGGGGTCACAGTAGATTCTAGACCTCTGGTACCTTGCTTCCTACCACAGCTCTTCTCTGTGATGCTGTGCAGCCTCTGCTTGTCCTGGGGGTGATGTTGATATGCTTGCTAGAAGCCAGATGGAAAGAAAGGAGAAGTAATATACTCATTACATTGCTGTTGGACTAAAGTAATTTTGATACTATAGCCTTACTAAAAACCCTGCTCTTATTTTTATTTGTTCTTCAGTGAAAATCATGACATAAAAGTCAAATCTTTTATATCCCTTACATTAAATTTTTAAAAATTAAGGTCGTTAAGAAGCAAATGCCTATTTCCAAAGCAATTAGCTTATCATATTTGACTGTGGTTTTACTCTTTTATACTATTTTTCTCCTCTTTAGTGGGTAGGGAAAATAATGCTCATTTACCTGCATTCTACCCCGTAGAGTCTCCCTCTCACCCATGGTGCCCTCTCTAGTGTCCTAAAGCTTTGTCTTAACAAGTGCAACATTAAATTTTTGTTAAAACCCTTTCAAAACTATATTCAGTGATTCTTCCAACAAGTTGATCTGTTCTGCACTATTTCACTAATAAACCCTGGCTACCACGTAGCCCTTGACCTCCAAGTAGCTTACCTATGCAAGACCTGTGACATTCTGAACTCACGTTTCCTTATTTCAGAAAGCAGTCCTAAGTGGAACTTAATCATAACAATAATCCTTGCCTCCACCTACTTTTATTTTGGCCATTTCCTTTTTAAAATGCCAGCTATTTTCCCCCAAGGTATTTCACCAAAACAGTGATCATAAGTGCTGGAATATATAATATCTTGCAGGAATGAAATAACCCAGACATACTCTTATATTCCTGTGGTAGTTGGTTGGTAACAGTTACCATTATTAAGTGGAATATATAGTGAGGAATTCATTCATTAATTCCTTGCCTAGAATCATTTCTTCCCTCAAAGATTCATACGTAACCTTTTATTTTTACAAAGCATACATATAACTTCCACATTATAGTCAGGGACCTGAGGTGTCACTTGCTAAGTGAACCCCAGGTTATTTTATATTGCAAAAGAAACCTAAACCAAACTAAGGGCCTTACATTTATGGTTAGACTGAATCAAAAGCTATAACCTCAGTTTTTCCCAAAATAGCTTCTGACTGCAAACGCGTCATGCAGTTGTTAGGTATGAAATAGCACTGATCAGGAAATGCATGTGCAACTTCGCAGACTGTATTTCCTTCCGAAAAGACTTTTCTACTTTTAATATAAATTAAGCCATAATAGTTACATGCTGTGGAAAGAGGGTGAAAGGTTCATTTGAAGAGATTATATAATATGAATTTTCACATTTACTGTGAAATGTCTAACTTTTCCAGTGCTTCAGCAGGTTTGTTTGTTTTTTTGAGGGGGTAGAGGGAGGTGATAGGGTGGGGTAGTATTGATTTTAGAGATTTCAAATCTGTGAAATTTGAAAAGGGGACAGTTGTTGGCTATGGTATTTATTAGTTTTGTAGTAATGTTTTGCTAGCCTGACTGACTTTCCTTAACTGATTTTTATGCCCATGGTCCAAGGAGACTGGTACCCTTTCTTGTTTGGGGTGTCTGCGGAGTAGTGTCTTGTCTGTTTGTATAGGCAGTCAGTGTGTGTGCACATGTGTGTCCTTTGAATACAGAAGCACACTGTGTGACTACAGAGTGGGGTGTGGCTGGGAAACGGGATGCTGAAGCTTTAAAGAGCATTTTCTTTTTTGACTCTTAACAGTATTTCCCATCTTTTGCCTGCAGGCAGGGAAAGTGTACAGTATTTATTTTGCTTCTGTTTTAAATTTGTAAGTCTTTAAATAGTTTAATTGGTTATTAGAGGGGAGGACAAGTGACTTGTTTAAAGTTGTATTTGGTATTCTTACTTTTCAATTTCTGTATTTTAAAATATTGAAATCAAAATTGTATTACTTCTGTTTTGATTTTTTTAGTGCTGGGTGTATTTTTGGCTCATTTTGTTTGAAAGTATAAATGTTGAAAATTGTATAAAATGTGTCTTTGAAAGAAAAAAAATTGAATTCTATATCCAATTCTGATTTTCTGTTCTTTTTTTCTGCTTATTGATTCATGGGAGAATTATTGGAGTATGTGAAAAACTGTATCAAACTTAGGCTCCTTAATATTTCTGAAGATTCAAATGTGCAGAGTAATGTGTCATATTATTTTATTAGATGTATTGCTGGGGAAGCAATTAGTGAAAGAGAGGAAAGAAGACAAAAGGGTAATTAGTTGGCAAGATGAGGCTACGCTATGGCCATGGATGCTGGTGCTACTGGGGGACACTTAAAAGCATTTGTTGTCCCCAACCTGGGCACCCCAAAATACTTCTTGAGCACCTGCAGTATACCAGGCATTGTCTAGCACTGAAGCTACAGGAGTAAGATCAAGCCCCAGGCCTGCAGGAGCCTGTGATAGATGTGAAAGGAGGGGAGATCGAGGGTGCTGTGACCTGGCTGCCTAGGGGGGTGGGAGTGGAAGTGTGAGTTCAGTGAGATGAGTTCATCGTGGACATAGTGCTTTTAAGGGTGTGAGAGCCAGGTCTGGGATGAGCTGAGCTTAACTTGGGCCCAGGAGAGGAGCCAGGGACCAAGGAGGAAGGAGCACGGCGGTGGGGAGGCGGGGGCAGCACTTCAGGGCAGAAGAAGAGCCTGGGAGGGGCAGGAAATGGTAGGAGGATCTGCTCTGGAGGAGCCCGAATGCAGATTGATGGAAACCAAGGCACTGAAGGACCCACGGCCTCGGCTCTTCCTGTACTAATACCTGCAAGAGAGTAGGTGGTCCAGAGTGCACCCACTTAAAGGCACCTCAACAGCTGTTACAAGAATGGTGCCCAAAGCACGTTCACACCTCCTCTATCTTACTGGCCTGTTTATTCCAGCGGATTGAAAACTAAGTCTGAATAAATCTGTTCTTTTGTAAAAGTCCACATGCCATCTGTGAACCTGTGGAATGTTTGCCCTTCCTCTAGTTTGCATGTTAGCAACTAATTATCAGGACCGACACTCCTTTGATCTTTAGCTGACCTTTGTGTTTCCACGACCCAGTGAGACTGTGGAAAGTGGGGTGTTACCCACCCCTCATTTTAGAGTGGGAAGAATTGGGTGCTATGTTGCAGACAGGCTTTTGAATAGAAACCCTCATTGTCTTTATTTTCCATTTGAGTACTTGCAGTGTACAAGGCATATTTTCATTTCTTCCTCACAGCCCAACGAGGTAGGTGCTATACTCCCCATCCTGCAGATGAAACTGAGGCCAGAGATAGTAACTGACACGTGCAAGTTCACACTAATAAAAAGTAGAACTGAGATTTTAATCAAAAGCCTAACTCTAAAGGCCACATCATTTTTTATGAATTGTTTTTCTCTAATTATTTTTAAAATTTATTTTCCTTTATTTTTCCTCATCACCTTTTTTTTTTTTTAATGTATTTTATTGATTTTTTACAGAGAGGAAGGGAGAGAGATAGAGAGCTAGAAACATCGATGAGAGAGAAACATCGATCAGCTGCCTCCTGCACATCTCCCACTGGGGATGTGCCCGCAACCCAGGTACATGCCCTTGACCGGAATCGAACCCGGGACCCTTCAGTCCGCAGGCTGATGCTCTATCCACTGAGCCAAACCGGTTTTGGCTCCTCATCACCTTTTATCCACCCCCCCATACACTCTTCCACCTCCACTGCCACCCCAATCACCACACTGTTGTCCATGTCTGTAAGTTCTTTTTTCTTTTTTACTCAATCTCCCCCCAACATCCCTCTTTCCACCAGAGCTGTCTGCCTGCTCTCTCTGAGTCTAATTGTGTTTTACTTTCAGTTATTAAAAAGGAATAGATGGTCTTTAGGAATGATTTGTATTCTAAAAGTTTACTTATAGGCAACCATTTTGGACTGAAAATAATCTTTTTACAGAAGTTTTCTATCATTCAAAGTTTGAGTCTGTCCTTTTCCTAGGGGCTGGGTACAGATGAAAGCATGCTGTTTATCTTCTAGGATCCCACCGTCTAGTGAAGAATGAACTGTACGCAAGGGACAGATGATACTGTTAGAATCTATGAACCTAACATGAATTCCCAAAGTCCCAGAGTTAGGCCGTGCCTAGTGCACCCCTTCCACTGGACATGGCCCTGCAGGACGGCACAGCCGTCTACCACTGCCCTTCCCACACTGCAACCTCTCCGGGCATCATTTCCTGCCCCTCAGCTCTGATAAAAGGGTCAGCCCAGATAAGGAAGGAGAAAGAAGTCCATCCATATTTCTCTTTCTATATCTCTATATATCTCCCCAACTGCTCAGGAGGTCACTTAGGGCACAGCCTTCAATAGTCTACAATAACCACAGCAGTGATTCTCCCAAAGTCTGACTTAAGAATAAAAGTTGAGAATAAAAAAGTCAATTACCATATTGGAGGTTTTGCCAATGGGAGGCAAAGCTGTGCTTATTCTCTGGTCTGGGGGCTAACTACTGGTGTTAGTTTGCTAGGGCTACTATAACAAAGTACCACAGACTGCGTGGCTTAAACAGCAGATTTGTTTTTTCATCCCTCTCGAGGTTAGAGGTTGGAGACTAAGGTGTTAGCAGGGTGGGGGCAAAAAAGAAGGATCCATTCCAAGCCTCTCCTCAACTTGCAGATGGCCATCATATCCGTGTCTCTCACATCGTCTTCCCTCTCAGTACGTGTCTGTGTCTGTGTCCAAATTTACCCCTTTTGTAAAGACACCAGCCATACTGTATTCAGGCCCACCCTAATTACCCCCCCCCTTTTTTTAATTAATCCTTACCCGAGGATATTTTTTCCATTGATTTTTAGAGAGAGTGAAAGGGGGGGGGGAGGGGGAGACAGAAAGAGAGAAACATCAATGTGAGAGACACATAGATTGGTTGCCTCCCGAATTTGCCCAGACTTGAGCCAGGAATCGAACCAGAGACCCTTCCATGTTTGTGCTGACGTTCTAACCACCTGACCACACTGGCCAAGGCATAAACTCATTTTAATTTAATTATCTCTTAAAAGACCCTATACCCCAAAATGTTTATATTCTGAGCTATTGGAGGTTAGGACTTCCAACATATGAACTTTGAGGGGAGACACAATTCAATCCATAACACTACTGGATCAACTCATACATACACAAATAATAACTCCCAGTGAGTCAAGTTTATAAATCCATGTTTATTTTTTTTAAAATCCTTACCCGAGGAGTGAGGATATTTTTTCCATTGATTTTTTTAGAGAGAGTGGAAGAAAGGGGGGAGGGGGAAAAAGAGAGAGGAGGGAAACATTGATGTGAGAGAGATCAATTGGTTGCCTCCTGTACACGCCCCAAATGAGGGCAAGAACCGGACCTACAGCCAAGGTATGTGCCAGGAATCGAATCTGTGACCCTCTGGTGCATAGGCCAACACTCTAACCACTAAGCCATGCTGGCCAGGGCAAGTTTATAAATCCATGTTTAAAAAAAGAGAAACATTTTTCTTATTACCACATTATCCCCTGACCAGATCAGTGGTGACCACTGCATAAGAAATATGCCCCTTTACAGCATCATTGGCCTGCTTATGATCCTTAAAATGATCCTTTTACCTTGGGCCAGATGAAGCCTTGGGGAAGGACTTCTAGCCCTACCCATGTCCAGAGCAAATCCCCAGGGATCAATACAGTTCCATGTGGGTAGTGGGATTATGGGTGACACTTGCTGTATTTATTCCTTTCTCAAATATTTATTGAATATTACGTACTGGCTGGGCTCTGGGTAAGTCAATGGGAACAGGACAGGGTCCCCTCTGTCAGAGCAGGGGTGACAGTCTAGGAAAAAGCACTGTGCTAGCCTTGAGGCAGCACTGAAGCCTGGTCTGGGATCCCATGCTGTCCCGTGCCTGATGTCCAACCCTGCAGCAGTGCAGACTTCCTTCTATCTCTGGGGATTATCTCTGCCCAGCAGTGATGCTCCTGCGTCCTGAGCCGAACGTGTCGTGGACACTGCTCTGCCCAGGTGCTTTTGGATCCTTTTTGCCCAACTGCAAGCTTTGGAGCCACTTTGCCCAGGTGCAACAGGTACAGAGAGCCAGAAGGGCCCGGGGTTTTCTTTCCGCCCCTGCTCCCCCTCAGGCCTTAGCCAATGCCTGATGGATGGTGGTACAGGGAAATGATAGCCCAGAGGGACACACTCTGGGCAGTATTTATAATCCACCCTGCCTATGCTCAGATTCCATATTTGCAAATTTGCCTATGCACTAAAATTTACTTGTAACCCCAAATCACTGTGTGGTACTTTCATGGTCATTCCAGGACACACACATTGTGAGGTGACACTGTACTCTTATTTCAGCTCTTCAGGTACCATGTGTACCGGTTAATAATGTAGATTTTGTAATCAAAATACGTTAATTTCAACAGAAACATCAAAAGTACTTTATTCAAAGTAATGTCCATCGCTAGTTACACATTTCCTCCATCTTTCAGGTAATTTGTGGATACCATCCCAATAGAATTTTTCTTGTTTTGAAGCAAACCATTCAGAGACCCAATTTTCCACTTCTTCGTATGTTTTGAAGTGCTGCTCAGAAAGTGTGTGTGCCATCGATCAGAACAAGTGGTAATCTGAAGGAGCAAGGTCTGGTGAATACGGTGGGTGGGTTAATACTTCCCAGGCAAGATCTTTTAACGTGTCTTTAACTGGTTTTGAAGTATGTGATGACGCGTTATCATGAAGCAAAATTACTTTGCCGAGTCTTCTGGCCCATTCTGGTCGTTTTACGATCAAAGTGTGGTTCAAATTGATTGTTTGTTGTCGGTAACCATCAGTATTAACGGTTTCACTTGGTTTTAGAAGCTCATAATACACCACACCTTCCAGAGCCCACCAAACGCAAAGCATTGTCTTCTTTCCAAAGCGATTTGGCCTTGCAGTCAATGTTGATGGTTGACCTGGATCAACCCATGATTTTGTGCGTTTGGGATTCTCAAAATAAATCCACTTTTCATCGCCAGTCACAATTCAATGCACAGAAGACTTTCTTTTGTGCTGTTGAAGCAACATTTTACTGATGACTTTTTGGTTTTCCATTTGTCTTTCGTTCGTTCAGTTGATGTGGCACCCATTTTCCTTCCTTTAAATCTTTCCCATTGCTTGTAAACGATCAGAAATTGTTTGCTGAGCAATGTTTAATTGTTCTGCAAGTTGTTTTTGCATTTGACACGCATCTTCATCCAATAATGCTTGGAATTGTTGGTCCTCAAACTTTTTCGTTTGACCTGGACGTTCTTTGTCGTTTACATCGAAATCATCACTTTTAAAGTGTTTAAACCAGCGTCACAAGTATCTTGAGATGGAGCACGTTCACCATAAGCTTCCTGGAAGTATACGATAACTTTTTCTTTAAAATAAAGTAATGAATTAAAACTTCCTGCAAATGCTCTTTTTTTTGGCACGAGATTAGACATTTTTAAGCGTAAAAATATCTATGTTAACACCACCTTCAGCAAATTTGACATATGAAGTTTTGAAGCTTGCTGTCAATACAACAAAATAGCATACATATCAAATAGCATATATATCAACATATGTGTAACTCCATCTATTGAAAAAAATCCGAATTATTAACCGGTACACCTGGTAAAAAAGTATTCTTTTTGTTGTCTATTTAGTGCATGTTTTTTAAAAAATATATTCTATTGATTTTTTTACAGAGAGGAAGGGAGAAGGATAGAGAGTTAGAAAGATCAATGAGAGAGAAACATCGATGAGCTGCCTCCTGCACACCCCCTACTGTGGATGTGCCCGCAACCAAGGTACATGCCCTTGACTGGAATCGAACCTGGGACCTTTCAGTCCTCAGGCTGACACTCTATCCACTGAGCCAAACCGGTTAGAGCCATGTTTTTTACATTTTGGTGCTTTTTGTTGGTTATTTCACTGTTTAAAATGATCCCCAAGCATTGTGCTGAAGGGCTGGCTTGTGTTTCTAAGAGCAAGCAGGCTCTGCTGTGCCTGTGGGGAAAATCCCCAGGTTAGGTAAGCTTTGTTCAGGCATGGTCTATAGTGATGTGGGCTGTGAGTTCAATGTTAATGAATCAAGAAAATACACCGGCATCTTTAAAGAACAACAAACATCCCGGGTTTGGGCACCAAAAATGAAAAATCAGAGGCCGAAAAACAGGACTACAGGCTTTATTAGAGAAGGACCTGCCGGGCTGTCTCGCAAGAGGAGAACAGCAGCACGTGCAGGGGTGAGCACGCCTTTTGAAGGGCAGAATGAGAAGGGGTGGGGGCTTAGTGTACTCCGCACACTCGGATTGGTGGCTTACTATATGGTCCATATAGGACAGGGCTTAGGGTATTTGGCAGGTGTGGATTGGTGGTCCAATGTATAGTCCATATAAGGTACATGGTTAGACACTCAGGTATTTCCCGGCTGCAGGTTACATCATACTCCGCCCACCAGTTGGGGAAAGGGAGGATCTATCAGTTGTGCAATAACCCAAATCCCAAAAATGTGAGCAGAGGCTCACAGGAACTTAGCCCTGTACTCCCCCTAGAAGCAATGATTTCATATTCTCTAATTCACTGTTCATGGCGACTTTATAGAATATAACTACCAGGAATAATGAGAATCCATTGTGGGGGTGCGGGTGGCCTTCTAGATTCTAAGAAAGAAGTTGGAGCTTTGCAAAAGCCCCAATGGACATCTCATTGTTCAGCTTTTACTTTTAAGGTTTTTTTGGTTAGTTTGTTGTTTGCCCCCTACTGTTATCCATTGCCTCCAGCAGCCAGGACATAAAAGCATTCAAATGGTAAACAACCTATGGAGAGAAGCCATTAGGATTGGGCTAGTCCGAGTGAAGTGGGATAAATACCAGCCTTTTTAGGAAGTCTCCCAGAAGACCTCCAGGCAGGTCAAATCATGACTTATTTGGGACCGAGGCTTTGAAAGAACCCCCGCTCTGTTATGCTGTCTGCTACAGGTACCAGGAGGGTGGGTTGTTAGTTTTTTCTTTTTTTAAAAAATTATCTTTATTGTTGAATGTATTACATATGTCCCCCCCCTCCAGTGACCCTCCTG
>NW_005367384.1:1484229-1484999 GCF_000412655.1 Myotis brandtii | reverse complement strand
CTAAGGTCTGTGCCCAAGGTTATGCATACAGTAGATGCATATAAACTGTCTGGTTAATCTCCCCCCACACCCCACTTCCCTCTGAGATTTCTCAGCCTGTTTCATGCTTCCATGTCTCTGGGTCTATTCTGTTCGTCAGTTTATTTTGTTAATTTGGGCTTAGTCTTCAAGGCGGCAGGACTAGAGTAAATTAGAATGCTACAAAGCTTGATGTTCCTACTCAGATTTAGCTGTTTTTCTTGACTAAATGGTAAATGACCCATTGCTGCAAGACGGGTTAATTTACAGAACTCTGAAAGCATTCATTCTGACCATTTTTTTTGTGTGTGCCAGTTTTTCATTGCTTGTATGGAAGGACAAATTTTATGAGGTCTTCACTCCAGCATTTTCACTGACATCACCCTTCCTTTAAGAAAAATGTTATTTTATTGTACAACATTAAACCACAATTTAAAAATGAATTAAAATTTTAAAAAGAACTTTCCCACACAAATTGAAAAGAAAAAATCCAAAGAAAAATTGCTCCTCATTCCATCCCCTAATTAATTCATTTTCATTTGTCCATGTTACTGTCTACTCTTCTTCCAGACATAGATTCTGACATTTTTGTTGGTACTTTTAAAAACAGAATTTTATGTTCAAGTTACCATAATACCGTGATTTCCCCACCATCTTTCCCCCCTCATTTTCCTTTTCCCACTTTCCCGGTCCCTCCCGCCCGCTCCCTGCTCCCCGTGTGGAGGGAACAGCGGCGCTCGCCGTCCCTGCCG
>NW_005367384.1:1483504-1484089 GCF_000412655.1 Myotis brandtii | reverse complement strand
GCCGGCTCAGGGCAAACCCCCGGCCGCCTCCGCTCAGCGGGTCTGTCGTGGCCACTGATTCCAGCCGCTTCCTCCTCACGGAGCGCTTGCGGCCGCCTCGGTCGGCAGACGGAGATGTGACACGAGGTTGTGCACGCCGTCTACCCTGTGGGAAACGACCCACCTTGTACCCACTCCCCCCGCCAAACATTTGGGTATGTAACTTGGGTGCTGTTCCTTTTAGTTCTAGAAGATTCTGAGGAAGGGTCCCCGGGTCAAAGGTCATATACATGGAAAATGTAGCTATTTCCATCCGCAACGTGTCTCTGTGCTGTGTCCCTGTGCTCGGAAAGGTCTCTCACGACTTGTTCACGCTCTACTCAGAAAGGGTACGGAGCCACGTAACGGCTTTTTAAAGTAATGTATCCCCTGATGTTTAAAATGACGATTTCACTGCCAAAACTGAGGAGAAAGCAACACTACAGCTGCTCTCGCCCCTCTCGCCCTTCGGGTGATAGTTGTGCCTGGGGCTGAGAGCTGGTTCTGGCCTTCGACGAAGCCCTGGGGTGGCTCCCGCGGTTCCGCCGGCTTCCCAGGGGCCGGCGC
>NW_005367384.1:1459676-1481987 GCF_000412655.1 Myotis brandtii | reverse complement strand
CGCCCGCTTTGAGCCCTTTCTAAAGTCCGGGGAGGTGATTTGGTGGCCGTTGCCCCTAATTCTCCTCAGTGAGCATTTATTGAGCACCTACTGAATGCCTGGCACTGTGTGTGGGAGGGACTCGGGTGGAGCCGTGCCCTCCAGGCTCCTGACCCGCAGAGAGTGATTTAGAGGCTGAGACAACCTGGGTGTGGTCACACCAGCATGGGAGTGGGGGGAGTGGATGAGGAAGAGGATGGGAGGGGAGTGAGGGGGGGAGTGGCTGCGGGGCAGGGGAGGAGTGGGCTCTTCTGAAGAAAACAGGCCACATCTTGCTCCCCATGACCATTGAGGGCCACCAACTGGGGGCTTTCTCAGACCCAGCTGAAGGAATCTCTCAGTGCCCTGGAGAGCTTTCTGCGGCGTTTGGGATAAAATGCAAGCTCCTCGCCCCCGGCCAGAGGGTCCCCGGGGAGCTGGCCCGCCGCCCCGCCCCTGCAGGTGCCCTTTGCTCCCTGGAACACTCCCGGCCTCTGCCCACCTGGTGGCCTTTGCCCGGCGTGGAACGTGAGCGCCTTTCCCGGTCTGCCCCCTGAATCCCGGCCTTAGCTCACGGATCCCTTTCCATTTTGAGCCCCCTTCTTCCTTTCTATCACGCTGTCCTGTTTCTTTTCTCATAGCACCTGTCCTACCCCCCGCCCCAGGAGGACGGAAACCGAAGGCCGAGGCGGGCGGGCGGGTGCGGGCCCTGTCCTGGCTGGCGGCTTCCCGCGCTGCCTGCCGCAGGTGCTCTGTGAGGCGGATGGACTAGGTTTGGGCTAAAAGTTTGGATCTCACCCTGAAGGGGATAGGAGCCTGTGAAATGGCAGGAGAGAGCAGCCACCAGGTCTGCATTTTAGGAAGGTGTATCTTTGTGTGGATGCTGATTTACAGGAGAATGCGACGGGGACCTGATTGGAAATTAGTTCATTTATCTGAAATAATTCGTTCCTTCCTCCCTTCCTTCTTTTTTTCTTTTTCTTTTTCTTTTTCTTTTTCTGGTTTAACACAGTAGACATTACTTCTGGCTCATATCAGGCTCAATAGCTAATGTGGGGTAGGGCCCTTGATCTATGCAGCCATTGGGGAACCCAGGCAGGCTGACCTCGACTGTGCCCTCCTCATAGGGGTTCTCAACCTGTGGGTCGCGACCCCTTTGGCGGTCGAACGACCCTTTCACAGGGGTCGCCTAAGACCATCCTGCATGTCAAATATTTACATTACGATTCATAGCAGCAACATTACAGTTATGAAGTAGCAACGAAAATAATTTTATGGTTGGGTCACAACATGAGGAACTGTATTTAAAGGGCCAGAAGGTTGAGAACCACTGCTTCTGGGTATCAGGTTCCAGGAAGCAGATGAAGATGCACGGTAGAGGGGTGGAGAGAGGTTTTTATGGACCAGCTCTGGAAGTGGAGACAGCTTTCCACCTACATCCTCTGGACCACAAGATGTCTCATGGTCCCACTAGATGGGGCTGGGAATGTAGTTTGTGGGAAGCAGCTGCCCAGAAATAATCTGGATTAGAATATTGCAAGGCCTAGGTAAGGCCTTAAGAAGAAGGGGTGTGTAGAGAGCCCCTGGGAAGGCACTTGGGCATTTCTTTAATAAATTGTCAGCAATAAATTTCTTTAATAAATTTCCAGGCAAAGCCACGTCCTGGAAACACAATTTGCCAAAAGGCAGAAGTGTTTTCAGCTTGACCTTCATTTCTGCCCAGGTGCTGGGGAGTGGGTTTTATTATGTAAATCCAGCCAAGCACCAGGCATGAATAAGACTCCTCCGGGCCCACCCAGAACTGACACTACAAGAATGCACATAATCTCCTTTGTCTTGACTTTTGGTGAAACTTTCTGGTATTTGGGGTATCTCTCTCTCCATCAGAGGAGGGCAGCGGTCCCACCCAGTTCCAGCTTTTCCTTCCATCTCTATGTCTGTCTCTTTCTTTCATTTTCTCAATCCCTAGCCGCCCCTACTCAAAGAACCAGACCACCCTCTATCCTCGCTGGACGCGGAAAAGAGAAAACCCTCCAGGGGTGTATGTGTGAAAAATTTGGGGAGTTGGTGAGAGTGTAGTGACAGTATGAGAGAGGTGATGACAGTTTTCTGTCCATTTGTTGACTGAGAGATGACTCTTATTTTCATTTCTTATTGTTGGCTGAGAGAGCAGGAGAGGATTTTGTTTTGAAACCTGCCCAGGGTTCTGAAGCTTGAGAGGATGACCAGGGCCCTGATTCGCTAGTTGGGGAGTTGTTGGGTGGTATAGGCCTTGGCTCCAGGAGTGGGTCAGATCCAAGGTCGGAGTCTGAGGGTGGAACCATGAGGAAATTGGTCCCTCAGGGATGTGTGGAGAAGAGGCATCTTGGGACAATGAGGAGCAGCAGCTGAAGAGGAAGGCAGACACAATAAATGGTGGATGATGGATTGGATTATGGGGGTAATTAGTGAATCTTGTTAATGCTAACATCTGTATTTGGTAAGCTGAAGATGGCAGCTCTATTCTTAGGCTACTTCCCAAAATTTGGGGTCAAATTTTACTGTCTTGGAAATTTGGACATCTGGTGTTTACTGGCCTAGATGATTCTGAGTTTCCTTTTTTTTTTTAAGTTGAATTTACTGTGTGACATCGGTTAATAAAACCATGCAGGTTTCAAGTGTACAACTGCATACTGCATCATGTGCTCACTGCCCAAAGTAAATTCTTTCTGTGCCCATTTATTCCCCCTTTGCCCTCTTCCACCTTCCCCCACCCCCTTTCCCTCTGGCAATCACCATACTGTTGTCTGTGTCTATGTGTTATTGTTGTTATTATTATTAAATATGCTTTCATTGATTTTGGAGAGAGAAGAAGCATCGACGTGAGAGAACCATCGATTGGTTGCCTCCTGTACACACCCTGACCGGTGATCGAACTGAAAACCTGGGCATGTGCCCTGAACGGGAATCAAACTGGAATCAAACCGGGGACCTTTTGGTGCATGGGACAGTGCTCAACCAACTGAGCCACACTGGCCATGGTTATTATTATTATTGTTATTTTTGTGTAATTCCTTTACCTTTTTCACCCAGCCCGCCAAAACCCCTCTTACGGCTGCCAATTTGTTTTATGTGTCTGTGCTTCTGTTTTGTTTGTTAGATTATTTTGTTCATTAGATTCCACATCTTCATTATTCTTCACCTTTCCCTTTTCCTTAAGGTTCACACAAAAGTTTCTTGCCCCTTCTCTGTTTCTGGGTCACATAGGGAGAGTGTATGTGGCCGGTTGTATTTTCTATGTATTTTCCTGCATCTCTACTGGTCTTCCTGAACCTCAGGTCAGCTGTTTCAGAAATAGATTCTCACTGCTGCTTTTCATTGGTGACACCTGGGAAGGATCCCTGGTCCCTGACTTCCTTCCTGTGCTTAGGGGGATAGTGAGCATTGTGGTCAAGTGCACAGCCCTGAAGACAAGCCTACCTTGTTCCAACCCTGTCTCCGTTCCTTGCTAGCTGAGTGGTCTTGGGCAAGTTACTTTATATCTGAGCCTCAGTTCCATCATCTGCAAAATGGGGATAATAATACCACCTACCTTGCCTGGGGATGTGTGGTGGAGGGGGTCAATGGGGAAAATAGGGGACATCTGTAATACTTTCAACAGTAAAGATAAATTTAAAAAATAATACCATCTACTTCATAGAATTTTTGAGGACTAAATGAATTAACAAAGAAAATGTTTGGGCAATCCCTGGTTTATTGTAAATGCTCAAAAAGTTTTAGCAGCCATCATCATTATAATGATTAGATAGATTTGGCTTCGGAAGCACCGATTATTAGCCCCTCTGCCTAGAATGTTCTTTCCTTCTCTCCTTACCTGGATCCTCAACCGTAAGAATTTGGCTCAGGCTCCCTCTAGTTTGCTTCCAAATTTCCATCAGGGTCAGGTGCCCCTCTTCTCCACACTGATATATTCTAAACACAGCTGACCTTGCACTTCCCACTCCATTTTAGAGTCATCTCTATGTCTTTCACCTCCACTAGATGAGAGAAGGAGTGGAATCAGGGTGACTCCAAAGGAGAGGGAAATGGTCTTTTACTGAGATGGCAAAGCCTGTGGGAGGTGCAGGTTTGGAGGAGTCGATCAAGGGTTTGGTTTTCTTTTGAGATGCTTATAATAAGCATGATGTATGAGGTACGGCAGTGTCTGAGTCAAGCAAATGGTATTTGCCTGATTCTTCTCAGTCATGTTGATCAGGGCAGTCAGTTGAAGTCTTTGTATCATTGGGGCATGGTGCCAGTGCCTGGTTCACAGTGAGTGTTTAACAAGGGCTTGTTGATCCAAAAATGGAGCGGGTGGGGGGAGTGGAGAGGAGAAAGGGCTGGGCCTCAAGGGTGTGTAAGCCCTTATAACCATAAGGCATCTATACTTATTTATTCAGCTGCTGTTTAAATGTCCAGTGACTGGTATGCTATGACTCTTCTTTGGGGAATGACCCTGTCATTCTCATTAGATACATGCTGAGAGGCACTGTTCCGGATTCTACAATTCACAAGTTACCATCTCTTCCTTTGTAAATAAGCTTTATGTTTGATCTTTGTTTTTTCTCCAGTGCTTCTAAACAATGTAAGGAACTAGTCTTGTAAAATTATCTTAAAAATTGATAATTGGTAATTATCTTAAAGATTGATAATTGTATTAGTTTGCTTGAGCCACAAGTTAACACAGATTGGGGAGTTTAAATCAGAAGTTTATTTTCTTACAATTATGGAGGCTAGAAGTTAGACATCAATGGTTGGTTTCTTCTGAGGCTTTTCTCCTTGGCTTGTAGATGGCCATTTTCTCCCTATATCCTCACATCGTCTTCCCTTTGTGTGAATCTGTGTCCTAATCCCTTCTTGTAAGGATACCAGTCAGATTGGATTGGTCCCCCTCCAGTGACCCCATTTTAACTTAATCACCCCTTTTTAAAGACTGTCTCCAAATACAATCACTTTTAAGGTACTGGGGATTAGGGCTTCAACATAAGAATTTTGTGGAGACACAATTCAATTGTGACACTAACTCTGCTCCTTTGCAGGAAGAACTGTAGAAACAGTCATACCTTGACAACTGAGCATAACCTGAGTGTGCTGAAAACTCATGGCGTTGATCATCTCAGCTACAGTGAACTCTGCCAGCTCTTGTTTCAGAACGACCCCTGGCTTTTGCCAGAGGTGAGTGCTGGGAGGAGTTGGGTATGTGAGCAAGGAATTGGGAAGAGGTCAGAAGGTTGGAAGATAGGAAATATTATGGCAGAAGAGAAGCCCAGGCCCCCATCATGATCATTGGGATCTGCTTGGGGGAGATCTAGTTTGCATTCCCAGTTCTATGACCTTGGGGACTGAACTTGCCCCTTGAAGCCTTTCCTTCTGCATCAGTTGGGCTGTACTGCCTTTCCAGGGCGTCTGTGAGGTTGGGGGAGCCTGTTTGGCCAGTGGCTGCTGCAAGACATTATTTATACAGCTGAGGAGATGAGAGACTCCAGTCAGTTCCTCCCTGTCTGGCAGGACTTGGAACCATGCAGATATCACTGGACCCAGTTGGGTCTATAGAAAAGCTTTCTAGGGCTGCTGACAGGCAGATGTGCTATTTACTAATTCATTTGTACCCAGGATTTTTAACTTTAGTTGATGTTGCATTTCTGGTATCCACTTGTTTCAAAACTTATTGCAATAGTTATTTAGTCTTTGGGTCTGCCTAGAAGCAGACACCAAGATGGGATTATAAGTGTGAGAGATTTATTGGGGGATGAGCAGAAGAAGTTGGGGTGAGCCTTTAGGCAATGGTGTAGGTCTGACATCTGTGGCAGCAGAACGGGAAGGAAGGGGACTGGGCAGATAGATATCCTGACTATAACCCATTTCTAAGAAAGCTTCTACCTGACCAACAGGCAGTTCTGATCTAAAATCTTCACTGTTGGAGGTGGCTGGTGTCTCCCCAGAATGGCATGCTCTGTTGTTGGCTGGGAGCATCCCGCAGGAGTGTGGCCTCTGTGTGAATAAGGTAGTGGCTCCAGAGGGTAGCAGCTGGGCCAAGAGTTAGCTGTGGTCTGCAGCACATCTGAGCAGTGCCTTCCTGTGGCCAGCCAGGTTATATGGGATGTTCTGACACAGCCTACAATGAGGCAACAGAGATTAGATTGGCATATTTTAATGAAAAGGCTTCCATATGATTCAATTAAAATCACTCATTTGAGAAAGGTGCTACATAGCACAGTGACTGCCACATAATAGGTGTTAACTTTTTTCTTTTTCCTTTTGAAAATTAATATTGATTTAATTCAGCTAATCTTTATTGAATATTCTCTATGAGTCAGACATGGGCGATAAGGAGATGAAAGACCCTCTTCCACCCTTCCAGGAGGCACGTTTACTGGGTCAGACAGACAAGTCAGTGAATAATTGTAAGGTGCTGTTTTAGATGCTCTAATCAGTGCTCTGTAACAGGGGCACAGTTTTGGGTGCTGGGGAAGACGTCCTGGGATAGATGGTGCCTGCTCTGGGAGCTGAAGGATGATTGAAGGATGAAGGTTTGGGAAGAGGGAGACACAGAAAGGAGGGAACTTGGCATGGTCAGGAGATAGCATGTAGGTCAGTGGATTTAGGGTTAGAAAGGGGAGAAAAAGAAATGGGTAGGCAGAGGGAAGGAGTGTGGCGGGGGAGATTTGTGTTTGCAGAGTGCGTTTTCACGTTTTGAGAGATCCTCTTGTTATTAGTGTGAAAAATGAATCAGAAGATGAACAGTCTGGAGTGTGTAGCATCTGTGTGCTTGGGTGTACAGGTTGGTTCAGAACACAGTGCCAGCAAATGGGAGCTGAGACCCAGGGTGGCATTTCTGTCGGGATGTCTACTCTCAGGCTAGACTCCTCATCCAATGACTAGTTGGGGGCCATCACCATGAATCAAGCACCCACTGTGTTCCAGACATTGTATACATTAGCCACTCCTTGTATTTCCCTTTTAATCCGCACAATAGCCCAGCAATGTACATGGGATTATTCCCATTTTAAGGAACTGAAAAACCAAATCTCAGAGCTGGTGAGTGGCTTGCCTAAAGTCAGGCAGCTTGTAAGTGGCAGAATCAATGTTAGGATTCAGCCCTCTCTGGCCTTTCCCTTTGGGGCCTCCATTCCTTGAGTGGGGTCCCTGCTAAATCATGCTCAGTGTAATACCTGTGAATTAAGTGGTTGAACCCTTAGTGGTCTCTGGCCTTGTTTTCATCCCCAGGAATTTGAGTATAGAGGGGAAGGATTAATTGATTCAAGTCCCAGCTTTGCCAACAACCCAGTTCAACAGCCACTGTGTGTGCCAGATTGCTGTGTGACCTAGGGCAAGTGGATTAACTTCTCTGAGTCTGCATGCTCTCTTGAGAAAAAAAGGACTGCATTTGGCCTTCTCTAAGATGCTTTAAACCCTAAGAACTTCTTTGACCCTGAGTTGTAGAAAAAAGAGTTGGGAGAAGCTGGGGCATGAGTTGGGGAGAGTTGGTGAATCAGGGGGAAAGGTGTAGGTAGAATGTAAGGGTTGTTAGGAACTGTTATGCAACTTACATTAAAATGTCTCCTGTGAAGGAATAGCGCTGATCAGTTTGAAGTTTTTTGGCTTTTCCCAGTGGAGGGGCTTGTTTTGAGAAGTCTGCTATCCACCAAGTTCCTGTTTTAGCCAAGGGTGTTTATTAACAGACATCCAGAGTGAGGGATATTCTCATTTTGTGTGGGCTGTGTGGATGATGGAATCACAGCAGTTGCTAGGTCTCTAGAGGAACCTCTTCTAACCAGTGGACTGGTCAGTAGGAAGATGGTGTAATGTGTGAGGTCTTCCTAAACTGCTGTCTTTTCCCTTCTCTGTCAACAGATCTGCCTTCACTACAACAAAGGAGATGGACACCATGGCTCGTGTTCCTTTAGAAAGCAATGTGTCAAACTCCATGTCTGCCAGTACTTTGTACAGGGTGAATGCAAGTTTGGCACAGGCTGTAAGAGATCCCATGATTTCTCTAATTCTGAAAATCTGGAAAAACTGCAGAAGTTGGGCATGAGCTCAGACCTGGTGAGGAGGCTGCCTTCCGTTTATAGAAATGCTCATGACATCAAGAATAAGAGCTCTGCCCCTGTCCCACAGGCGACTTCTGGTAAGGCCCTCAGCTGGGGCTCCTGGATTCCAGCTGGCCATTAAATGGAATGTGTGACTTTGAATAAGTTGGTGCTTCTTTTAGTAAAATGCTGTTAGTGATCCCTTTCTAGCTGGTGGGGGCTGTAAAGATGAGTTGAAATCATGGGCATGAACAAACAAGACATTCTACAAAAATGCCAGTTGGTGTTGACAATGAATGAATTCCTGCTGGGCCTTACTTGCACTGAGATGGGAGACTGCTTCTCTGTGCAATCATCCTTCTGTCCCCTGGAGACCTGCACAGCTCTAGGGGCATCCTTTGCATTGCATTCTGTTTTGATTGTTTTAAAAACAAGTGAACAAAGCATAGAGTAATGTTGGTCTCTTCTTGAGATGAATAAATGGAATTTTTTTAGACATTGTAAATTTACTTTGTTCACTGCTCATCTCCAGTGCCTGGACAGTGCCCAGGCCCACAGTAGGCACTCAGACATTTGTTGAATGAATGAACATGCTAAGATAAGTATTTTTTTAAAAAAGGAATGTCAGGCCCTGGCTGGTTGCTCAGTGGTTAGAGCATCGGCCCGTGGACCCAAGGGTCTCGGGTTCAAGTCCCAATCAAGGGCATGTACCTCAGTGTAGATTTGATCCCTATCCCTGGTTGGGGTGTGTGCAGGAGGCAACCAGGCCATGTGTCTGTCTCACATCGATGTTTCTCTTTCTCTCTTCCCCCCTCCTCCCTCCCTTTCACTCTCTCTAAAAATGAATGGAGAAAATATTCTCAGGTGTGGATTAAAAAAAATAGTAATAAAAATAATGTCAAACTTAGTGAGAGGAACATGGGGAAATTCTGAGCAGAGATTATTTATGTAATAAGCATTTCTTGAGTACCTGTTGTGTGGGAAATGAAGAATGTGGTCCCTCACAGAGGTCATGATACATTGGTGTCCCTTGCATTACTGGCTGTTGGCTGGCCATTCTGGTTATCCATTGTTTTATTCAACAAATTTTAGTGCTTGCCATTTAGTGATAGTTACTGTCCTGGGCCTGGTTATGTCTTGGTGACTATGAGACATGGCTCCACCAGGGTTGCACAATCAAACCCACTTGTTAGCTACAATGATATCTAGGATTTAAAAAAAAAAATTTTTTTTTAAATATACTTTATTGATTTTTTACAGAGAGGAAGGGAGAGGCATAGAGAGTCAGAAACATGGATGAGAGAGAAACATCAATGAGTTGCCTCCTGCACACCACCTACTGGGGAGGTGCCCGCAACCAAGATACATGCCCTTGACCAGAATTGAACCCGGGACCCTTCAGTCCGCAGGCCGACGTTCTATCCACTGAGCCAAACCGGTTAGGGCGATATCTAGGATTTTTAATAGACCCCTTCTTAAAATATCAGGTGTCAGGACTACCAGCAGACAAACTTATCACACTAATCTTATCTGATTTTTTATATTTAACAATTATCCTTGCTATATGTATTTTCCCTTCACATTATCTTTGATTAATTTTGGTTAATTTCTTTTAATAGTAGAAAGCCTAGAAGTAGACAAGGTTTTGCTTTAAATAGATCTTGAAGAGTTCAATTGGATTATGGCCTTGTTAGTAAGGGAGGGAAGGATACCTGCCCTTGGGGACAGAGGGAGGTAACCTCCAGGGTCCCACAAGTGTAGGTTTTGAGGTTGAGCCTATATATCTCTGAGGAGCATATAAAAAGAAAAATGAAGAGGAATAATAAGATTACAGGTGATATTAAGTAGAGAGGGTTTGCTATATGCTTGCTTATATGGTGGTAGGTGGGGAGTATTAAATGTAACTATTAGGTAAAGGCTCATTGTAGCACTAGTAAAGGTAAACTTTGAAATCACTTACATGTTCTTTTTATATTAAATTTATTATAATTAACCTAAAATTAATTGAGGTTTTATTTTGAGAGATAGACTTTCCATTTATTGCTTTTTTCTTGGTATTGTTACCCAATCCTAATAGTTCATTAACACGTATCTGCTATTGGAATTAAATCCAGTAGCTGATAAATCTTTGTGGTGTGTGTTTGTAGAAAGAAGAGACAGTTCAGGTTCTGTGTCCTCAACAACTACTAACCAAGAGGAGAGTGATCAGATCTGCTTGTACCATATTCGGAAAAGTTGTAGCTTTCAAGGTAAGTCCAGGAAAACCCCTCATCTATGTGTGGGTGGGATAACTGCTTCTCATTCCTGGAGCTCTGCTCTGAGGCCACCCACAAAGTCCTCTTCCCTGTCCAGAGAGGGTAGGGCCTTCTTAATCATAAGCTGGTGTGGCATTTGGTCACACCAGTTCTGCAGCAGTTTTGTTGGGGAGTTGGGGATGATAGGAATTATTTAAGTTTCTAAAAATCAGACTAGATGATTTTGGGGACCATAACTGTTGGTTCATGCAGTGGGTAAAGCCTTGGTCAGCATAGTATGAAGTCACAGATGTGCACAAGTCACAGATGCCTAGTCTATTGGAACAAAGATAAGTGTTTTTTGTACAGTGTGGTTGTAGACTTAGAGATGCCTTAGACCCATGTTTATTCTTGGGAGATGAGTAATTGTTTAAGTTGTGGTTTTCTCTCCACAGTCCCTCTTTTATTAGATGTAGAAATTCTTGTATCTATGTGTGTGTTTGTATTTTTACTAAACCTTTGTTTTCTTCTTATTGCTGTCCTGGGCTTTGAAGAATGTTTCTTTTTCAAATTTGGTGACTTCTCTTAAAAAGCAAACACCACAACTTCTTGTTTCGTTTTCAGTCTTTAAAAACTACCCAAGCAATTCACGAATACTTTCACTTTGTAAAAGAGTCTATTAATACAGGGTAAAGTCTGAAGTCCTCCTCCAGCCTTCCCCAAAGGTAAACACATGCCATGTGGTTATGATATTTATGACATACTATTTAACCTGCTTCCTTTACTTAGTATTGTGTCTTGGAGGTTTTTTCCCCAGGTTAGTTAGTACATGTAAATTCACCTTGTTTTTAAAAACAATTGTGTAGTATTCAATTAGAGTGATGTTCCATTGAACATCTGAGTATACATGTGTATTTCCATGGACAGATTCCTGGAAATGGAATGGTAAGTCAAAGAATAGGTGCCATCTATACTAATAAAAGGGTAATATGCTAATTAGACTGGATCGACCGGACATCTTCTGGTCGTCCTGCCTTCCTTTCGGACAAAGCTCTGGTGGCAGGGGCCGAGGCAGAGGTGGTTAGTGGCGATCAGGCTGGCAGGGGAGAGCGGTTAGGGGCAATCAGGCAGGCAGGCAGAGTGGTTAGGGGTGATCAGGCAGGCAAGCAGGTGAGCGGTCAGGAGCCAGCAGTCCCCGATTGCGAGAGGGATGTCCGACTGCCTGTTTAGGCCCGATGCCCGGTGGTCGGACATCCCCTGAGGGGTCCCCGATTGGAGAGGGTGCAGGCTGAGCTGAGGGGACCCGCCCCTTGTGCACGAATTTCATGCACCGGGCCTCTAGTATATACATATATGTGTATATTTTAAAAATCAACACAGATCTAATTTACACACAATAAAATGAATCCATTTTAAGTGTACACTCTGAGTTTTGGTAAGTATATCTGCCATGTACACTCTGAGTTTTGGTAAATGTGGCTGCTAAATAAATATAGCCATGACTATAATCTAGATATGGAACAATTCCCTCATTCCAAAAGTTTCCCTTATGCCCCTTTATAGTTAATCCTCACCCCCCAACCCCCTCCAATTTTCTCAGGAAATCCCTGATCTATTTTGTTACTGTAGGTTGATTTGCCTTATCTAGGATTGCATGTAAATAGAATTATACAGCATGTATTCTCCGGTACCATCTTCTTTCACTGAGCATATTTTTGAGGCTTGGTCATGTTGGAATATCCATAGTTTGTTCCTTTTTATTGCTAAGTAGTATTTCATTGCATGGATTGACTACAATTTGTTTAACCATTCAGATGAACATTTGGGTTTCCAGTTTTTGGCTTTTTACAAATAAAACTTCTGTAAATCTTCATGTACAAGTTTTCATGTGGATATATGTTTCCACTTTTCTTTGGTATAGACCTAGAAGTGCAATTACTGGATCATGTGATAAATGTGTGTTTAACTTTATAAAAAATTGCCAAACTGTCTTCCAAAGTGTATGTATATTATTTTAACTTTCCACCAGAAATGTGTGAGCATTTCAGTTGTTCTGCATCCTTGTTAACACTTGGTATTGTCAGCCATTTAAATGTTAGCTGTTCTGATAAGAGTAGTGATAGCTCATTGTAGTCTTAACTTGCATTTTCTGATGATTAATGGTATTTAACATTTATTTTCATGTGTTTATTGGCCATTTGTATGTCTTATGTGAAGTATTTAAATCTTTTGCCTGTGTTTTAGATAATAGCTTTATTAAGATAAAGCTATTATGTGAGTATAATTCACATACCATACAATTCCTCTATTTAATAGTTTTTAATATACTCAAAGAATTGAGCAGCCATTATCAGTCAGTATTAAAACATTTCATCGAAGAAACCCTGTACTCATTAGAAGTCACTCATATTCTCCCTTCCCCTCCAGCTCCTGGCAACTACAGATTTACATTATATCTCTATGGATTTGCCTGGATATATATATTTTTAAATATATGTACATATATATTTGTGTATATATACATATATGTGTATGTGTGTGTGTGTGTGTGTGTGTGTGTGTGTATATATATATATATATATATATATTACCTATTATTGATTTCAGATAGGAAGAGAGAGGGAGAGAGAGATAGAAACATCAGTGATGAGAGAGAATCATCGATCAGCTGCCTCTTGCATGCCCCACACCTGGATCAAACCCGCAACCTGGGCATGTGCGCTTGACTGGAATCAAACCCGGGACCCTTCAGTCCACAGGCCAACACTCTATCCATTCAGCCAAACTGGCTAGGGCCGTGGTCGGCAAACCGCAGCTCTTTGGCCTCCTGAGTGTGGCTCTTCCACAAAATACCACATGGGGGCTCACACGTACATTGCGATTGAAACTTCGTGGCCCATGCGCAGAAGTCGGTATTTTGTGGAAGAGCCGGTATTTTGTGGAAGAGCCACGCTCAAGGGGCCAAAGAGCCGCATGTGGCTCGCGAGCCGCAGTTTGCCAACCATTGGGCTAGGGCATCTGGATATTTCAAAGAAATGGAATCATACAATATGTGGGGTGTTGTTTGATTTTGTTATTGAGTTGCAAGGGTTTCTCACAGGCTTCTCTCTCTGCAGCCCTTATATCTACACTCACGTGTTCCATGGGACAAATAGCAAGGTTGCTGTGCACAAGCAAGGCACTGAGGGAATGCCTGCTGGGGTGGATCCCAATAACTCTCATTGCCATTGCCTGAGTGTCTTCCTTGCTTCTTGTTACATTGAACTTTGAGTTTGTGAAGCCCCCAGACCCTTCCCACTTCTGCAGTAGCTCTCCTCTACTTACTTTGCATGTGTTTTTCTCTTTCCTTTTTCTCTCGGTTTGATTCTGCCTGTTTCATATTTTTAGGAATTCTTCAATAAATCTGGTCTTTTGATGGAATGGTTTATTGTTTTCTAGTGCTTTGGGATTTATCCTGTCTATGGCCTATCATTTCAAGGGCTATAGAGAGAAAGGAGATGTAGATGTGGGTACTTTGCCAAATTGATTTGGTTTCTGTGTCTCACCTTCTAGAAGGCCTAGACTCTAGAACAGCCGTGGGCAAACTACGGCCCCCGCGGGCCGGATCCGGCCGTTTGAAATGAATAAAACTAAAAAAAAAAAAAAAAGACTGTACCCTTTTATGTAATGATGTTTACTTTGAATTTATATTAGTTCACACAAACACTCCATCCATGCTTTTGTTCCGGCCCTCCGGTCCAGTTTAAGAACCCATTGTGGCCCTCGAGTCAAAAAGTTTGCCCACCCCTGCTCTAGAATGACACAGTGAGGTGGGGAATGTTTGAAGTATGGAAGGAAACTGAGAAAGGAGACAGGAATACCAGGGCAGATGTGGCAGAGAAGGGGTCTCATGCCTTCATCACTGAACTGGGACTCAACTCTTGCCAGCCACTGTAGCTGTGGTGGCTTATGTGGCACCCTCCTTTCCTTGTGCTTTTTTAAAAAAGTCTTTATTGTTGAAAGTATTACAGATATCACCTTTTTTCCTATTGCCCTCTTCTGGCCAGCACCCTCTTTTTGTGCCTTCTGACTTGTGAGCAGTGGGGGCTCCATGCTCAGCTCAGATTAAGATCCAAAGGCTTGAACCTGCTGTTTGACCACAATGCCTTCCCTTGGCCCTCATGTCCTTCTCAATGAAGGATCATCCTGGAAGGCAGTGGGTGGTGCACCTGGAGGTGCCTTCTTAAGGGGAGGACCTTTCTTCAGGCTATCCAGGATTCACCTGTGCTTGGGTTTATAGATGCAGTAACTGAACACTTACCGAGGATCATTTCCCTTAATGCCTCTCAGGAGGAAACAGGAAATCTTATCTATATAATAAAGAGCCAGGATCATAGCGACCAATTACGACGGAAGGTTTGACCAGATTGGAAGTCAGTGCTGGGTTGCCGTGGTGTAAATATCTGATATGCAGAATGGTCTTAGGCCAGTGATGGCGAACCTTTTGAGCTCGGGGTGTCAGCATTTTGAAAAAACCTAACTTAACTCTGGTGCCGTGTCACATATAGAAATTTTTTGATATTTGCAACCATAGTAAAACAAAGATTTATATTTTTGATATTTATTTTATATATTTAAATGCCATTTAACAAAGAAAAATCAACCAAAAAAATGAGTTTGCGTGTCACCTCTGAAACGCGTGTCATAGGTTCGCCATCACTGGCCTCGGGGGCTGCAGATCAGGCCTGGAGAGAGGCAGGGTCTGATCCCTAGCCTCTGTGGCAGCTGTTGATCAGAACTTGCCTCTCTTTCTCTCTTGGCCTGGCCAACAGCCTTGCCTCCATTTCTCTCCAGGCCTACACCGGGGCTGCTGATCAGCCCTGCCTTTCTGATTAGGCCCCATTGATAGGCCCAGAGATGCTGACTGGCATAGAAACTGACCAGTCAGAACCAAATCTGCGTGAATGTAAGGAGCCAATGGCTGCCTAGGAGGTAGAGCTTTTGACACTGACTGGCATAGAAACTGACCAGTTAGACTCAAATTGGCCAGCAGAGAAGGGCAATTGGGGGCGAGATCAGGCCTGCAGGGGAGGGGAGTTGGGAGCGAGATCAGGACAGCAGGGGAGGGCAGTTAGGGTGATCAGGCAGGCAGAGGCAGTTAGGGGCGATCAGGCCAGCAGGGGAGAGCAGTTAGGGGTGAGATCAGGCAGCAGGGGAGGGCAGTTGGGGGCGAGATCAGGCCGGCAAGGGAGGGTAGTTAGGGGTGACCAGCTAGGCAGAGTTAGTTGGGGGCTTGATCAAGCCGGCAGGGGAGAGCAGTTGGGGGCTCGAGGCCGGCAGGAGGGGAGGGCAGTTAGGGGCGATCAGGCAGGCAGGCAGAGGCAGTTAGGGGCAATCAGGTAGGCAGGCAGAGAGGTTTGGGGTGATCAGGCAGGCAGGCAGAGGGGTTAGGGGCAATCAGGCAGGTAGGCAGGTGAGTGATTAGAAGCCAGCGGTCCCAGATTGTGAGAGGGGTGTCTGACTGCCGGTGTAGGCCCGATGCCCAGTGGTCAGACATCCCCCGAGGGGTCCCCGATTGGAGTGGGTGCAGCTGGGCTGAGGGAACCCCCCTCCATGCATGAATTTTGTGCACTGGACCTCTAGTTTTGTCATAACTCTGGACCAAAGTTATGACCTCATCTATTCAGGTTGAGTCCTTCATAATCACTCTTGTACATATCCCTAGTCAGGAGTCTTAGAGGCTCTAACTTTGGACAAGTCAGGATGTCCTGAGATCCCCCAGTGTGGCTGTATCCACCCTTGCTGATCTCAGAGGAGATTCCCTTGACTGGGGTCTTCCTCTTGTTCTCTGTCCTTTCAGCCAGGTGCTCTCTTCCACCCAGTTGGCCTGGCCCTACGCCTGGCCTTTGACAAGCCCAGGCAGCCTCCCACCTTACTTCATTGTCTTCCCCACACCACCACATCTTTTGTAGAATCTTTGAGAAAGAAGTGGTATTGAGACTTACCTGAAACAATGCTTACAATTTTATTATTTTCAAGTGTCAAATTAGCCAAGCTTCATTGTTGTTGTTTTGAAAGATAAATTAAAAATGTGCAAAGGACAGTCATTAAGAAATGTCTCCCTCACACTTTTTACCCAGTATACAGATCACCTCCAGAAACAGTCATTATTACCAATTCCTTTAATATCCTTTCACAAAGATTTTATACATGAACAAGTGTATGTGTCTAATCTGTTTTCTTCTTACACAGGCATGCTACGCACACTGTGATGTCTTTTTTCACTTCATTAGACATTTAATTTTTTTGAATATATAATATGTGATTTGGTCCAAAATTTAAAAGGTACAAAAAACAACAGAAATCTCCCCTTATAACTCTGTCCTGGCCATCCAGTTCCCCCTGCAAGGAATAATGTGCACAGATGTGTATTTAGACAAAATATCTCTAATTTTTTTTTTTACCCCAAAAGAGGCATTCTTTTTTTTTTTTTAAAAAAGATCTTTATTGTTGAAAGTATTACATAGGTCCTCCTTTTCCCCCCATTAACCTCTTCCAGCCCGCTCCCATTCCCCGCCTCCCCCGAGGTCCTCACTACCCCATTGTCTGTGTCCATGGGTTATGCATATATACATATAAGTTCATTGGTTGATCTCTTCCCACCCAACCTCCCCTGCCTTCCCTCTGAGATTCAACAGTCTGTTCATGAGTTAGCAAATATTCCATGGAGTACATTCTCAGGCATTCTAAAATCAATCTCTTATGGATCCTGCCTTCACAAAGCTTGTGGTTTTGTAAAGAAGTTAAGGCCAGTATGAAAAAAATAATAATTGAGGATAGAAAGTATTTATTATAGGCAGGGGTCTGAAAGAACTTTGTCTGGAGAGAAAGATTCATAAGAAAGCTGGCATTGGGAAAGAAATTGTTGGCAGAGCGAGCCATGTGGAAAAGGCACGGAAGGGGAGGGTAAGGGAATAAAGAAGTTTGACTAGAGCCGTGGTCGGCAAACTGCGGCTCGCGAGCCACATGCGGCTCTTTGGCCCCTTGAGTGTGGCTCTTCCTAAGCCTTAGGAGTACCCTAATTAAGTTAATAACAATGTACCTACCTATATAGTTCAAGTTTAAAAAATTTGGCTCTCAAAAGAAATTTCAATCGTTGTACTGTTGATATTTGGCTCTGTTGACTAATGAGTTTGCCGACCACTGACCTAGGCCATTTATTATGTGTATATCTGCAGGGGCAGAGCAGTGTATAAAGACCTTTAGGGTGTGTGTGTGTGTGTGTGTGTATGTGTGTGTGTGTGTGTAGGTGTAGGTAGGAGAGGTGAGTATGTTTGCAGCCAGAAAGATCAGTGTGTGTTAGAACCATGCTTCTGACCCACTTGCAATCAAACATGTCTGGGGTTAGGATGGTAGAGATAAAGCTGGCTCCGTTTTTGGCATGTACACTACTTGTCCACCTGCCATATGAATAGTCAGACTTTTACCTGCTGGGATGGTGCCTTTGACTTCATGATCAGCTTCTTTACTATCATGAGATGAAATGCATATATAATGTAATCTGCCAACTTATGTCATTTGAAAAATCAGTGTAATGTCCTGTTAAAAAGAGAGACATAAAAAGGAAAATGTATATGATAAAATACATAGTATTTAAATAACTAAATGCTTAGATATGACTGTACTAAAAAAAGTCTCCTCCACAGATTTCCAAAGTATTCCTAGGTCAGCATGCAGCACCACACTCATTGATAACCATGGGACTAGGTCATGCTGTCTAATGCCAAATGTCTTCTTTATATTTTCATTTTAGATAAGTGCAATAGAGTTCATTTCCATTTGCCGTATCGATGGCAATTCTTGGATGGAGGCAAGTGGAAGGATTTGGACAAAATGGAGCTTATTGAAGAGGCATATAGCAATCCCAATAAAAACAGGTAGGAAATACGTCATTTGTATCTGCTTTGTGCCTGGGCTTTTGTGTGTGTTGTGGGAAGTTTAGACACACACAAGCGTTTAGTTTTTAGTTTTGTTTTTTTTCTCCAAATATATTTTTATTGATTTCAGAGAGGAAGGGAGAGGGAGAGAGAGGTAGAAACATCAATGATGAGAGAGAATCACCAATCAGCTGCCTCCTGCATGCTCCACACTGGGAATCGAGCCTGCAACCCGGACTTGGAACCATGACCTCCTGGTTCATAGGTCGACCCTCAACCACTGAGCCACACCAGCTGGGCCAGCAGGATTTAGTTTTGATGCCTTTCACACACTCACACACTCTCTCACACATACACACTTAGTAAGCAGAATTGGAAGTTAATGTTCATACTGGAGGTTTGGTGCCTCTGTTCTTCCACCTTCCTCTTTTTTCAGGGAAAAGCTGTGGGGGAAGGAAATGGTGGTAACAAGTGAGTTCTGAATTATTTGCTGTTGGGACTGATCACTTACATATATCTTCACTGATTAGTGCAGAAAAGCAAGAGCAATCATTTGTGAAATTTTAGCTTTTGCCTATGAAGTCATATGGCTGACTTGCTGTTTATCCAGTCTTTAACTTTCTTATTTTTCTAAATGTGTCTCAGTATTTTCACTTAGTCAATTCAGAGTAAACGGAAACCCTGGGTAGCTTTATTTTCAAATACTTATCATGTCTTGGATTGAACTTGCTAAAATATGTTGTCAAGAAGAGAATTTGCGTTGATTTTTTGAGTGAATAAAATAAATTTGTGCTTAGAGTGCAATTATGTGCAAATTGCTACTGCAAAGTATGTGAAACAAATTATTCCCCTTAGGAGGATTAAATGGCTCACAAACCACCTGTCTCTCTCTCTCTCCCTCTCTTTTATTCTGAGGCAAAATTTACACACAGTGAAGTGCACTGATACTGAGTGTAAAGTTCAGTGAGTTTGACAAATGCATTCACTTGTGTAGCCAACACTGATTCAGGTATAGATCGTTTTCATCACCCCAGCAAGTTTCCTCTTGTCCCCTTTCAGTTAGTGCCCACCCCCGTAGGCCACTGCTGTTCTGATGACTATCACCATAGATTGCCTGTTCTTGACCTACAGCTAAGTACAACTATACACTAGACTGTTGTGGCTGGAGTCTTTCTGTCAGCACTCTGTTCTCGAGACTCTTCCAAGATGTCTTGTACACATGCACACAGGCTTCCTTAGGGCAGTTGTTCAGGGATGAAACTGCTGTAGGGGGGTAGCCTGGGTCCATCCTCAACTCTGCCAGGTGATGCCAAATTGTTTTTCAAAGGGATTATGTCACTTTCCACTCCTATTAGCAGTCTTTAGTGACATGTCTCCCTAACGTTTGTTATTGTCTGCATCTGAACTTTTCCTAGTCTGGGGGGTGTAACTGGTATCTACGTTTGCATATCCTATGAGTCAAAGTGTATCCCTATATATTTGTTGGCCTTTTGTGCTTCCTGTGCTATTAAAATCTCTGTCCTAGTAGTTTGCCTATGTTGGCAGAATTTAGGGGGAGGTTGTGTTGTGTTTTTATTATTTTAGTTTTAGGAATTCAAAAAATTTTAGTTACTAGATGTGTGTTGAAAATGCATTCTTCCTGTCAGGTTATGGTATCTTTTAATGAAGAGAAGTATTTTTCCATCTTTTTTTTTTATTGTTTTATACTTTTTATGTCATAAGAAATCCTTCCTTAACCCAAGACCATAAAGAAATTTTCTTTAAAAAGTATTAAGGTCTGCATTTAATTTCTTCCTGTATGTGTGAAATATAAGTTCAGTTTCTTATGCAGATGAATTACCAGTTTTGCCAAAGGCCACTTGTTATAAATGTATTTAATATAAAAATTTAAAAATTGTGGAAAATATACATAACATAAAATGTACCATCTTAACCATTTTTAAGTGTACACTTCAGTGGCCTTAAGTACATTCACATTGTGTGCAACCATCACCATTAGCCATTTCCAGAAGTTAATTTATTTTTAAATCAATAAAAACTGATCCAAATTTGGCAGAACATTAACACATTTTATAGCTTATTTTCACATTCAGCTGCCAAATATTACTTTTTAAAAGTAGGCCATTTCTTTTCCACCCGTTTTCAATGCCGCCTATGTTAGATGCCAAGTTAGCAAATACACACCCAAGTCTGTTTCTGGTCTTTTCCGTTTATTGGTCTGTTTGTATCAATACCACACTGTTTTACCTCATAATGCTTTTTAGTTGCATCTGGTGAGGCAAATCGCCACCTTGATTTTCTTTATATTGTCTTGGTTCTTCTTGGTCTTTTGCTTAGAAATTTGAAAATCTACTCAGTTTTCACACAAAAAATACCTCTGTTGTGACTTTTTAAAATTGAAATTGCATTGACTGCTGTCAGTTTGGGGAGAATTGACATCTTTATGATGCTGAGACTTTCATATGTATAATAGCATCCCATTTATTTAAATCTTTAATATAGTTCTATAATTTTCTCCATTAAGGTCTTGTATATCTTTTGTTAGACTTTTTTCTTTTGGGATCTGTTAGTTCCTTCACTTAAAAAAATTTTTAAAATATGTATTTTCCCCAGTTTATTTGAGATATAAATGATATACAACACTATATAAGTTTAAGGTGTACAGCACAATGACTTGACATGTATATGTTGCAAAATGATTACAACAATAAATTTAGTTAGTATCCATCACCTCATATGGTTATAAAAAATTTTTCTTTGTGATGAGAACTTTTAGGATCTATTCTCTTAGCAGTTATCAAATATGCCATACAGCATTGTTAATTGTAGTCATCATGTTATACTTTACATCCCAGTTAAAAAAATTTTAAGTTATGTTTTTTCTCTGCTGATGCATAGAAATGCAACTGACATTTGTATAATCTTATATCCTGCAACTTTCCTAAAATATCTTAACTCAAAAGATCTACTGTTAATTTATGTGAATTATCTATATAGTTATATATTCTAGTAACTATATGCAGAAATCAATATAATTGGTGAATAATATTTTTATTTCTTTTAAATTCATATACATTTTATTTCTTTTTATTGACTTATTGTAGTGGCTAGGACCTCCTATATCATGCCAAATAGGGGTGGTAATGGCTGAAATATTATTCTTTTCCTCTGATTTTAAAATTAATAACTTTAAATGTTAAAATGGTACTCACTTAACCATCCTATCTAATAAAAGACAAAAAGGATAATTAACCGTACCTCCGCTACTCTTCCCATTGGCTAATTAGGGCGATATACAAATTAACTGCCAACAAAGATGGTGGTTAACTGCCAACAAAGATGGTGGTTAACCGCCAACAAAGATGGCGGTTAATTTGCATACGTAGGCACAATGATGGGAGGCGAAAGGGGAAGGACGGAAGAACAGTGATCGGAAACCCAGGCAGCAGGCAACAGCCGCGGGGGTGCCGCCTCGCCTGCGGCCCTGTGATCGCATGGTGATCGGAGGGAGAGATAGCCGGGTCGCAGGCTGGGTGGCACCCTGGCACCCCAGCACCTGACATGCAAAGGTCAGGGATGAAATGACTTTTCCCAACCACATCTGCAAATATCCTGGGGAAGGCGTCACTGAAGAGTTCACAACAACTCTCTTACTTGGCAAGGAAGAAAACAGTTGGCAACGGAAACAATCAAAGTTAAGGTCCCTCTGAGTAAAAAAGAATATTTCCAACGTAAAGGAGGGAGCAGGCAAAAATAATAGGTTCTCTTGACTTCCACTGAAGTTTGAGCATATGACAGAGTCAAAATGAACATACAAATTAAAACAGACAGTGGACATTCAAATGACCCGAATCAACTGTCACTGTTTGTCCCAATAGCAGCAATGCTTATGTGATAATATAGTTTAACAAACATACAAAACAAGTCACATGATAAGAGAGGTTCGGCTTCTAAAGTAAATTGAATATGTTCTTTAAAAATTCTCATGTCCTCCCCTCTGACTATAATTCTTAATTTTCCAATCAGAAAATTACCCCAGGTGATCCAGTAACATGTAGAACTCCAGTAACCTAACTTATTTAAAAAAACAAA
>NW_005367384.1:1450014-1456590 GCF_000412655.1 Myotis brandtii | reverse complement strand
GCACCTAGGGATTGGGCCTGCCCTCTGCCACCCGGAAGCGGGCCTAAGCCAGCAGGTCGTTATCCCCCAAGGGGGCCCAGACTGCGAGGGGGCACAGGCCGGGCTGGGGGCCCCCCCCCCCCGAGTGCACAAATTTTTGTGCACCGGCCCTCTAGTCTATATAATAAAAGCCTAAGTGACCATTACGGCGGAATGCAGAACGATTGGTCGCTGTGATGTGCAATGCAGGAGCTGCCCCCTGGTGGTCAGTGTGCTCCCACAGCAGGGAGTGCTGCTCAGCCAGAAGCCAGGCTCACACCTGGTGAGCGCAGCTGAGGTGGTGGGAGCCTCTCCCGCCTCCATGGCACTATATAATAAAAGCCTAAGTGACCATTACGGCGGAATGCAGAACGATTGGTCGCTGTGATGTGCAATGCAGGAGCTGCCCCCTGGTGGTCAGTGTGCTCCCACAGCAGGGAGTGCTGCTCAGCCAGAAGCCAGGCTCACACCTGGTGAGCGCAGCTGAGGTGGTGGGAGCCTCTCCCGCCTCCATGGCACCTAAGGAGCAGCAAGCCAAGTGGTAAGGAGCGAGGGATCCCGGATTGTGAGAGGGATGTCCGCCTGCCGGCTTAGGCCCAATCCCCCTGTACTGCCAGTTTAGGCCCTATCCCCGGGGGGATCGGGTCTAAGCCGGCAGGCGGACATTCCCCGAGTGGTCCCAGATTGTGAGAAGGCGCAGGCCGGGCTGAGGGACCCCTTTGTCCCCAGTGCACGAATTTTGTGCACCTGGCCTCTAGTGAATATATGTTTGGAACTTTTGGCCTTGTTAAGGAATTCTAATGTTATTCTTAGTATGCTAGCAGTTGTTTTTTTAATTGTATATGGAAATTGAATTTTATTAAGTGCTGCTTCTGCATTAATTAGAAGCCCATGTCTCCTTAATGAAGTGAATTATATTAATTTTTCAATGTTAAGCTACCACATTCCTGGGCTTAAGTCATACTTAGCCAGGATACACATGCTCACACACTCAGACTCTTTCACATAGTGCTGAATTTGGGTTGCAGGTACTTAGTTAAAGATTTTTGCATTTATGTTTGGTAAGATTGGTTTGTACTTGTTTCATATTATTTTTGCCTAGTTTATTTTATTTTTATTGATTTCAGAGAGGGAGAGAGAGATAGAGAATTGGCTTCCTCTTGGACACTCGCCACTCAGGACTGAGCCCACAACCTGGGCATGTGCCCTTGACTGGAATTGAACCTGGGACCCTTCAGTTCACAAGCCAACACTATTCACTGAATCACACCAGCTAGGGCATCTTTGCGTAGTTTTTTATCTTAAGTTCATAGCCTTCTAAAAATGGGATTGGGATGGCTCCTTTTCTATTCTTTGAAAAAAATTGATATAAAATTAGAATTCTTAATAATTGATCATAAGAATGTCTAAGCCTAATGTTTAATTTGTGGGAAGACTTTAAACTACTGACCCAATTTCTGATAATTGTTATAGGACCAGTCAGGTTTTCTATTTTTCTGTGAGTCAATTTTGGTAAGTTTATTTCCAGGAGTTTGTTCATTTATTTATTTTCAAAGTAATTGTCATAAAGTTGCTTGTGTCTATGGCATCTTTAATTTTATCCCTTTTACATTTCTTTTTTTAATTTTGTTTTGTTAAACCTCATCTGAGGATATTTTTTCCATTGCTTTTCAGAGACAGTGGGAAGGGACAGAGAGAGACAGAAAGAGAGAGAGAAAGAGAGAGAGAGAGACATTGATGTGAGACACATGGACTGGTTGCCTTATGCACACACCCTAAGGACCCACAATCTGGGTATGTGCCCTGACCAAGAATCGAACCCGTCACCAACTGAGCCACACTGGCCAGGGCCCTTTTACATTTCTAATATGTCCCCCCTTCTTTTTTTCTTGATCTAACAGAGATTTATTAATTTTCCTAATATTTTTCTGTTTTAAAAGAACCAACTTTTGTCCTTTCTTGATCTCATATATTAGGTGACCCATGGTTTATTTCTTAAGTATATTTTCAAAATGTGTTTATTTAATTTTAAATGATTTGCATTGTGGTCAGAAAGTAAAGAGCATATAATAACAAGCTCCTTGAATTTTATTGTGACTAGCTTTATGAGTGTAGCACAGGGTCAGTTTTAGTAAAAGTCCTATGTATGCAAAAAGGTTTTTTTGATGCAGTTTAGATGAAGTATATTAATTATGTGGTTCAAATCTTCTATATCCTTATTGATTTTTTTGCTGCTTTAATCAGTTACCCTCAGAGATATGTTAACATTATAAATTTGTCAGTTTCTCCTTGTAATTCCATCAATTTTTGTTTCATGTATTAAAAAAGTGCTTTAAAGCATATATAAGTTTAGCATTTATATCTTCTTAGTAATTTCAGCCTGTTCATATAAAGTGAATGATTTTTATTTCTAGTAATGATTTTTTAAAAAATTTATCTTTATTGTTGAAAGTATTATAGATGTCCCTCCTTTTTCCCCCCATGACCTCCTCCATCCTGCACCTGCCCCTTCTAGGCCTTTACTACACTATTGTCTATGTCCATGGGCTATACATATATGCATTTAAGTTCCCTGGTTAATCCCCCCCCCCCCCACCTCCTCTAGTAATGATTTTTGCTTTAGATTTGTCTTGTTTGATATTAATATAATGATGCCAACTGCTTTTAGTTACTGTTTACTATTCTTTACTTTCAAGCTTTTTTGTCCTTATATTTTAGATATATTTCCTGTAAACATCTTAGAACTTTTTTTTTCAGTTTGACAGTGTTTGTTTTTTAAAAAAATATATATTTTATTGATTTTTTACAGATAGGAAGGGAGAGGGATAGAGAATTAGAAACATCGATGAGAGAGAAACATCGATCAGCTGCCTCCTGCACACCCCCTACTGGGGATGTGCCCACAACCAAGGTACATGCCCTTGACCGGAATCGAATCTGGGACCTTTCAGTCCACAGAGCCAAACTGGTTATGGCTTGACAATGTTTTTTAATTAAAAGTTAGTTTACTTACATTTATTGTGATTACCTGTACATTTGAATTAATTTTTACTGTCCATCTTGATTTTTTGCTATTTGACCTGCTTTTTCTATATTTCTTTTCTCTCTTTTTGGTCTTCTTTAAGATTTTTTTTCTCCTCATTTAATTTTCTTTCTTATCTACTAGTATATACTGAATATCTGTTCTTTTACTGGTTACTCTAGAAATCTAAACAGGTTCATTAACTTATAGCAAACTTTAGTTTAACAATTCAAGCTAATTTATACTTTTAATCATTCTCTTGAATTATAAAAAAAACTTGAACACTTGAATTCTGAGGTAGTTCCATTCAAACTTATTTACTACGTATATGAATTTGGGCAAATTACTTAACCTTCCTGTGTCTCAGTTTCCCCATATGTCAAGTAGATAAAATAGTTTCTACATCAAAGGGTTATTTTGAGAATTAAAAGAGTTAATATATATAAAACACTCAGGAAAGTGCTAGGCATGTAACATGTGCTATATACATGTTGCCTCTATTCTTTTTTTTATTTTCCAGAAATTGGAAATTAGCATCATTTTATACTGTTAATATTTGCTTCAACTTATACATTTATCATTTTGTTTTGTGCTCAACATTCCTTTGCCATATATTTCCTCTTGGATTATTTTCCTTTTTAAGTTCATCTCATAGAAGTTGCCTTAGTAAGAGTATAGTGGCAAATGTGTTGTTTGTTTGTCAGAAAGTATCTTTATTTCATCCTCATTTTTGAAAGATCATTTCATTGGGTATTTTCTTTGAATTCCTCAAAGATTATTCCATTGTTTTCTGGCTTCCATTGGTTCAATTTAGAAGTTAGCTATAAGTCTAAATACAGGTATAATAGTTTCCTAGGACTGCCTTAGCAATTTACCATGTGGTGACGTAAAACAACAGAAATTTATTCTATCACAGCTTTGGAGGCTAGAAGTTAGAAATTAAGGTGTCAACAGGGCCACACTCACACAATAAACACTCATTATATGTTAACTATTGTTATTTTGGCTTCTAAGGATTTCCCTTTCTTACCAACTAAGCAGTGCATTAAAATTTTTTTAAAGCAGCATTTTCTGTGTTGTGAAAAGAATGTCATGATAATGAGTGTGATTTTATTTTTGCATGGCAAAACTGATCTTAAAAAGCAGTCCTCCCCTCCCCACTTGGAAATACTATTTTTTTAATGTGCATGTTAAATTTACTAGTATGTTCACATCTAGCAGCCGAGTGTCTGGAAGACCATGGGTGGAAGTTGAGGGGCTTATGTTCATCTGATTGGTGGAATTTTAAGTATATCTCTTGTATTCTTTTGCAGGATCTTATGTGCTGGCTTGGTCAGTATCTTTCGCTCTGATTATCTGAACTTTGAGTCTATGAAGTTCGGCACTGCCCGGGCTCGCCGCCTCTCCACACCGTCTTCTGTCACCAAACCTCCACACTTCATTCTCACCACCGAGTGGATTTGGTACTGGACTGATGACTTTGGTTCTTGGCAGGAATATGGAAAACAAGTAAGTATGATAGAAAGCGGGCAAATGTTTCTTCCTGAGGGCTATATAGACAAGCCCTTCCAAGCACAGGCATAAGGATTGTTCTTGGGGTTAGTGAAAAAGCCAGAGATCTCCAGATCTCCTGACTCACCCTGTTTCTGGGGTGGGGGGTAGAGGGGGTGGGGAGGGGATTGCAGCAAAACTAGCTAATTTGAAGTTCATTTGTCTGAGGTTTCATCTTTGAATGATTCAATATCTGTTGGTTCACAAGATCAGAATGAGTAAAGGTTGTAGTGAGATCACATTTCTTCATTGGTTTTGTTAAACGGGGGTAGAAAGATGCTTCTCTTACTGTTAAACAGGTAACTCTGGAGCGAGTGCACGTGTGTATTGGAGTGTATGTATGATAAAGATTACATATGCAGGATAAAGTTTAAGGCTTTTCAAAGCTGGCTTTTCACCTTACTTGTAGCAGCAACTTTATAGAAGGTGGGCAAGAATAAGAAAATGGATTTATTTCAGATACTGATTTGGAATATGGATCAAATAACTGCTGTTGTCAATTATTTGAAGATGTTCATGGATGGATTAGATTAAAGGCAGTCCCCTGGTCACCTTAGAGGTCCAAAGTATAGGAAGGTCACCATTTCTGTAGGGAAAGCTTCTCCGAAATAGAAATTAGGGTGTGTGGCCCAATGGACATTTGCACTTTTTTGGGTTGTAAGAGGCTATGCTCAAGCTCTGGTTTCTTATTCTCAGATGTACTTAGAAGATCTTCTCTGGAAATATTATAATGTGAGCATCATGAGGTTAGGAAGCTTTGTCTCTCTTTTGCCACTGATGTGCCCTTGTGCCAAAGATGATGCTTGCAGGTCCTTGGGAAAAGGTTTTGGCCAGTTGAGGAAAGAGAGATTGTTGCATTAGGCCCATTGGTCAGTTAGAGATGTTCACTCTCACTGGTGACCTCATGACTTGAGTCTCATTCTTCACCTCCATTTCTTCCAGTGACAGCCTGTCCTCATTGGCTGTTCTATCCATCCTCTTCCCCACTTATCTCCCCATCTCAAGCATCCTGGGATTCCTCTCACCTTTCCTGTCATGTGGATTTGTTCAGGGAAGCTCTCTAGCATTGCTCTCAATTTGGTCAGGAGCAGGATGAGAGAGGTCTTGTCTGTATTGAGGAGGGGAAAAGGGTGACAGGTTGGTCACACTCCAGGAATTGAGTTTATTTGGTGACAACATGGAGGGATGCATGGCAAACAAGAAACACTTAGCAAATGTGATAGCCTTTCACTTTTTGTTTGTCAATTTGTCTCCCTCTGGGGGACAAACTCTCTAGGAGCCTAGTGGTATAACATGGGACCCCACGGGTAACCCTGGAGGAAGTACATTTCTCTGGGTGGCTTCCCAAACTGGGTATCACTTTGGGGACTAGAGGCCTTTCTCCTTCAGACAGCCCACTCTTAGGGTGCTCCCCTTTTCTTTTCTGTGCCACTACACTTATACACACACACACACACACACACACACATATATATACATACATATATATATATATATAGAGAGAGAGAGAGAGAGAGAGAGAGAGAGAGAGAGAGAGAGAGAGAGAGAGAGAGAGAGAGAGAGAGAGAGAGAGAGAGAGAGAGAGAGTGTGTGTGTGTGTGTGTGTATATATACATACATATACACACACATATACATACACACATACATGTACATGCATAACATACACTGAGTGGCCAGATTATTTTGACCACCCCATCAGTACTTCGTTGGGCCACCTTTTGCCTTCAATACTGCGGCGATTCTTCTTGGCATTGACTCCACAAGATGTTGAAAGGTGATGCGAGGAATCTGACACCATGCCTGATGAATAGCACTGTCCAGTTCTGTGAGATTTGATGGTTGTGGAACCAGCTGCCTGATGGCTCTTTTAACTTCGTCCCACAAATGCTCAATTGGATTGAGATCTGGTGATTGTGGGGGCCACCTAAGCAAGGTAAAGTCTCCCTCATGTTCTTGAAACCACTCCTGCACAATACAAGCAC
>NW_005367384.1:1375573-1449673 GCF_000412655.1 Myotis brandtii | reverse complement strand
TTCTACTCTCGTAAACAACCTTCCCTATTTATAATGGTCTGGCCCTCTAGCAACTTCAGCGGGAAATTATAGCTAATTTGCCTACAAACGTCAGGTGGTCATAATAATCTGGCCACTCAGTGTATATATAGATAGGTAGGTAGATAGGTAGCTAGCTAGCTAGCTAGGTAGATAGATTTCAGAGAGGAAGGGAGAGATAGAAACATCAATGATAAGAGAGAATCATTGATTGGCTGCCTCCTGCACGCCCCCTACTGGGGATCGAGCCTGCAACCCAGGCATGTGCCCTTGACTGGAATCGAACCTGGGATCCTTCAGTCCGCAGGCCAATGCTCTGTTCACCGAGCCAAACCAGCTAGTGCTGTGCCACTACTCTATAATGCAGTGTATTCAGAGTGCATAACCTCTTTAGAATAGTGAGAAAGAATCTCTGGGGATGACTATGTAGGTATGATAGACACACTATGTGCGGGTGGGTACAGATGCATGTGTGTGTGTTTGGTGATGGTCTGCTGCATGGTCTCAGTTTGTACCATCAGCGGGACTACCTCATGAAGTGACCTGTCCATTCTAGCCCTTCCTTTCCCACACACTTCTGGTGTCACTCATATTTGTATTTCTTTCTTGGTTTTCTGCTAATTGCCATTCAAAATAGTTTTCTTGATTCTCAGAAAAGCTAGGTTCTTTTATGCCTGAGCTCAGCATGTACCCCCAAATTTTAGGTCCAAATTGCTTCGATCCTATTAATTTCCTAGAGCTGCCATGACAAAGTACCACAAACTTTAGAATACCAGTGATTTATTATCTCACATATCTGAAGGCTGGAAATTGAAATCAAGGTGTCTATAGGGCAGTGATGGCAAACCTTTTGAGCTCGGCGTGTCAGCATTTTGAAAAACCCTAACTTAACTCTGGTGCCGTGCCACATATAGAAATTTCTTGATATTTGCAACCATAGTAAAACAAAGACTTATATTTTTGATATTTATTTTATATATTTAAATGCCATTTAACAAAGAAAAATCAACCAAAAAAATGAGTACGCGTGTCATAGGTTCACCATCACTGCTATAGGGTCATGCTTCCTGTATAACCAGTAGGTAATCCTTTCTTGCCTCTCTTCCTAGCTTCTTGTGGTTTGCTGGCAGTCTTTGGTGTTCCTTGGCTTGTAGATGCATCATTCCAGTCTGCCTTTGTCATCATATGGTGTTCTCCCTGTGTGTCTTCAGATGGCCATCCTCTTGTAAGAATATCAGTCATGTTGGATTAGGGGCCTATCTTAACTAATTACATCTGCAACGATCCTGTTTCTAAGTAAGGTCACATTTTTCAGGTACAGGGGATTAGGGAACACAATTAAACCCATAACCTAATCTTGTATATAAAAGAATTACTATTCTTTCTTTTTAAAAAAATATTTTTTAAAATTAATTTCAGAATTTTAGGGATAGGGAGAGATAGATACAAACATCAGTGATGAGAGAGAATCGTTGCACGTGCCCTCCCCCCCCCCCCCCCCCCCACACACACACTGGGGACAGAACTCACAACCCCGGCATATGTCCTGACTGGGAATTGAACCGTGACCTTCTGGTTCATAGGTAGATGCTCAACCACTGAGCCACACTGGCTTGGCAAGAATTATTGTTCTTGGCCCATTGAAGTTTCCTGCATTAAACCCGATGTCCCTGAGGTATTGGGCTCCAGCATGCATTACCCTGACCTATATTCTCATTGGATTATTCTCAACAGGCTTCTCTTTTCAACTTAGCTTTTTCATTCCCCCCTTTCCTGTGATCCCCTCTGCTTTGATCTAAAAGCCCTACTGTTACCTTCATCCTTTTGTACCTGAACAGCCCAACCATCTGACTTGCCAGAACCTGACTTCTGTTCCCATTACTGTTTATCTGGTCACTATTCAGGAGTACTTTTAGGAGGTGGAACCCAGCCAGGCACAGATGCTGTCAAGGGGAGAGGGCTTGGGCTAAATCCGATGGCACTTCCAGCCTTTGCCCAGAGTGCTGTCCATTCCTTCCTCACACACCTGGCGTTCTTGCTTCTCCTCCGTGTCCTTCATGGGCTTCTTTTCCAGTCCCCTTGGTGAATGTAGGGGTTTCTCAGGGTCTAGCGCACACTCCTGGGAAAACACCATTCTTTCCAGTTGTGTGTTTTCAGGGGTGATCACATAGATTCTTCTGACAGGGGTGCCCACCTCAAGTGAACTCTATGTCTCTGTCTCCAGACCAGATTCTTCAATTATCAGACTTGTGTATCCAGGCACCCACCTGATAGTTCTGCCTACCTTTGCTTTTTTTCCAGGCACTGTGCTAAGTGCCCTGAATGTCTTATTTTAATTATTTTCCAACCCTTTGCGGATGGTATGATACTATTGTAATGATAGGAGTACTATTATTACTCCTGTTACAGAGTTGAGATAATCGAGGTTCAGAGAAGTTAAAATAACTTGCTAAGGTTATAGAGGAAATAGGTTTGGGGCTAGAATTCAAGCTCAGTCTATCCCAAAATCTTAGATATCGTATAGGTACAGTGGGGCCTTGACTTACGAGTTTAATTTGTTCCGTGACACAGCTCATAACTCAAATTACTCGTATGTCAAATCAACAGTGAACGAGTGAGACACGTGATGCTGGGCTGATGTGGCGTTCACTGTGATGTTCGCTGCGCCAACTAGTGGTGGGGTATCTGAAGCTGGCTCGTAACCCGAATTTTAGCTCGCAACTCAAAGCAAAAAATCGGCCGAGAGACGGCTCGTATCTCGAAAAACTCGTTAGTTGGGACACTCGTAAGTCAAGGCCCCACTGTAATTGGAATGAGAGTGAGAGATCACAATGGATAATTGAAAAAATGGAAGAGCTCTCCGAGGGATCAAAAAAGAAAACAAGGAGGGCTGTCCTATGACTAAAGCAGCGGTTCTCAACCTGTGGGTCGCGACCCCTTTGGGGGTCGAACGACCCTTTCACAGGGGTCACCTAAGACCATTGGAAAACACATATATAATTACATATTGTTTTTGTGATTAATCACTATGCTTTAATTATGTTCAATTTGTAACAATGAAATTGGGGGTCACCACAACATGAGGAACTATATTAAAGGGTCGCAGCATTAGGAAGGTTGAGAACCTCTGGACTAAAGGATGGCAGGAACAAGACTAGATGGAAAGGGGGCAGCATTGCTCAGGCCATCCAGTCAGGCAGTGTTTGAGGATTCTCTGTTGATGTTTCCCCTTCATTTGAATGCTGTGTAATCCACTGAGTCACTGAATGCTCTCTCCTCCATTGCTCCCATCATGGTTATCCTGGTTAGCAGCACCCATATTTATAATTTATTTTCCCAGGCAACTTTTAGGAAGCAGTTGTGTTGGCTTCTGTTTCGTGCCTCCCTGTCCTGCCATATCCCTGCTCCTTTCATGCCTCCCCCATAATACTCATTCCACTGTCACCAAGTCTGCAACATGACAAGGACAGCACCAATGTCTGTCTTCATCATTGTAGATTCTTGCCTTCATGAAGTATCTGGTTTTTTGCTTTGCAGGGCATGGAGCATCCCACAACCACCGTCAGCAGCAGTGATTTGGAGAAGGCCTACCTGGCATACTGCACACCAGGATCTGACACCCAGGCAGCCATTCTCAAGTTCCAGGCTGGAAAGCACAAATACGAGTTAGACTTTAGAGGTACTTACTGACTCACTGCCCTCACCCAACAGGGCCTGGTCATCTGCTGGCTGTGCCTTTTCCACATAAACCCTAGACGAACTGTTCACACATTGAGGGCCAGGGAAAAAAAGGAAGGGTGATTTCTGCTCTGAAATGCTTCTCATATAGAAGGAGAGACAGACCTATAAACAGATGATGCCAGTCCAGCAGAATCAAAGAGAAACTGCCTGAAGAGTGGGTGAGGGGGAGTGGAAGAGGACCCTGAGGAGGGGCTAGGAGCCCAAACAATGGAGGGAGGGACAAGCAGGGTCAGCACTGTGCATTGGTGGTTGTCCTATTGGCCATGGCCAAGTCCCTCTGTGTCCGAGGATAAACCTTAGTCCCCAACAAGTGTCGTAGTGGTTCTGCTATGCAGCTTTGCCTTATACTCCCCAGCGTGGTAACATTAATATCATCTTTTCTATAGGCACCTTTGGCATAGATGGGTTGCCAGGTTAAACACGTGGTAGAAGCATACCTTAACTAAAAGTTGCTGGGAAGCATATTTTTGTGTGCTCATGGTGACCTGAAACTGTGCCTTAAATGACTTGTCCCTTTTGCCTTGACAGACAGAAGCAGGCCAAACACTCTTTGGCTAGGTCTTCCAGTGACCTGGCCAAAGAGTGAGGATTTTTATTTTTAAGTTTTAGTTTTTCTATAACTTCTCTTAAGCCATTTCCAGATGGATTTAAAGTGGGCTTTCTTTTAAACACAGTTGACTGTTTTCTCCATTTTTGTGGACCTTCATTCTGTGTGGAGGGCAACAAAGTGTCTTTAGTGAATTACCCTAAAGCCACTTTAATTGCCTGTTTTTAGTCAGTTGTTTTTGCTTGGGTTTTGTAGCACTGGTGGTTTTGCTTAAGGTAGAATGGCTGCTGCCTCGATGGGCCCTTACAGGGATCTTAAAGTGTCTAATACTCTTCAGTGAGAACTGCTTACCAGCCTTAGCATCTGTTGGCAAACACCAACCAATCCAGTCTGGTAAATGCAGGTTCCCAAAAGGGACAGTGAGAGATACGCAAAATATTGAAAGTCAGAACTGCCTTGAAGATCAAGTGTATATAACTATCACCTATCTGGTTGCTGTTGTTTGAAATATTTGTTAAACTATTGGGAATATCAAAACAACTAAACCAAAAATGTCAGATGCAACCTTGATCACTCTCAACCTAGGCCACACTTCCAGGGGACAGAACAGAAAGTCAGGTGAGGCTGAATAAGAGCACACACATGCAGTTGACTGCAAACTGCAGGAAAAACATGTTCACCGCAGACTGCTTCAAGCTTGGTAGACACAGTTTTGTGTTGGTGGTAGATAGCAGTAGCCACAAGAAGCTTGAGATGAGTTAACTTCTCTCCTCACAACTTCACTACTAGGTATAATGAAAGCAAGTTTCAGACCCAAATCTGCCACTCACAGTTATGAACTAAATATTAGGAAGCAAGTACATTTAAACACACAACAAACCAAATGACTTGTTCTGTAGGGTTGGGAAAGACTCAGCTGTCCTTTTAGGGACTCTTGTCATAAAAGAGTCACTCAAGGTAATGCCAGGATTCTAGAGGAGAGGCTGAATTCTGACATTTGTTAGCTGGTATCACGTAGACAGAATCCCCACAGGCAGGGCTTGCTTAGGGACTTAACCTCGTGTATCCTCTTTAAGGGTAAATTCGGGAAAAGGCCTCACTTTACCCTGCCCATGGGAGGATAGGGATTGAGTCTCACATACACGTCTTGAATAACTTTTAATTTCACTAGTGAAAAGCCCATTTAAGATTCATCACAATGTTAGTGAACAGGTCAATAAAATTTGTATGCTAATTAACAGAGTAGTGAGAAATTGAACAGTGGATAGCAAAGGGGGTTGTAGTAGCAGGATCTGGATTATGGGCTCCCATTAGAACATGGGGGAACCCCTAGGAGTGCCTGACCTTTTTCTTAAATATATTTTTATTGATTTCAGAGAGGAAGGGAGAGGGAGAAAGAGATAGAAACATCAATGATGAAAGACAATCATTGATCGGCTCAGGAGTGCTTGATCTTGATGACCTCCTGGGCGGTAGCATAGGGAACACACACCTCAAGTGCAGTAAGATAAGTTACAGATATATACAAATTAATATTAAAATGCTTTTTAAATGAAAAAAAGTTATTTTTGTACCCTAGGTGCAGAAAGTAAGACTTGACAAGGTTTTCTTGGTAGGTGGGGACATATAATCTAATTTGTAGGAGGTATTCATGGTTTTTCAACTCAAAGGGTGTTGTCCCTTTCACCTTCAGGATGAATCTCAGGATCTTAGGGATGGGCATGGGACAAGAAATTTGCTGATTAAAAATGGTACGGGCCCTAACCGGTTTGGCTCAATAGATAGAGCTTTGGCCTGCGGACTGAAGGGTCCCAGGTTCGATTCCAGTCAAGGGCATGTACCTTGGTTGTGGGCACATCCCCAGTGGGGGGTGTGCAGGAGGCAGCTGATCGATGTTTCTCTTATTGATGTTTCTAACTCTCTATCCCTCTCCCTTCCTCTCTGTAAAAAATAATAATAATAATAATAATAATGGTATGGGTTTTACAAGGTTGAGAAATACTGTACTGCTATAGAGTCAATTTAAGAAAAGTCATAAGAGTAAAATTATTATATTAACTCTAAATCCCACTGGCTCAAGATGTGATAATTTGGTCTCAGGCTGGGCTGAAGTTTTTTTATATCCATACTGGGAAAAATTGCTGAGCAAAATAATAGTTTAAACAAGATCGGAAGGAACAATTTAAAAGCACTCATATATAATTGATGTGTCAGTTACTAATCATTCATCTATTCATTAAACCCAGTCTCCTAAGGATTGCTATTTATGAATATTTGAAATAGGTAAAACTGCCTTATTTTTAACAGACGATTCTGGGGTCTATATGTTTGGATTAGCTTTCAAACCCATTTAATTTGTATATTGAACACTGACATTTGGGTGTGTGTGTGTGTGTGTGTGTGTGTGTGTGTGTGTGTTTATTTTGTATTTTGCAGTATTTATTCAGAGAAACCTGGTCTATGGTACATTTAGAAAGGTTTGTCGGAGACCCAAATACGTGTCTCCTCAGGATGTAAAGGCGAAGCAAACCAGGTGAGTGGGGTTGGGGAACTTGTCACTTACGGTGTGTATCAGTTGGGGGGTGTGCTCTGCTAAGAACAAAAACCTTCAGACTGGTTAAAGCATTAAAGGTTTGTTGGCTGTGTAACTGAGTGCCCAAGCACTCTCGGTGTCTGAGTATTCTGGGCCTGGCCCTTGATCTTTTTGAGTTTTTGCTATTACAAGTATAACCCCACAGGGATGATCTGGTGTATGTGCCGTTTCATATTTGTGGACCTGGGTCATCAGATTAGAGTTCTAAAAGGTCAGTGCAGGTTCCTCTTCATGAGGTTGAACCATTATGCATTTGTCCCAGAATGCATGAGGTGCCAGTTTCCCTTGACTTTGCCAACAGAGGGGTGAAGCTTTTAGATCTTTGCCATTTTCATAGGTGGGAAAGGGTATAGCCATGCATTTTAATTTGCTTTCTCTTATAAGTAAGGCTTACTATTTTTTCCTAACACGTAAGAGCCATTTTCCTATCTCTTTCTATAGACTATTTGTGTTTTTGTCTATTTTTCTGTCAACCTTTTGGTATTTTCCTTAAATAGGAGAATCTTTTTATCTATTAGGGAGATGAACCCTTGCTTTGTTATATAAATTGTAAATATTTTCTCTTGGTTTATTTGTCTTTTGGATTTGTTTATGAAGTATTTTACCACACAGAAATATTTATTTTTTATGTATTTATTTTTTAGTTAAATGTATCAGTCTCTTCTAATTGCTTCTGGATTTAGAATTTTGGTCAACTATGACTGCTCCCACTTCTGGAAGTCATTTTTGATTCTCCAGAGCCTAACGTAGGCATAGTTTGTCTTTTTCGTAAGGCTAGATCTCTTTTATCATCACTCTTAGTCTTAAGGGGGCCATAAGCAAATGCCACACATCAGAAATAAAAGTGGTTATTTTGCTCAAATTCAGACTACGATATGAGTGATTCAGAATCTTCCCTCTCCGTAATCTGATAGTTGTACATGATGCAGTGATGTGTGGTTCTTCCCTCTAACCTGTTTTCATAACTCCAGCAGGCAAATCTGCTTGAGCCTCCTTGGCCACCTGGGACTCTTAGGGTTGATCACTTTCAGAAACAAGTTCTCTATTTAAAACAGTTAATAGAGTCACAGTTATTTAATGGAAAGTTCAAAATGGCATTTATGCATAAGGTATCTGGTTTAGTTCCTTACTATCTTTCCATCCTCCATGGAAATGGTTTATTCATGTAACTGGGTCTTATTTTTTCCTTTTTTTTTTTAAGCTTTTTTTAGTTTTTTTGTTGTTGTTGTTATTTAATTTTTTCCCTTCCATTAGTTTGGAAGTTATACATTGTGTTACTATTTTTTTAAAGGCCACACTAGAAATTACAACACGTGTTCTTCACTTAGGTACAAGTCAGTTAATTTGTTTGCTCTCCTGTTAAATGATATAAGGAGCTTTATATAATTTACTAGAGTCCCGGTGCACAAAATTTGAGCACTTGCGGGGGGGTTCCCTCAGCCTGGCCTGCGCCCTCTCACAGTCCAGGAGCCCTTGGGGGATGTCCAACTGACAGCTTGTCCTAAGCCGTCAGTTGGACATCGTTAATGCTGCCGCGGTCTCCCTCCACCACTGCTGCACTCACCAGCTGTGAGCCCAGCTTCTGGCTGAGCAGTGCTCCCCCTGTGGGAGTGCACTGACCACCAGGGGGCAGCTCCTACGTTGAGTGTGGTGGTCAGTGCACATCATAGCGACTGGTCATTTCGCCGTTGGGTCGATTTGTATATTAGCCTTTTATTATACACGATTCCATTTACTTTTCTCTTGACTTATGTTATTTTAAAATTTTTATTTTTTAAAATATATTTTTATTGATTTCAGAGAGGAAGGGAGAGAGGGAGAGAAACATCAATGATGAGAGAGAATCATTAATTGGCTGCCCCACATTGGGGATTGAGCCCACAACCCATGCAGGTGCCCTGACTGGGAATCGAACTGTGACCTCCTGGTTCATAGGTCAACGCTTCACCACTGAGCCATGCCAGCTAGGTGACTTATATTATTTTTTAATTTAATGAGGCACTGTTATTTTATACTATGAACGTTTCATTAAATTTACTCACATTCTTACCATTTTCTTTGTCCTTTCGAATTTCCTTAGATGAAGGTCTGTTGGAAAACTGGGGAGGAGGGGATTGTTTTGTTTTATTGGGGGAGGGGGTGTTTATTGATTTGTTTTTTAAAATTTATTTTACTTTACCATTTTTCATCTGTGTCCTCTTACACCTCCACCCACCCCACCCCACCCCACTGAAATCACCTCACTGCTTCCCATGTTCTTGAGTTCTCTCTCTCTTTTTTTCTTTTTTTGCTTAATCCCTCCACACACCAGAGCTGTCTACCTGTTCTCTATGAGTCTGTCTCTATTTTCTTTTTTTAATCCTCATCTGAGGATATTTTTTTCCATTGATTTTTAGAGAGAGTAGAAGGGAGGGAGGAGCAGGAGAGAGAAAGAGAGGGGCATTGATGTGAGAGAGACACATCGATTGGTCGCCTCCTTCAAGCACCCCCACTGGGGCTGGGAACCTGCAGCCGAGGTATGTGCCCTTGCCCAGGAATCAAACTTGAGACCCTTCAGTACTCGCATCATCGCTTTAACCATCGAGCCAAACCCATGGGCAAAATTTCCATTGTGTAAATATACCACAGCTTTTTTATTCACTCATCTACTCGTGGTCACTTGGGCTGCTCCAAATCTTGGCTATTATAAATAATGCTGTAGTGAACATAGGGCTGCATATATTATTTTGAATTAGTGTTTCGGGTTTCTTTGGATAAATTTCCAGAAGTGGAATCGCTGGGTCGTAAGACAGGTTTGTTTTTTAATTTTTTGAGGTTAACTCCATACTGCTTCCACAGTGGCTGCACCAATCTGCATTCTCACCAACAGTGCACACGAGTTCCCTTTTCTCCACATCCTCACTAACACTTGTTGTTTGTTGATTTATTGATGATAGCCTTTCTGACAGGTCTGAAGTGATATCTCATTGTGGCTTTAATTTGCATTTCTGTGATGATTACTGATGTTGAGCATCTTTTCATATGTCTATTGACCATCTGTATGTCCTCTTTGGAGAAGCATCTGTTCAGGTCTTTTGCCCATTTTTTGATTGGATTGTTTGGTGTTTTTTGGTGTTGAGTTTTTTTATTATAAATTCTTTATAAATTTTGAATATTAACCCCTTATCAAATGTATCATTGGCAAATATGTTCTCCCATTCAGTGGGTTGTCTTTTCATTTTGTTGATGGTTTTATTTTGCTGTAGGAAAACTGTGTTTTGAATATGTCTTTATTTTGCCCTCAACATTGAAAGGTATTTTCTCTGGGTATAAATTTTTCGTTGTAGTTGTTTTCTCTCAGAACATTGATGTCATTCCACTGTCCTCTGGTTTTCATTGCTGCTTTTGGGAAATCAACCAGTTTAACTGGTACTTCTTTGTCTGAATCACTCTTTTTTCCCCTTTGGTTACTTTTAAGATTTTCTGTTTATCTTGGTATATGGATTCTCACTTCAGCATGTCTCAGAATGTGTTTTAATTTTCCTGTTGGAGATACTTTGGGCTTCTTAAACCTGTGAGTTGGTGAATCTCATTAGTTCTCTTTGAAGATTGCCTTTACCCTGTTCTCTGTCCTCTCTTTGAATTTCAGTTGGGTTCTGACCAAATTCGGGCCCTCTTACTCTCTTCTCCACATCTCAGCTTCTTCCCAATATTTTCTATCCTCTTATTGCTCTGGGCCATAGTCTGGAGAATGCTATTTCCCATATCATTCAGCTCACTCATTCTTTCTTCAGGTGGTCTGATCTGCTAGTAAGCATGTCCATTGAAGTTTTACTATCAAGGATTGTATTTTATATTTCTAAAAGTTGTATTTGATTCTTTTTCAGATCCTCCAGGTCATATTATAGTTTCCTGTGCCTTGCATATGTTTTTAGTTTTGTTTTTTTTTTACATAGAAAGACTAGTTATTTTGTATTATGTTCAATAATTTCAGCAACTTAATTCGTTGTGGGCTTATTTCTGGCTGATTCTTGCTTATTGCTTAGTTATTTTAAACTGTGCTATTTTCCTAGGCATGTTATTTGTGGGAGTTCTTTGAGGCTTAGGATGAAGGTCTCATGCCAGCAGAAATGGAAGGTAGATCTAGTGTAGGAAGAACAGAGCATTCTGAAACTGAGTAGCAATGATTTTGAATTGGTTTCCCAGTCCTTGTTCCTAAACCCTTTGGGACACATGTCTTTTATAACTCAGCTTTTTAAAATTTTTATTTTTAGAAATATCATGTGCTGCTTGTATTATGTGACACCCTGTAGTTAATATTTCTGAGTAAAAAATATGCATAGTCACTTTAAGAAAGATATATAGAGACCACAAGCAGCCTCTGGCAGTTCAAGTCAAATTTCTACTACCAAATGAGTTTTGACATCCGTTTTATGTTTTTATATGCCAAATACACCTCTTTGAGGCTATCCTATGTAATAAAAGTATAGTATGCAAATTGTCCCCTTGACTGGAGTCCTTCCGGGAGTTTGACCAGGGGGCAAGGCTGGCTGGGGGAAGGGAGGGAGGCCCTGGCCAGCGGCAGGTGGCCGGGGGAAGGGAGGGAGTACCCTGCTAGCTGCCGCCAGACACCAGGGACCCTACCAGTGCACGAATTTCATGCACTGGGCCTCTAGTTTGTAATAATAATTCAGAGCTCTTTAATACAAGTTTCAGAGCTCTTTGAATTTAAAAATCATGGATAATGGTCTGTCTGTGCTGCTTTAATTATATTCTCTCTCCCTATGTACAGGAGTTGAGATACAGGCGAGTATCCTCATTGTTTCAGTTTGAGCCACTTAGGCAAAGAGGAAAGTGCTCTCACAAGATGGATAGTGTGCTTATGTGCTTCCTTTCCTCCCTACTTTTAAAAAATGAGATGCTGATACTCGAGACAGGTGGTATTGGCTAGTCGAGGCCACCTGTGTGTGATAGTCTGTTGGTGTGTGCAAACCAAATGTCTTAGTGTTTTTGTTTCCATTTTGTAGCAACGTCAAGTTTCAAGGCCCAAAGAGCATCCCAGACCATTGGGACCCCTCAGCCCTGCCAGACCCCGGCTTTAAGGTATGGGTCTCGTGTTGCCTTGGACTGGGGAGGAGAGTGTTCTTTGAGATCAGTGAGTGTGAGTGACGTGCTGTTTCCTCCACCACTGAGGAAGCTGTGAGGCCAGGGCTCAGGAGGGAGGACAGAAGAGGTATGCATGGGGTTATTTTTTCAGGTTTTGGGGATTTTAAGGCTAGAGACCACCAGGAGATGGCTGTGGTCCTGAGGGGAGAGGATGTATTGTGGATGGAGGACAGTGAGCTGGTAAATATCTAGAAAGGGTAGAAATAGGAGCTGGGCTCAGCCAATATATATTAGTTACACTAAGCAAGAAAAGGAAAAGAAACCACTGACTATGACAAGCGACATCTAGAAGGGAAATTTATGTTGGAAGGTGCTAGATAATAGAAGACAAGAGAAGGAACACTCAATTCAGCAGCTCCTTTAAGGCCTGTCAGATTTTGGGAATTGCGCTGAATTCAGTAGAGTACTCAGGCCAAGATCTGCCCCATCTATGTGGGGCACTCAGACTGGCCTCTATGATGGCTAACTTGGTGGCAAGCATGTTGCAGCCAGCTTTTACAACTGATTGTCACTGCTTTGGGAGGACTCATCTTGTTGAGCTGACAAAGCTCACACAGACACCAGTGGCACAGGCAAGACTAGTGACAGGCAGGGTGAGTTGACAGCAGCACTCAGATGTCAGAGGACAAGGCAACCATATTGAGGGGATTAGGGAAGGCTCCACTGGGTCCACATCTGAACGATGGTTGGTGCTTGCACAGGTAGAGGTAGGAGAACATACAGGGTGATGGGAACTGCACGTAAAGCAGCCCAGGTCAGGACATGGGGTGTCAGGTGTATCTTGGATGGAGGGTGTGAATAGACACGGGAAGCAGGAGAGAGGTCAGGGCTGGGCTGTGCAGTGCCTTGATCATGGGTTCGAGCAGAGGCCATGACAAGTATGGGAACCCATGAGGAACTCTGGTCTGGAAGGAGCAGGGCTGGTTTCCATACTTGAGGAAGAGGAATTTAGCAGCTCCCGTGAGATTGGAACAGGGAAACCAGAGTCAGAATTTGTGTTGCAGGAGACCCATGGACATGCATGCCAAGTCCTGACATGTAGGGTCTTTGGGGGTGATGGTGATGTGGCTACTATAAGGCTGTACATGGGGTAGAGGAAGAGGATGGTATTATAAAGGGACTCCCCAGAGATCCTCACCTGGTCTATCACTGGATCAAACCTCATGGCTCTGGGAACAGGGAGGCTGATTATATGGTCCAGGCTGCAAGTGCAGGAATTTGAGCATTGTCACTCTGTGTGACAGTCGCCTGCTCTTGGTCAGGGGCCTCTCCTGGCCCATCAAAAGTGCTGTTTCTCTGAACAAGAGGCCAAGGGAGAGTTGGGCCCAGCTGGGAGGGATGCAGTGGCCATGCTCCTGAGGTGCCACGTGCCCGTCTACCAGCCTGGCCTTTCTGTCAGTGCTTGTGGTGTGAGGCATTCACACAATGCTGCTGCTCATGACAGCGTTTGCCCCTCTCCACCAAATGTATGCCTTCCACATTTATTGACACCAACACTTTGGGCTTGTAGACTATGTAGTCTGCCTTGTGTGGGGTCAGAAGAGCAGGGACATCCTGGGCATACCTAGGATGGTGCTGATGTAAGCATCATACCTGTCCTTCAGGCAGGTTTCACAATGAACACAAATAGTACACATTCTGTACCTGGAGAGACTGCCTTTCGGGATAAAGGGGAGTGGTAATCACCTACAGGGCTTGCTTTTACAGTTCTAGCATTTTAGGAGTAGCCTTGGTAAGAGATTGATCTGTACTTTATACTTTGATGATAACATAATAAAAATCTTTGCCCCTTGCAGCTGATCACCCTCAGTTCTTTATCAGAAGAATATCAGAAGGTTTGCAATCTTTTTAACAATACGCTGCCGTACTACTATGTTCAGAAGATCGAGCGAGTCCAGAACCTGGCTCTCTGGGAAGTCTACCAGTGGTACGTCAAGGGCTTGCTCTCAGCAGGCTGATGACTTTGTCCCCTCACACTTGTACATAGTGGGCTAGCTGCTTACCAAATGGGCCCTGGACTTCAGGGACAGTTCCAGATGGCAGCCACTGCTTGCCCAGTGCTGCTGGAATTGGGAACTGTGTTCCTGTTTTTTAATCTATCTCATCATCTTTATAGCTTAGTGCTGCATGTCCCCTCAGAGAGACGAGGGGAGAAAGCCAGCACTTGTATTCTGCCTCCCTAAAGATCGACAGGATGGTCCAGTATAAGCCACCCACACTCTGGAGAACATAAAGCTATTGTCCTGACAGCCAGAGAGTAGGGGCCTTCTTTTTTGCCTGAAGACCAGCATGTTCTTGGGCAGTTGTCTATGTGAGCTGGGGAGGAGAATCACAGCAGGTCACCATGGCAGGCCTGGGGTTCTGCTGACCTGTCCCCACAAAAGGTTGGAGTAGTCTCATCTGTGCTCTGGGCCAGTGATAAAATCAAGCCTCATGGTGCTGGGAACTTATGGGAGAGGGGACACAGATGACCCCCCAGTGAGCAGCTGTCTCAGGTTCCCCCTGCTAAGCTCCATGAGGAAGCAAGGGGGTAGGCACAAAGCACGTCTGTCTTCCCAAGGCTGGTCTGCTTTGGGGGTTCAATTTGCTGCTGGAGGCCTAAGGCTGTGGAGGGAAAGGCTTCCCTCTGCTTTTCATCCAGGTCCTGTGTTCTACCTTTCCCTCTCTGGCCCATGGCTGGAGTATCATGGACCTGGATCGTGACACTTATGATAAAATGTGTTTTCTTGGGTCAGGTGGCATGTATTTGGTGGTAAGTGCTGTCTGTCTCCAGCACACATTTCTCTCCTGTGATTCTAGGCAAAAAGGGCAGATGCAGAAGAGAAATGGAGGGAAGGCGGTGGATGAGAGGCAGCTGTTTCATGGCACCAGCACTGGTTTGGTTGACGCCATCTGCCAGCAGAATTTTGATTGGAGGGTCTGTGGTCTTCATGGCACTTCCTATGGCAAAGGTAAGGGTGAGGGCAGCTTGCACCAGCATAATCAGGCCTCGCTGCACTATCCTGGGCTCAGGAAACCGTTTTAAAGCAATTGATGGGGGTGGGGCGGGGGCGCAGTGTAAGCTGATAAGCCAGTTCATACTCAGTGAGGAATGGCCCTGCCATCTGTAGGGATGCCCAGCTGTTGGCACCCTTCCTCTCACTCCTTTGTGTGCAACCAGGAGCCTGACCCAAGGGTTAGCATGGGCAGTCCTGCTTAGGCTGGGGTTTTGCTTCCTTAAGAGATGGGCCTATGTCCCTGTGGAGTGGAGGCCTCGGGAGATGGTGAGCACAAGTCAGGAGAGGAAGGGTGCCTACCCAACCAACCCTGTGCCTGCACTATTTTGTAAGAGTAGAACTCTGAACACCTCAGATATATGCATGTAAATATGCCATTCTAGCTATTTGGTGAGTTATCTGAGTGTTTTTCTGTCCCTTGGTTATTTTTAAACTTTATTTGGACATAATTTCAAGGAAAGTTGCAAGAATAATATTTTAAAAAGTCCTGGGAAAAGTCCTGCATACATTTACCTAGATTCACCTGTTTTAATATTTTGCCATGTTGGCTTTATACCCTCCATTTTTTTTCTGATCCATTTGTAAGTGTGTGGCATATGTCATACTCCTTCACCCTTTAACACCTCCTAAGGAAAAGGACATTATCTTCTGTCATCACACGGTTACTAAATTGAAAAAATCTCATAGTGATGTGATAGTATAATCAACAATCCCTGTCCCAGTTCCATCAGTTGTCCACAACTTAGCCTTAGTCCAGCATGATGACTATGGTGTCAGGATGGATGAGAGCCAGTGGAAGGTTGTAAATCCAAATGTATAGGTGGCAGCTTCCAACTCAAGTTCTCCTTAAACAGGGTTCATAATTGTATGCATTGGGCTGCCAGTGTGGTTCCATGTATGGGATCTTGGTCACTTTCCACACCAACCTTATGAAGTTGGGCATGACAGCTCCATTTTATAGCTGAGGAAACAGGTTTGGGGGTTAAGTAGTGTTATGCCCAGAGAGCCTTATGATTTGACTGACATATTCAGAATGTGAAAGGAGTTTTCTGTCTATTTTGTGTCCCCTCTGATGCCCTTCATGGGGAAGGCTGGAGAAAGAGGGAGGATGGAGGACAGGAGCAAGATGTGGTGACAGAGGAGCAGAGGCCATTGGCATTGCCTGGTTGGCAGGATGCTAGAGCCCCTCCTGCCCGGCTGCAGCTGTCCTCCCAGTGCCCAACTAAGCCTGTTCGTGTTTTTGCAGGGAGCTACTTTGCCCGAGATGCTGCATATTCCCACCACTACACCAAACCCGACTCGAAGTGCTACACGATGTTCCTGGCTCGGGTGCTGGTGGGCGAGTTCACCCGAGGCAATGCCTCCTTAGTCCGCCCCCCAGCCAAGGAGGACCAGGGCAACGTTCTCTACGACAGCTGTGTGAACAGCATGTCAGACCCTTCTATCTTCGTGATCTTTGAGAAGCACCAGGTCTATCCAGAGTACGTCATCCAGTACACCTCCAGCAAGCCTGTGGACGGGGCCTCCAGCCTGTTATCCCTGGCATCCTTTTTTGGTATCCGGCAGTGAGCACGAGGATGCATTTCATACCTTTCAGGCTTGTCTTCCTTGAAATAGCTATTTGGGAAAGTTTTTTTTTGTGTTTTTTTTATAACAAAAAAGCTTTTAATGAACTGTTTAACATTGACTTTTCAATGAAGTTACCTTCTTAATCTCTTGCTGATGATAGTTTTTGGTTTTAAGTAATTTTTGAGCTTGATATGGGCTAACCAATAGTGATTGTAGGTGAGATTTTTACTAGGGTAAATTTTACATTTTACTATTTTTGTTGACTTTGCTATTGATTGGCACCAGGCACAGAGTTTCTAGTTAACTATTTTATGGATTGGTTTTAACTTTTAATAATTTCTGTCTATCTCTAGTGATTTGGTTTTTCAGGGTCTTAGTGGCATTATTCGACTTTTTATAGCCTATGTACAGAAAAACCTGTCTTGTGGCCTAGGGAGGTGCAGTCATGGTGTCTGTTGCTCTGGTTCTAATCCAGGCAGCTCTTCTGCTGCTTCTCCTGGGCTCTGGCCTTGGAATTGGTCCATATATCACATCGTCAGACACATGGCTACTGTGGGGTGTCATTCAGTCCCTGCGGTTTCCCTTTGTCATGGGCCTAGCGCGTGAATGCTTGTCCCAGCATCTTCTAAGCGCACTGGACATCCTCCGAATATGGGTTTTATATCTTTATGAGATTTGAATACCTGTGCTGCAGATGTCACAATATGGAAATAAAATAATATTTATCTCAAGTGGGTGACGACTGAAGTCCATTCTTCAGCATCGTGTATTGAGTTCCTGCTGGGTACAGGAGCTTTTCTGGGTGTTGGAATATCACAGAGCCCCTGTTATTGGCTTCGGGGGTGCTATGTCTAGTTTATCATGAAGCTGAAGAAGCCCCTTCCACAGCCCTAGGAGGGGCCCCAGCTATATGGTCACATGGTCATACATTTTGGTTAAATTTGCAAGTTACATCTTAGTATTTTTCTTTTCTTTTTCCCATTTCATACAAGTTCCAAGCCCCACAAACCTAGAATCACTGTATGTTGTGGACATGGAGGAGGTGGGTGTGTCCTTTGTGTGTCTTCCACACACAGCAGGTTGTGGAGTCTGCTAGACACTGGCTGGCTCTTGTCCAGAGGTAGAGGGCTGGCAGGGAAGCTCCATGATGTGAGGCTGTCTGCCCCTTCCTGGGTGCTGTACCCATTGGCCCCCCAGGTTCATTCTACAGCGAGTGTCCTCTCCTGACCTGCACCCTTCTTCCCCTCACCTTCCTAATACAATATGTTCACTCTCCACACGATGCCTCCAGTTCAGTTGGTTTGTCCCAGAGAGTGATCTGGAACTTGACACAGGTCAGCTAATCAGGCCAGAAGAGAACTGAGTTAAATGACCTGAAAAATGAAGAAGCAATGACAATACTACCTTTTTCACCAGCAGGACCTAGGTGTATATGTTATGATTTTCAGAACCTCCCAAATATTTCCCCCACATCCTGACTAATCTTGAAATTTCATTCATTGCTTTTTGATTAGGTCACTAGTCCTCCTACCGTGTAGGTGGGGGCCCGAGGGGTGTCAGAGAATCATTAAACAGGTGCTTGCCTGCTAAGTCTTTTAAAAAAAATTATGTATTGATTTTAGAGAGGCAGGGGAAAGAAGAGAGAAAAAAATCTGTCCCACTTATTTATGCAATCATTGGTTGCTTTTTAAAATTGTAAACATTTTTATTGATTTCAGAGAGCCTCCCGTGGGGATCGAGCCCACAACCCATGCATGGGCCCTGAAATCAAACTGTGACCTCCTGGTTCATAGGTCAATGCTCAACCACTCTGCTGTGCCGGCCAGGCATTGGTTGCTTCTTGTATGTGCCCTGATTGGGGATTGAGCCTGCAACCTTGGTGTATCGGGATGTTGCTCTAACCAGCTGAGCTACCTGGCCAGGGCTGCCTATTAAGTCTTAAATGTAGATATACTGATCCTATGCTTTTTAACCATCTGGCTCCTGGGAGCCGAGGAGTGGGAAGCAGGAATGGTCTTTTGGGGAATTTTAGTGGGAAGGATGGCAAGAGGAACCTGGGATTGGAAAGTATCAAATGCTCCAGAAAAGTCATGTGAGCTATGAAGACTGCAGACAACATGGATTGGCTGACCTTTGAGAAAGCAAGTCAGGGAAAGCAACTACATGGACTGGAAATTCAAGAGGAATGGGGGTCCATGAGGCCAGGTTGTAGGGTGGGCATGGGGAAAGCTGTTCCTCCTGTGTGGGCACAGGAGGGAGTGGGCACTGTGATGAGAAGTCAAAATGACCACGACTCAGAATGTTAATGCAAAGAGGTAGTGGGATCCAGGGCAAGTGTGTGTGTGATAGCCAAGAAGTTGTCAGGAGGCCCAGCTGGGATGCAGCTGGAGGGCTTTGTTCAGGACCTGTCAGTGCCATTTCCTGCCCCGTGTTAGCTGGTGCTGGGCATGAACAGTGGGCTTTAAGCAGCCCGGGGATGTGTGAGTCCAGCGATTCTAGCCCATTAGGAAGCCTGACCGCTGTGTCTGGAGATTGTGACCACCTGGATGGAGAAGGGGAGGGAAGCCAACAGAGTTGATGGGCTGGGGTGTCAGGTGTGGAGCTGCACCTCAACTAGGGAGCCAGGTGCTCAGCTGGGCCCTTCTGCAGGATGAGGTTCTGTGATGGCCATGGGGGGTCAGGGACTGGGGGAGACAAGTGGGGCCATCAGGGGAGCAAATGGGCCACCGGGAATGGGAATGGATGGTTTTTCCCAGAGAGTCTGAGCCCTGGGCTGGGCATCTCGAAGGGGCTGGGTTCCAGAGATGAGCAGGTGGTAGGCAGCAAGTGTATGAGAGGGCCGTGATGGGCTGGTGGGACCTCCTAGAGCAGTGGTCGGCAAACTGCGGCTCTTTGGCCCCTTGAGTGTGGCTCTTCCACAAAATACCGACTTCTGCGCATGTGCCACGAAGTTTCAATCGCACTATACATGCGCGCCCGCACGTGGTATTTTGTGGAAGAGCCACACTCAAGGGGCCAAAGAGCCGCATGTGGCTCGAGAGCCGCAGTTTGCAGACCACTGTCCTAGAGGACGGGCAACAACCAGGGCTGGGGCAGTGCTGGGAAACAAGGCTGCCTTCCTCTCAGGAACTTTCAGGGGAGCCCTTTGGGTGAAGCATGGGGAGCTCTGGGCTGGAGGGAGAAGACTTCACAGCAGAGGCAGCATTTCCAGCCACGGATATGTGGCAACCTATTCTGCCAGCTCACCTGAAACAGCCTGAACTTTCTAAAGGTGGGTCAGCATCTGGGTATCCCATCCATGCTCACAGATTCCTATTATCTATACGGCATTTAGCCCCTTAATGTTGCTCAGAGGTCAGATAGAGGAAAAGGTCTTTGATCTTGGTCAGCCTCCTTGCTTTACAGATGGGGAAACCGAGGCTCAGGGAGGTGGCAAGATCATGGCTGCTGGTGGGAGATCTGGGATTCAATTTGCAAGTTCTTTGTTGAATTTTAACTTCTCAGCAATACAATAACTACTTTTTACTAACATTCACCTCTGTATTTTAATTTCTTGATCAAAATTAAGAAAAGATGATGATGCTCTTAAAAAGAAAAAGTACACTTTAGCCTCTATCACTTTTCTGTACATTGAAACTTAAGAAGTCGGTATTACCCTACCTAGAAATATCAAAGAATAATAAAGCTTTTGAACCACCTTTGAAGTTGAACTTCTGAATGTCATTGCCTCAGTCAAATACTGCAAAGCACCAGAAGCTGAAAAGGCCTATGAGCTGGTACCATCAGGACAGCTCAGCACAGTGCCCCTGTGTCGATTCCTTCCATCCTGAGGCCAGGACAAAACCCTAAGTTCTCAGTCATTTTGTCAAAGCTACAGTTTCACTTATTTATCAGCAATTCCTTATTGAGAGAGGGGGATATGTGGTTCAAACACCATTGGCAAAGACAAAACTAAGTGTAACAAACAAACGTTTATTAAACATTTAGGAAATGTTACGGAAATGACCTCTTTTATACTTGTATGCCAGGCACCCTTTAAATTACTTAGGTGACGTTTCCCCCAAATCCGAATTTCCACAAGGCTTTTCTTTGAATTAGAAGGTGCTGTTGTAACTGTGTCAGCGGGAGACAACCTTGATGTAGACACCATTTTTTGGACTTAGGGCAGATTTGGATTCTAGCTGCAGTGGTACCTAAGATAGAGGAGATTAAAATATTTGTCACAGTTAAACACAACCACAGGGAAACATTCTTGGAACTGGGCCTGAAGCAGGGTTATGGAAATTCGGCTGAGGTCTCAGAGAGTTGAGCCAGGAGCGAGCAATGCAGCCTCCCATCAGGACCCCTCGGACCCAGCAGAGCTGCCTCTCCAGGACTAGGCACTGGGCCCTGCAGCACTGGTGCTCATCCCCCCTTTCCTGTGTTAATAATTCCCATTTATTCTCCCAAGAACCCTGCAAAAGAGGTGGTAGTGGCTCACTTTGCAAATGAAGAAATGAAGGTTCAGAGAGGCCAAGTGACTTGTTCAAGGTCACATGACTAGAAAATGGAGAGCCAAGCCTCAAACTCTCCTCATCTCCATCTCCCTCCCTGTGCCCAGCCAGCCACTGAGCAGCCGCTCTGGGAAGGACTTTGGGGAGTTGGGCCTCATGCTGTTCCCTGCTCAAGCGTGCTGTGGTCTGACCTCAGTGCCATGCAGAAAGCTTTCCTTATGTCTTACAAGGAATATCCCTGGTGGGCTGGGGTCTTGGAAGAAACACCAAAGAAATACTTAAGAAGCAGGGTAGCCCCTGGAGCCATATGTAAAATGATGGTTCAGTGGCTCACGTGAACCCTTTCGAGGAAAGGAGTCACCAGGCCTTACTACTGGGGCCTTGGCAGAATTGTCAGATGTCTTTGAGGATTATAGTTCAGATGGGAGACCAGTTTTATGCCCCAGAAGCAAGATGGTCTAGACCTGTGCTATCCTGTATGGTAGCCACTAGCATTATGTAGCTGTTGAATGCTTGAAATGTGGTTAGTGGAAAAGAGGGGCTGAATTTTTTATTTGATTTCATCATTAACATTTAAATAGCCACATGTGGCTAGTAGCTCCTGTATTAGTGCAGGCCTAGACAAACTAGAAACACAATTGGACTTCAAAAAAAGGAGGTCATTTGGGGCTAGCGAAGTCAGGGAGGGCTTCCTGGAGGAGGTGACTCCTGAGGTGGGTCTAGGAATGGGAGAAGCCATGTGAGCAGAACTTCTCAGGAGTCACTTCAGGATTTGAGGCAACACCCAGGAATGTGGAGGATGGGACTAGACTTGGGGTGGAAAGTTGAAGAGATGACATTCCAGGTCGGGGCAGTAGCCTGAGCAGGTAGAACGCTCTTAGAGTGGGAAGTTGGGGTGGGGAATGTAAAATGGGCTCAGATAAGTTCTCCCCAGATCAGCAGGCTCCAGACTCATGGCTGGTTCTTGAGCCAGGCATAAGCAGTGGTTGGGGACATTGGTCCAGCCACTGTACTGTATGTCAAGATAAAGGGTAATGAGGCAAACCCCAGAAGGAAGTCTTGCACACGTGGAAGACCTAGGGCAGTCAGACCTGCCTTCTTTCTCTGTTCCCTCATCTGCTTTGGCTCAACTCTGTGCTCCCAATTTGTCCCTCCTCTCTCCAGCAGTGACCATCAGAACTTGGTGGACATTTTCACATCCAATATCTTTTTTAGCCCAACTGAACTCCTTATTCCTCCTGGACCAGCACCCGCCCCAGTCTCCCTGTTTGCTGGGGGAGAGGGGCAGTGCCACTCTGGATCTAGAAGTTGTCACCATCTGTCACTGTGTCCTTATCTGTCCCCTATGCGCTCTGGTCCAGGTCTACTGCTGTGCAGGGGAGTTCCAAAAAGGCATGGAGGAGAGCGAAGTTCCGGTTGTGTGGGGAACAGCTAGCCCCTTGCAGACAGGCTGCTGGATGTGGAGGAGAGGGAGGGCTTGGGAATGAGCAAGATCTGATTTGAACCCCAGTTTCTTCACTCTCGCTAGTCATTCATTTGCTTGTTGATGTTTGTTGAATGAATGAATGAGCATCTGCCATGTGCCTGGCATTAAGCTGGGTGCTGAGGCACCGAACAATAAATATGACAAACTTTTGTTCCCTGTCCTCATGGAGCCTGTAGTCCAACTGTTTGACCTCAGGCAAGTTACTTAACCTCTTTTTAGCTCCTCGTCTGAAAATGGGAATAATAAAACCTACTTTGGATTCTCTTTGCCAAGGAGGGAAGGGCTATAGCATCATGAGGGCTAACCCTACTGTACAAAGAAGAAGAATAATATTAGGCCAGTTGCAGTGCAGACAATGCGGTGAACACGCCTGAGCCTGGAGCAGCAGGGCTCACCTGCAGGGGGCTCACCTGAGTCTCAGGGCAGACTTCAAACCGGAACTTGCTCAGGAGGTGGAGCAGCGTCAGCTTGACCTCCAGCAGCCCCAGCCGCACCCCGAGGCAGCTCCGGGGACCCGCTCCGAATGGCAGGTAGGTGAAGGGTCGCCGGCACCTCTGGGCCTCGGCCGTGAACCTGTGAGGCAGCGCAGTCAGGGTTGGCCCAGGACACCCGCCTCCACTTCGGGGCCTCTTCAGCCACTCGGTCTGGCTGAGGGTCCCCTACATCAGAGGTGACGATCCTACCAAGCGGGCCTAACCTCCACCGAAGGCAACAGAATCCCGTTTTCTCTTGGGCCTGTCCCCAAACTATGGAGCTGGTGGCTGCTAATCCCTGAGCTTTCGTTCCACCCCCCTCCTCCCTTCCTGCAAAGGCATTTTGAATGAAAAGAATCACCTGGACAGTCAATGTTGTCCTCCTGCCCTCCTACAGCCCATCGTGCTGTTAACGAGCCTGCGGGCTCACTATGATCCAGAAAGGTAAGAGCCTTAAAGAAACCACAGCCCTTACCTGGACCCTGGGCTCCACCTTCTCCATCAGCCAGAGGTGACACCAGCCATACTTCCTAAGAAGGGTCCCCGGGCCCTGGTCCTCCTCTCCTGCCCCAAGGCCAGGTCCTGCCAGCTGTCCTTGCCCCTCTGGTTCAAGCAGTGAAATTGAACTACTGGAGGCTGTGGTACTTGAGCCACGGAAGGCCTTCCTCAGAGGAATTGCCTATCTGCTACACATGGCAGCGTGTGCCACACGTGTTCTGTGGCAGTAAAGCTAGGTGACAGCCACTGTTGTGTGGTAGCCAGCTCACGTCTTACCACCTCCACACTTTTCTGGGCCCAAGGTACCCTGGACCCCCCATCCCCTTTTTCAACTGAATATTAATGCAATGTTTGTTTCAAAGATGATGCTATAAGCCTAGCGGCCACTGTTTATGGTTCCTGATCTTTATTTCTAGGAGCGGCTGTGCAGCAGCGTATAGTATTTGTCTAGGCACCACTGCCCACAGCTTCCCTGTGGCTGGTTGTAGAGCTGGGGTTGGGTCCCCGGGAAGTTGGAAGCACTGAAGGTGGAGCCCACCTGCTGCCTGACCAGCCCTCCCTGGCCAGATCGCACAGGAAGTGATAGAAATGCGTTCTTTTGAGGAGGGGCTGTGGATACCGGTGCAGACATTTTAAGTCTGGGAGCCTAGAAATGAAGTGTAAACAAGGGACCACATCCCACGTAGGGGCAGGAGGGGGTCCAGGTCTGCCATGTTAGTCACTCTAGCTGGTTCTCATGAAGAAATTGTGTTGATCTTGTTTTGGATCAGGCTCCATTTTTTAAAAAGGAAAAGATGTTGTGTTACTTTCCCGTGCACACCTGAAATATGATCCGGTGTCCTGTGTCCCGGTTTGAACAAACAGAGGACACCCACTTGAAATTGCCTTGTTCCTTGCATGCAGTGCTGCTGAAATGCTAACTCTCTGGATTCTGTTTGGGGCTTTTAAAAGTGGTACAATATGATTGCCTTGGCTTTTGACAGGGGACAATGGTACTAGATCTTTACCAAATCTGGGTCTCCAGGCAGCCACCTATAGTCTCCCATCGCTCACCTCCCTCAGGGGCCCATTTGAAGGGGCGGTGCTCACCTCTCGGGGTCAAAGGCCTCTGGACGTGGCCAGTGCTCGGGGTCATGGTGTAAGGCGCCCACAGCCATTTCGACCACTGTGCCCGCGGGAATGCGCTGCCCCAGCAACTCGCAGTCCTGTGCCGCCTCCCGTGTGAACCTGGGGGGGCGGGGAGGGAAGCGGGAACAACGGGTCACCCCGGCCTTGATGCAGAGTAGAGATGAGGAGAGCTAGGGTGGGGCGATGCCAGGGCAAAGGGGTTCTGGGTCTGAAGTGTGGAATGAGGGACAAGGGAAGAGGAGGCCCTGTCCCCTTCGGGGGGTGACCAAGGCCTACCCACCCCACCCCAGTAAGTCTCTACTGCCCAGGACCCTGCAGCCTCGGCCAAGCATGTCAAACTCAAAGGCTAACACGGGCCAAATAAACGAGGCATGTGGCCTGCGGGCCACGAGTTTGACATGCTTGCTCTAGGCTTTTTAGACTGGCCTGGATCTTGGTGAAAGCGCAGTCACTGCTCCTTCCTTCATCCAGCCTGAAGCCCATGTTATGCCTGGGTTGGGGGCACACGGGTGCCTTTGAAGGGCTTATTTCTGGTGAGGGTTTACATGGCCACACCCTCCCTCACCCCTCGCTTTACCTAAAGGAAATTTGAGTTTGCAAATCTGTTCCCCATTCATTGTCTGTGTCACTATGGATAAGTTCCACCCGAGAGGAATGCTTCTGGTCAGATGGTTTATTTTATCGAATGGCCGTGGCATAATCCCTTTTATGTTCTATTTTTTAAGGGCTAGACTATCTATGTTTGCATATGGACAGACAATTTCTGGAAGAATTCCTAAACTGCTCCCATTATCTCCTCTAGGGGATGGGACTGGGGTGGAGGATGGCAGGGCACCAGGCTGACAACTTTTTCTTTGGATCCTTCTGTGTTGTTTAGTTTTTTGGGGTATTTTTTAGGTATAAGCATATTGTTTTGGTAATATAAATAATTTTTTTAAAAATTAAAAATAATCTATGTTGGCTTTTGCTTCAAGTGGTAGGACTGGGCTTCCCTCAATATCTTAGAGGATATAAAATTATTATATTAATTATAGCTATAAAAGATATTAACAGCAACCGCAGCTCCTTGCAGCATTCATCACTCTGTTATGAGCATTTAATGTAAGAGTCAGGAGCCTGAGAGGCAGGGTTGTGGGGCCCATTCAAATGCTCAGTTACTAATGCAGTTAGTATGTGTATGCATCTGGGAGCAAAACCCCAGTTTTGAGCAGGAAGATGGGGGGAGGGGTGTACAACCTCAGCTCAAACCCTTCTTTGTCATCTTTACCGGAAATAGCTTGGACCTGGATGCAAAGCCCCCTACAAAACAGAAAACAGGGCCTCCCTTCTGAACATGGTGGCCTCTCTGGCTCGGTTAGGCTGCATAAAATGCCAGAAAAAAATCTCTGAATTCTACTGCATAGAAATTGGACTCACATTAATAACCTTTCAATAAGAATTATGTTTTTCACAAGGGCCATTCTGAGTTATTTTTATAGATGAGGGTGTCAGTCAAGTTGTATCAGTGCTTGGGAAAAGCTAGCAGGCTTTTTCTGAGATTAAAGGAATAATAAAATGGAATAGAAGAATAGAATTAGACTAGACTAGACTAGAATAGAATAATAAAATTCTCACTCTCTTTACATTCACCTCAAATCCTATGCCTGGGCCAAAGCGAATTGGCCTCTTGTTTGGGTGAGAATAATGATGGTTTGCCTGTCTCATTTTTGTTGTTTGATAACAGAAATCAGCAGAGCTCAGTTTAAAATGCCAATGGAGTAGGGGTAGAGGAAGGGGAGGCCCAGGAGATCATGGCGTGCCCGGGGTTGGAGCAGGACTGGACGCTGGCCACTCGACGCGAAGCTCAGTGCCTCTTGCTCTTTACCTCATACCTTCCATGGCCGGCTGCTCAGAGGGGAGCGCGTTTTCCCATCACTATCCCACTGACTCTCACTGTACTCCGTGGGGCAGGCGGAGCAGGCACGTGTGCCCATTGAACACTCAGGACACAGAGGCACAGAGCAGTACAGAACTTACCCAAGGTCACACAGTAAACTCAGGGCTGGGCCAAGACTGTCCTGACTTTATATCTAGACCAGCGATTTTCAACTGGCGTGCCATATGACTTTTTTAAAACGTGCAATACCTGACTAGTCAGGGGCCCTGACCTCTTTTCCTTTAGATTGTCAAATTGAAAATTGCCAACAGCCAACAACAATAGCTGTCCAGTGTGAATGAATAAAAATTATACCTATTTTTTTTGTCAGATCTGCAAAAATTATACTTTTTGGCATGCCACAGAATTTTAGTAATTAGTTAATGTGTGCCATGAAAAAGGTAGAAAATCACTGGCCTAGACCCATTCTGTCAGTATAGGTCACTGCACTATATGCGACTTTATGGGGGAATTTTAACAAATGCATCCAGGTACTCTGGTTTCTGTCCTGCCCCGGAGTGGGAGCGCCAGTGTGCTATTTCCCAGGAGCGATGCTGTTGCCGACTTGCTCACATGGTGCTGCGGATACAGGCCAGCAGGAGGACTGGAGAACTGGCCACGGCATTTTGTGTTTAAGAGCCCGTTCACTTTGTCACTCAACACGTCATCTATTCAAGGTCTGGTGATGAGTTTTTGATTGAGTTTAGATCCAGGAAATGATGTGTCTTTGATGAGTTTATACACTTTCCTCCCCCTAGAGAACACGACTGTTCAACTCAGCTGAGTTCCCCTGTGCCAGGAGCCCCAGCACCCGGCGGGCCTGACCTGGGACACCGGTGTCTCTGGGGCCCCCTAAAGGCTTCTTTCCTTTTGACGGTCTTTGTTGTGTCCCTGAATGTCTTATTTTGAATTTTCTTTTAATGTGTATAGCAGCCGCCCAAGTTCTATTAGAAGGACGTTGGATATAAATCATTAATAAACAAAGATTGGATACAGTTTGCTTTGTGGCTCCCTCCAAATCAGGGAAGGCCCGTGGAGTCACTCCTCACCCTGGCGCCAGGGGAGCAGGCGGGCCTGGCGTCACCACTGCTCCCAGACCGGTGACAGAAGCCTCGTGTGCTCGGGGACCACGTATCATGACTCACACCCTGGAATTCTCTACATTTGCTCTGGGCCTGAACATATTGGACAATATCTACAAACACACTCTCTAGTGATGTTTTTGGAATATAATTTCAAGATACCTGCAAATCATCCACATTTTCTTATATCTCCTTGTGGTTTATTCATTCATAGAAATGTGGATGGACTTTATTGTGTGGCTTCTGATTCTGGAGCCTGAAATCTAGACCTGAAGGGAGACCTGGCTCCACGAGATGCCTGGTTTAGGGGGACTTTGAAAGAAGCAGGTGGCCTGGTTCCTGCTCTCAAGGCACCACAGGCTAGTGTGGCTGGATGTACAGTGGAGACATTTTACAGAGCAGCTGAAATGTGTCCAAATATAACACGAAGCATAGTTAGGGCCGAAAGTGCCAGGGAGGGAGGCAGTGAGGAACAGTGTGGTGTGGCGCAGTCAGACCTTGGCTTGGAACTCCGAAGACAGAACAGGTGTGGGCTGTTGGGGACGAGGCCTTGGCAGCTCCCCCTGGAATGTCAATTCCAAGGGCATGGGTGTGTCTCTGTTTTGTACGTGGCTCATTTCCTAGTGCATGGCACAAGGCAGATGCTCAATAAAAGCTGCTGAATGAAGGAAGGAAGGAATGGGCCAGGGGAGTGGCGAAAGCCATCTAACGCTGGGAGGCCAAGGAGACCAGCTTGGGGTGGGGAGGAAGGTCATGTTGAGACGCTTATTGCTATGGTTACTGCATGGAAGGCATTACACTGGGTGCCCCCAGGGGATACAAAGAAACGTAAGACTCAGATCCTGCCTCCAAGGAGCTTGAGTCCAGCGTTACAGATAACGCAGGTGGTGGCAGACTGGACAGGTGAGGACCCCAAGCAGTGATGCTGAAGGGACCTGGGGCGCAGGGTGGGGGTGCGAGCCTACCTGAAAGCCGGTGGGTACATCCTCAAGGTCTCTGCGATCACCATGTCCAGGTAGGGCAGGCCTTCCTGGAGGCTGCAGTACTCAGGGGCCGTCTGACCGAGGGATGTGACAAAGGAAGAGTGTCGAGTTAGACCAAGTCACACAGCCTTCTGTCTTTTCCCTTCACGTTAGAGTCCTGCTCCAACTTGAGCAAACACTTAAATGGAACCCCCACCAGATCCAAAGCTGATACCACCTCGATGGCATGTGATGAGCGCCCCACATGTCCTGTTGAGCAGAATGTCCTCTGTGCTTGTTTCATGGTGCGACTAGTATACTATTGAGGCCAGGCAGGCCCAGCCGGGGGCTGGGGCCTCTGAGTGTCATATAGAGAAGTTCAGTTATGAAACATCGTTGGCACTTAGGGAGACCTGGTGGTGCAGCAGGCTACGCATTGTACAGACACTACCTTATTTAATCCTCCCAGCAAACCGGCCAGACAGCTAGTAAATGAGGAAACTGTGGTTATAGGGACTAATAAAGTTACAAGACAAATAGTAAAATAGACAAAGAAGAAAGAAAAGTTTGCAACATTTATAAAGGATTAATAAATAGTAACAGAACCCAAAGAGCTAAGAAGAGAAATTCATTAGAAAAAGGGTCAAAGGCTATGAAGAGGCAAAGCACAGAAGAAGAAATACAAATTGTCATAAGAATACAAATGAAAATCATGAGAGTCCATTTGTCACCTATCAGATTAGGAAAAGTTGGGAAATACTGATTAGATGCTGGGGGAGGGGGAGGTATGGAGCTAATAGTACCCCATGTTGGGGAACCCTGACACCCCCTGATGACTTCCACTGCAGTGGCACCATCCCGCTCTGGCCCTCACCCTGCGAAACGACATTGACCGAAATGACATTATTCGAGGACCCGCCGAACTGAGTGTGTTCGGCACGGAGGTCTGAAGGTCTTTGAGGGTTCGCAGCCTACTGTGGGTTTGGGTGAGCCTGTTTGAAAAAAAATGTGCTAAGACGGACTAAGGGATATTTGTATGATAAAGTCAAAGTCTTCATTTATTCTTTCCCTGGAGGAGCTTTTAACTGTGCTTTTAAGCTTTTGGCTCAACTTACACATGTGAGCATTAGTGTGGCCCAGCAGTTCTGATGTGGTGGAACATGAGCTGCAGCGGACGGCTTTTAATACAGATGGATGCTTGGGCCCCGCCAACCTCATTTACTTATTCATTCAACCCAGGGAGCGTTGGTCCATACTATTGATTTGATTATTGGTCTGAAGGGGAGCCTGGGCCCCATGTTTTCTTTTGAAGTCCTTCCCTCCCCAGGTTCTAATGTGTAGCCTGAGGGGTCAGACCACTGCTAGTCTTCCTGTCTGTCTGCTACCCCAGGATCCTCCTTTCGGGATGGGGTGGAGGGAGGCGCAGGCCTCTGTGTTTTAATGGGACTATGTTTTATGTCCCTGTCCCATTTACAGACCAGCCTACTCTCTGGGACCTAGTTTTGCCGGCCTGTAGTTCTTTCAGGAAACTCTGGGACAAAGGGGTTGTGAGCCAATCCTGCCAGCAGAGGGCAGCAAATGTATGGCAAATGGGAACTCCCTGGGAGGCTGGGCCCCAATTCAGAATCACAAGTTAGACCCCAAAGGACCTTAGAAATCATGAATCCAGATTCTTCATCATAGAGGTGGGAAAAACGAGCCCCAGAGAGGGAAGCCATGAACCCCCAAGTCACACAGATGGAACTTGGAATGGAAACCCAAGTGTTACTCATTCAGCAATCCCTCAAACACCTAGTGTGTGCCAGGTGGGGGGCTAGGTGCTGGGATCCAACAGGATCAAGTCTCTGCTCCATGGGGAAACAGACTCCTAAGTAAGTCCTTATACTGAATGTGGGCTTAGGAACAGGAACTATAGCTCTTTTTTGGGAGCTCATTTATTTACTTATTCATCCAACCCAGAGAGAGTTGGTGCATACTATTGACCAGGCACTGTGCTAGGCACAGGGGCATTACTTTGAGACCCACTGAGTTACAGGATGGGAGCTGTGGGAGAACTGACAAGGGGCACACATCCTGGCATTTGGATGGGGCAGCTGCTAGAAGGAAGTGATGTGTAAACAGAGATCCTTACAGTGAATAAGAAGAAGCAGGTGAAAAGTGGGTGGGCTTGTTGCAATGCTGGTTCAAACCAATAATCAAAAAAAGTCAATCACAGGGCCTTGGACCCTGAGGGGATATTCTGTGTGCTTAGGAACTTATGGTTTATTTTTAGTGGGATGATGGTATGGTGGGCGTGTTTTAGAAAAGAGCCCTTTTCTTTTAGAGATATATACCGAAATATTTACAGACAACGTGATGAGATGCCTGGGATTCCTCTTTGATGGAAGTGGGGTAGGGTGGGAGTTACATGAAACTAGAGTGGCCATAAGTTGACTCTGGTTGAAGTCAGGTGATGGGTATACCCAGGGTTTATGCAATTACTCTTCCAATTTGTGTAGGTTAAAGCTTTGTTTCCGATAAAGTTAAACTACTAAATAGACATTTAAACAGCAGGAGTGGGTGGAATAGCCTCTGCAAAGACTCTGAGCTGTGTTAAAGAATTAAAAATGATTGCATTGGGTGGCTGAGTGGGAGAGGGGACACTGGGGGCTGAATCTTGGACAACAGGGAGCAGGTCTCCAGGCACAGGAGGCAGAAAGGCTCCCACCGGGGCAGCATCAGAAGTGGATGAAATGTGGAGGGGATTGTACACAGTGGTGGAGGGCTGTCAGAAAAGCAAGGCAAAGGCCGTTATGCTCTGTGGGTTGATATGCTACACATTTTTCGTTGCCATCTAGAAAAAACTAAGAGAGAAAAAATTGGGGGGTGGAGGAGAATTCATGAGAAGTGAAGAGGAGAAGGAAGGGATGCTTAGTGAAGGCAGTGCTTTTCCTTGAAGAGCAGGCTGACCGCTCACCCTGAGTGTTGAAGATGGAAGCAGCGTCTCACAGGCAGGAGGCTGAACCTTGGGCTGAGTGTTCCCGTGCTGCCGGCCTGGGCCTGCTCAGCCCCCTGTCCATCTGGTCAGGCGGGGTCTGCCTGCCTGGAGTGTCAGGGGGCCTTGCGGGGGGGGGGTCTGAGCAGAATATTCTCTATGTCCAGACAGGACGCATGTGAAGCATCTTCCAAAAGATGACTTAAAAAGTGGTCCCTAGGGGTTTTCCCTGACTCCTGCTGCACAGACCAAAGAACTCAGAATCTGAACCAGGAGGACTCTTAAAGTCAGCCTGCCTGCTTCCCCCACAGGGTGTCCTGCAGCCTCGGTCCCTGATCGTGGCCCTGCCTGGAGTCGTCACCAGGTTCGGCCGGGGCTCCATCCTGGATCCATGGCCCATCAGCTGTGGCCTTGGACCAGTTGCCAAGGCAACATCAGCAGGTCACCTGGTCTGTAAGTTGGGGTCATGACAGTTCCCCACCCATCTCTAGGGCAGGGCGGACGAGCCAGTGAAAGGTCTCTGGAAACTGAATGTACCAAACAAGCTGATGATACTTCTGTTCGGACATATTCAGTAGCAGGGAACTCATTTCATCGGGAGGCCCTCCGTTGTGTATGAAACTGTAAGGATGCGTCAAAGAGGAGAGTGACTCTAAAATCTGATAGCACTTACTTTGGCTGGGGCTTACTTCATAGCATAAGTAACTGCCCTGAGAAGGTTGAAAATCAGTATTAAATATTTACTAATACTTAACATTGGGAAATATCAACTAAATACTTAATGGATAAATATTGGGAAAAATAGAAACTTAAACAGTAAACTGGATCTTTGTGTTGTGGTTTACACTCCCAATCCAGCATTCCTTCATTTCTAGGAAGATTTTTTTCATCTGCGTTTGATTTTGAATGGGCAGTAATTCAAATTTTATTTTTAAGGTTCTTGGTTTCTTAGTGTTTAGATCATATAGGTTAGGATCTGTAAACCGATATCTAAATGCAATAAGTAAACTGATGGTTAAAGGAACTTCATGGAAAATCTTTAGATAAAGCCCTTGAAGAGGAAATCATACTGCTCTCTCCTATTAATATCGCTTTGCTACATTTAGATTGTTGTGTACATTTTCTCTGTAAGCTAGACACACACACACACACACACACACACACACACATACACACACACACACACCGAGTCACCCACATCTACACACACACCCTAAATATGATGTGGAGTGTACATGAGAAAAAGAAAATAAAAAATGTAATTGCTTTCAAAAAGATTTTTCCCAGCCCTAGCTGGTTTGGCTCAGTGGATGGAGCATCGCCTGCAGACTGTAGGGTCCCAGGTTTGATCCCAGGTTTGATTCCCATCAGGGGCACATGCCCTGGTTGCAGGCTCAATCCCCAGTAGGAGGCGTGTGGGAGGCAGCCGATCAATGATTCTCTCTCATCATTGTTGTTTCTATCTCTCTCCCTCTCCCTTCCTCTCTGAAATCAATACAAATATATATAAAGAAAAAAAGATTTTCCCTAGAGCCCTGGCCTGTGTGGCTCAGTGATTAGAGTGTTGGCCACCCACCGAAGGGTCGTACCTGAGTTACAGGTTTTCTTTCCACCCCCAGTTGGGGTGCATGTGGGAGGCAACCAATAGATCAAGCAGGTCAAACTCATGGCTCACGGGCCACATACCTCGTTTATTTGGCCCATGTTAGCCTTTGAGTTTGACATGCTTTCAATAGTTTCTTCTCTCTCTCTCTCTCTCTCTCTCTCTCTCTCTCTCTCTTTCTCTCTCTCCCCCCTCCCAACCTTCCTTCCACTCTCTCTGAAAAGCAATAGAAAAAATATCCTCAGATGAGGATTAACAAAAAAAAAAAATAAAAGAAGATTTTTCCTGGAGATCAGGGAGCTAATAGGAATGTTATCATTGTCCTATTTTGCTAAAGGAAATAGAAACAGGGTGGCTTCAGTTTTGTGCCTCCCAAGTCGCAGCAACAGCAGCCTGAAGCAGTGTTGATGGGTGCTTCTGCCCCCGCCCCCTGCCCCATAGCGCTATGTAAAGCGGGCTGAGCCATCCCAGCCCTCCCTCCCCTCCAGGAGGCAGGGAACTTGAAATCCCTTAGGATGCAGCATTCTAGCATCGGGACAGCCACGGGCCATGCAGCCAGATGAAGAACAGATTTCCATTTGCTCCGATTCTCCAGGGGACATAAGACTATAACATGAAACCAGTCCAGGGGAGTGTGGTGACATTGGCTTTGCCCTTTTGCCCACAAACCCAGAAGAAAAGCCCCTCCCCTTGCCACCAGTCTCCAAGGAGGGAGTCCTCGGGCGAGGCCTGAGCAGGGCCTGGGCTCCTCACTGCCCAAGTCTCGCAGCAGAGGCGCTGAGGTCCTTTCAGCTCTGACTTTCAGCTCAGAGATTCCGTAGACGAGGCTAGTGAGCGGTTTCAGGCTTGGAGCAAGAGGCAATGGGGGGCGGAGGTCATGGTTACAGAGGGGCCGGAGGAGGGTCTTTCTCTCAACAGCGCTGGCTTGCCTAGCCAATGCCCAGAAAGTCCTACGTGCTAGTTTAAAGAATTTGGCAGGTTTAGATGCAGACATGCATATATCAGAAAAAGTAATTAGGAAAGTATATATAGCATCTATTTATATCCACTTTGAAAGGAAAGAGACAGACTCATCTCACATGAACACATGGCTTATTCCAGGTGCTCTGTGCTCTGAGGTCCAGGCCATAGAGATTGGTGGTGGTGGTGGGCGGCGGGGAGATGTAATGCAAGAACATAAACCAGCCTGAGTGTGCGCGCGTGCGCACACACACACACAGTCAGCACTCACAGCCCATGGCCCTGGCTTGAGCTTTATTGATAGCGCTCACCCCGCAGGAATGTCTGTCTTTAGAGATCTATAATAATAGCACTTGCCTCCTGCCATACTTTACTGCCCGAAGGACTTTTACATCCATTGTATCGTTGGTCCTCACAACTGCACTGTGAGGTGTTAGGGAAGTTTTTGTTGCCTATTTTACTGGTGAAGAAAGCAGAGATTCAGAGAGGTCCATGGCTTGTCCAAGGTCACACAGCTAGTAAATGGAAGAGTCGGAACTAAATCCAAATCTTCAGATGCCAAGCATTTCCCATCATGCCGTGCTGCCTAGACCTCCCTCCCTCCTCCTTTCCTTTCCTTTCCTTTCCTTTTCCTTCCTTCCTTCCTTCCTTCCTTCCTTCCATTTCTGGAAGCATAACATACATACAAAAAAATACAACACAAACAAGAGTGTAGCCCAGTGAATTTTCCCAAAGCAAGCACACCTGTGTAACCAGCGTCAGCTTGAGACACGGAAGATTTCCAGAGCTCTGAAGCACCTGCGAGGGTAACCATTCTCCTGTCCTCTTGCACGAAAGATTACTTTTGTCTTTATAATAACTTTATATATGTAGGTGTTTGCATCTGCCTTCTCGTGCTCAATATTGTGTTTCGATAGTCATCCGTGGTCTGGCATGGAGGGGTACTGTGTCCACTCTCTGGGTGCTACCTCACCATCTGTTCCTTTCTGTACGTTTGGTTGTTCCCAGTGTGGGGGTCATTATGAGTAAAGCGCACATTCTTGTACGTGACTTTTGGCGAGCAGATGTGCACGTTTCTGTTGGGGATACACATACCTAGGACCAAGTTGCTGGGTCACAGGGATGTGCATGTTCAGCTTTTGTAGATATTTTGAACGGTTTTACACATTGGTTGTACATACTGCCTAAAACTTTAACTGTGAATCAGCCGAAAAGCAGCTTGTCACCACCCCCCTCCAGTTCCTTCTATTTTCTCTCACTGTGGGTTCCTCCCCTCCTCCCTCTGCCCACCCCCTCCAATGGGCTGCAATCTAACCACTATCTCTATTCCGGGAAAGGGTCAAGAGAAAAAATAGTGCATTATTTGGGGAGCTGAGTTATTTATTTCTATAGTGTGTGTGTGTGTGTGTGTGTGTGTGTGTGTGTGTGTAGGCGGGGCGGGGTTGGCAAATTGGGAACATCTAATTACCTAATTTCTAAAAGTTGTCCCAATTATCAGACACAAGCAGTCATAAGCATAAAACATACACTAAAATCAACTAGATCTGAGTCTTTGGGTTATCTGCTGCTTTTTAATATTTAGGATTCTGTTCTCTCCATTGCCATGGATCATTCACATTGATTGTATATAATGTTTAAAGAAATAAGCCCTTACGTAAGTGACAGTTAAATCACCCAGCCCACTTTCTCTGCATTTAATTTTCAGACAAATTCTTCTTGTTCCCTGTCTCCCAGGTAAATGTTGGATACCTGACATACATTTTGCAGAGCTGGAGGGTTGGGAGGGGGGAAAAGAGATAAGATACATTCACCTACCATACAACTTATTACATATTTGGGAAACCATATACTTGTTCATTCCAAGATTTATTATTGGGTAACAGGGAGCCATAGAAGGTTTCTGATGAGTGGAGGTAACGCTGAAAGGGGTATTTCGTGACCTTGCAATGATGTGTAGGCTGGATGTTTGGAAGAGCTTGGAAATGAGACAGGAGAGACTACGCGATAGTCCAGGCAAAAGCGATGAGCTCCGATTCCAGTGTCCGCCTCGGAATGGGAAAAGGGGTTGAAAGAGAGAAGCAATCTGAGTAGTCATCTCCATCTTGGCTCTCCCTACTGATGCCAGGGCCTCCCCCCAGAATACTCAGTAGTAATTGGTGTGGATTGGGGGGCAGGAATTGGCATTGTCTTAAAAGCTCCCTAGGCTATACATTATAATAAGGGGAGAGTTGCCAGGGGAGGTGTTTTTTTTTTTTAATTTTTAAAAAATATTTTACTTAAGTAATATCTGTCTTACTTAAAGGAGGTGGGTCTTTGGAGATAAGGGGTCAGGGAGTGACGAGATGAGAGTGATCCCCAGGTTCATTCCTGGGTGGACAAACCAGGTGGGTCTGCCTCCGCCAGGAGGAGCTCCGCCTGGCAGGTGTGTGGAGGGTCCCGGGGAGATGAATGAGTGCTCTGGGATGGGGGTGGGAAAGAAAGCTGGATGCTGAGGGCTGAACCATAAGGACTGTCCAGGGACAGGTGACAGAGAGACTGGGAAGGAAGGGACCCCAGACAGTGTCACCGATCTCCTGGACACATCCAAGGAGATTAAGAACTAGGAGAGGCCACTGCATCAGCCAACTGGGGGAGGGAGGGGTTGCCAAAGCCAGCATCAGTGGGGTTGAAGGATGGGCAGGGGGAGAGGGGATGGAGCAGGAGGGACTGACACACCCTCCTAGGAGGTGTGCTACAGAGCAAGCCAAGGGGAGAAGGGCGCAGTCATGTGGCTGGGCGGCAAGAGAAAGGACTTCCCCTGTAGTTACCGAGGGCAGAATCAGGCCCAGTGGTTAAGTCCCAGAGAGAAAGACTTTGACTCAATGTAGGGAATGGTATTCAAATGAAAGGAGAGGAAGGGAGAGGGAGAGAGAGATAGAAACATCAATGATGAAGGGAATCACTGATTGACTGCCTCCTGCACACCCCTACTTGGGATCAGGCCCACAACCCAGGCATGTGCCCTGGCCGGGAATCGAACTGTGACCTCCTGGTTCATAGGTCCATGCTCAACCACTAAGCTGCGCTGGCCAGGCCAAATGAAAGGAGCATAACAGGGAACTAGGCAAGTCCCATGCCCACTGGAGATTTCCAAAAGCTGTTATTGAGCATCTGACAAGGTCTCTGTAGGATATTCATGGATCGCTCACTAGTAGGAGGTGGAAATGGACAAGTCCATGGTGCCTTTCACATCTGGGATGGTCTGATGCATCACAACCTCCCCCTCTCCCCCAGGGACAGCCTGCTGCATTAGTAGATCCCGGTCACTCTGCCAGGCCGAATAAATGTCACAAATGTCACAGGAATGTGGAGAGTGATCGACTTGCTCTATTTATCCCCCACCCCCACTCCAACCCAGCCCCCAGCCCCAGTCCCCAGCCTTCCCATCCTTGGTCCTGTGTGCATGGCGTTGATAATTCAGTCTGAGTCAGGGCCCAGGTCACTCACTGTTTGGGGAATGGTAAACAAAGATAAGAGCTTTAAGCACTGGAATTTATTTTTTATCCACTCGGCCTAAAAGCCACTGCATGTTAAATTTAGAAGGCTAATTCCAGACCCCTCCTACCCTCCGGTTTCCTGCCTTCTCCTCAGTGCCCATGCTCAGAACAGAGGCTCGCTGACCATGAACCTGAAACGTGTTTGGAGAGCCCGGGAGCCTGTAGAGGCTGCCTGCCTGAATGTTTATAAAAACGTATCATCTGAGGGCCTGGAAGGAAGGGACCGTTTCCTCCGAGAGCTGGCTCGGCTTACCATTCCAGCAGCAGCCATCTCTACCCAAATATTCACCCAAATATTCACCCAACCGCCCTCCCCGAGCAATTCCAGCAGCAGCCATCTCTACCCAAATATTCACCCAACCGCCCTCCTCGAGCAGGGAGGTGCTTCGTCTCCCACTGTCCGGAGGTGAGGTGCTCCCCAGGGAGGTACCGCGTTTCAGCAGCCCACCTTCAATTTATTTACAAAGGTCTCCCTCACGCCTGGGCATCTATAACTGAACAGCTCTCTCTTCTATGTAGGTTAAATCCCTTTGCAACCAACTCCAAGAACCTGTAGAAATCCTTTTGTTGGCCGGGAATGCTGCTGTATTGAATATTGTTGGAAATAAATGAGCCATTGTCTGGGCTGAGAATTTTCTGGTTAGATAGAGATCTCCACTGTGATACGATTTATTGTAGCAGGGCTTTGGGGTTTTTGCCGAGCTCATTTTAAATTCCCTATTGCCTGCTCAGTCCATTTTCACATCTTAGGATATAAGTGGGGAGGGCAAGCTAAAAAAAAAAAAAGACAAAATCTCCTTTGCCCAAAAACCATGTCTAATGACCTAAAGTGGCGTCTGGAACCACATTTTAACAAATGCCCAGAAGTGAAGCACATCTGTTGGCCAGTTGAGGGCAGGGTCAACCAGTGCGCTCAGCTGTCAGGCGCGGAGAACAGCCACAGGATGATGGTAAAATAGAGAAGAGCGGAGGCCCAGGAGTTACACCAGCTCAACCCTCTCACGTTCAGATGAGGAACCACAGCCCAGAGGGGTCGGGTGACTGGCCCTCACTTTGCCCACATCGAAACCCTCACTTATTATTCCTTTTAAGAGAACAAATAAGTCCATTAAACCAGCTAAAATATACCCAACCCGAGCTAAGAGTAAGTTTTGGAGTTAAAAAATCAGAAGTCTAGAGAGCAATTTATCATTTTTCTCATTTATAACAAACTCCTGAGATTTTGAATTTCACTATCAAAATGGAAGGGCGGAGATGCGACATCCGTCAGCTCTGGATGGAAGGCGGCCAGTCAGTAAGCCTCCCAGGGTTAAGTCAGCTCATCTGTAAAATGGGCAGCAGTCACACCTCGAAGCTTGCAGTGAGGAATCCCCGTAAGGCGCCACATTGATAGGGTTTCTTCAGAGGCTCTGTTTGTAATTCTGCTTTGGGGCATGAGAGGAGGAGCATAAGTAGCAATTGTTCCTAAACCTGCTGTGTAGAGACCGTATGGGTCCCTGTCAACATGGGGGCACCACAGGAGAGACAGGCATGCTGCTGAGAATTAGGAATTCCATTGGGGCTGCTTTGGGGGAGGTGCTAGTGAGAAGTCCCCACTCATGTCATAGAGGAGGGTGGAAGATTCTAGGAGATAAACCCTGCAGCTGAGCTTTGGCTGGGCCTGGGAGATCTGCTTCAGCGCCGGCCCACTCCAGGGGCAAGAGTAAGGTAAGGGCTATGTGGCTATAGGTAGACCCAAGCGCAGCTGGAAACCGTGACACCTATGCCACCACCCCCTTTCCTGGACTCGGGGGTGGCCGGGGGTGGGCTCACTGGGAACAGCCTGCAGGACTCAGTGCACCCCACTAACTGGGGGCCTGCTCACAGGCCCGAGCCAGGTTGTGCGGGTGAGGAAAGGGAGCAGTCATGTTCTTTGAGCATCGATGGGGCTCGGGCTGCAGCTGCAGGGAGGCCAGGGGCTCTGGAGCCCATCAGAAGGCAGCGATGCAGGGGGTCGAGGCCCTGAGGCACCTGCATGCAAGCACCTCTCTATCCAGCCAGACTCGGGGCTGGCGGGAGTGGGGAGCTGCTGGCGGACAGGACACCAGGCTTCTCGAACCCCATGTCCTCAGGACAGGCTCGTCCTTCTGACTCCCTTGCCTGTTACCTTGAGCCCTCAAGAGTGAATGAAGACCCTCCCCCCATCCTTCTGTGTAGGCTGTGGACAGGTCCTGATGTGGGGGTGGGGGGTGAGGGGGCACATTCCCAGCAGGCGCCTCTCACAGCCCATCCGTCTGTTTCCTTCCGGCCCTCAGGGTGCTTGTCTCTGGGGTGCCTGTGTGGAAACCCCTGGGTGTGCACAGAGCTGATAACCTCCGTCTGCCAAGATCGGAGAGCACGCCTCTCTGCCATCTTGTCTGATCCTCACAAGACTTTGCACAGGAGTAGACAGAGGTGTCAGGAGCCTGGGCCGCTGGCCCCCGGCCACACAGCCAGACCCCGGACAGCAGGGCCACCTCTCAGCCGCACGGCCCTGGCTTCCCACCTGCCCCACCTGAGGCAGTGGCCCTGTTCCTCTCTCCATGGCAGGTGGGAAGCCAGGGCAGGCAGGCTAAGTGTGCACAGGCCCAGGGCCGTGGCTGACACGAGCTTCCCGCGGCTGTGGGCCGTGTCCACACAAAGCCCTCTCCCCGCCTCTCAGAGCTGGTGTGCAGATGAGTGAGAATGAGGCTCCTGGGGAGGGAAATGCTTATAAAATAATCAGGGTGGGAGGGGCCTCCAGCATGTGTCTCAGATCCTTGGTGGCTGCTTTCTGCTCAGAGTAGCTGAGACTCTGCCTTCCTGCCCAGCCTTTGTCTGCTGGGTGCAGGCCGGCCGCAGGCGAGGGGGAGCTGCCCAGACGGATGGACGGCCGGCAGGGCTTCTGCCAGCTGGCCGGCAGGTGGTCCCCGCTCAGCAGTGGCCTGGCAGACCCTCCCCCTCATCCCAGATGGGGAGGCTGTCCTCGCTGAGGTGGGCATGGAGGGGAGAAGGGCTACCCCATTCCATCCTTCCTGCACGTGTCCCCAAAGCCCGCAGGCAGGGGAGAGAGGGTGCCGGAGGTTCCCCTGCAAGTGAGACCCACACACTCCATGTCTAGGGGAATGGGGGTGCTGAGTGCTCCCAGTCAAGCCCCTCTCCTCCCTTCCCTCATCTGCTGGGCAAGCTGGGCCTGCAGACCCCAAAACATCAGGCGAAAGCTTCAGTTAGGGGTGTCCTCTCATCTGGACAGAGCTGCCTGAGCCCTGGGGGCTTCACCCCAGGCCCCACCTGGGCCCCACTTTTGTTAACCTTTCATATAGGGGCTGGTCTAACGTGGGACTAAACCCTGAGAGGATGACTGGCCAAGGGGGGCAAGCCAGCTCTCCCCACACCCCTGAGAGAAGGTCCTCTGTCTATGGTTTCCTTTCTTCTTGCGTTTATTGATGATTTTATTTATCTTAGGGATCTTGCTGACAGATCCTTTCTAACAAGAATTCACCAGTCCTGCAGGTCCCCTTCCCAACCTCTGGGCCTCCCTGATATTTACAAACTGCCTCTTCCATCCCCTGACCAGCGTTCTGCTGGGCATGGCCTCCCAGTGCCTGCTGTATACCCGCGTTGTTCTAGGGGGGAGGGGAGGGGAGATGCTGACAAGCCCAGCAGGCCCCCTGCTGAGGAAGTGTGGGCGCCCTGGGAACACACGGTGGCATCCTGGGGCCACGGAACTGCCCCGGGTGGGAGTTGTGGGATCGGAAAGCCTTCCCAGAGAAGGTGAGGCTTACGCCGAAGCAATTTTCAAAAAGCATTCTGTGTTCTTTCACACAGAAACAATAAAAGCACTTAAACAAGGTTTTGGAACAAAACTGAAACGAGTTCTATCGCAGCCGCACATTTACGGCTGTTTTTGGAACGCGTGCTCTCTGCGGTTCACGCCTCCCTGCCTCACGCCGGCCACGTGGCGGCCCGTATATATTGGCAATGGCTCGTGTTAATTACGGCAATTTGTTTTGGCCGCGGATCTTAAGGAATCGTTTGTTTCCTTTGTCTTCCGTGTCTGCTGCTCCCTGTAGCACTCCATGTGCTCACGGCCTCAGTCCACTCCCTCTCCTCCCCCGCCCCCCACCCCCACACACATACTGAGACTTCTCCCAGGGACCGAACCTTAGGGTGGGGCAGGCGGGGTCCCTCCAGGGGCCAGAGTGACAGGGTCACGCAAGGAGGCCCTGAGGGGCGGGACTAGTGGCTGGAGAGATTTTTGTAGGATCATGGTCCAGGCAGCCAGGGGTCAAGTCCACATCCATGGACCAGGTGGTGGCAGGAGGGGGCAGGGAGGGAAGTGTGGGCACCTGGGGGACAGAAGCAGCCCTGAGAGGGTGGGCTTAGCTGAGCAGGGCCAGGCCTATTGCAGGGCCCTGTTACTACCCTCCCAGGGTGACAGCAGATGGGCCCCCAGCAGCTCCTGGGGTGACAGCCTCACAGCCTTGGCGGGTCCAGGATAAGAGATCACAGGGGTCAGGCTTAGAGGGGTGGGGATGACCCCCCACAGACCTAACGAAGAAGGTTGGGCTCCTTGGAAGACAGGCAGGTCATCTGTGGCCACAGAGGAAACAGGCCAGAGGCCAGCGGCCCTCCAGCTCCGCGATTTCCAGCAGCCACTCCCACGGGGCACAGGCTGTCCGTCCGGAGCTGTGTGTCCTGCCCGTAAAGGCTGCACCTGTGTGTGGGTCCATGAGAGAGGAGGCCAGTTGCGGCCCCTGCAGACGGCCTCTGCGTCTCCCCGAGCCACGGCCAGAGTGAGGGCCAGGAAGCAGGGCACAGGACATGCGGGTGCACCGTGGGGACCAGGGAGAGGAAGCCCAGCCGTGGGGGGCCGAGAGCGGAACCAATGACATCTCTGGAAGAAGGGAAAGTTCTGCGGCTACACTGGGGCGGGCACAGGGTGAGTTCCACTTGTATCATTTCATTGAATTTTTACTGTACGGACGAGAACACGGAGGCTCAGAGGGGTTTGTGTGGCAGATCACTGGGCAGAGAGGGGGGAGACCGGCAGAAGCATGGAGTGGGGGGCGAGTGAAAAGCCACGTGTGCGTGATTCCAATGGCGAGGACAGCACCAGGCAGAGATGACCGCACAGGAGGCCTTACTCTCCCTCATTCAAGCGGGTCGTGCCAGGGTGCGCTCTCCACTCCGAGGGCTGAGGGCCAGCCAGAGGCAGGCGCCTCGTTAGGGACATAAACCCAGCGGGAGGGCGTACCCGGTCCTGCCTGGGACCCTTGGTTGCTGGGATCGGCAACAATCTCTAAAGTCCTCAGATCTTGGCTATTTGATCATTTTGTTGGTCCCTAGCAAACTGCTGTCCTGGACAAATGGGATGGCCAAAGAGAGTTTTGCTGGAAGGGAAGGAGGGTAGAAAAGTTCTGAGCTGAAAGGGAGGGGCACCCGGAGGAGCTGTGCAGTGGTGGCTCAGGAGTGGCCCAGAGGCACCCTGTTTGTGAGGGGAGCAACATGCACCCTGGGTGGCATCGAGGCTCAGGGGCGGGCGAGGAGAGACGTGTGGAAGTGACGTATGTCTGTCTACCTACGGTTTCTGAGATGATCTGTAGAATGGGAACAACAGGAAGATTTGCAACAACAGCAGCAAAATAAAAACAAATGTTTCTGGAGAGCCACTAGCTGCGGGCTCCACGCTTACATGTTATCCCAGCTCATCATCCCCAACCTAACAGAGCAGGTATGATTACATCCCCTTCTGACAGGTTAGGAAGCTGAGGGTTAGTGTCCCGTGGCTGGCAGGGGGGTCAGCCTGGCTTTGAGGCGGGGAGACTGACCCAGAGCCTGTGCTCTTAGCCCTCAGCCTGGCTGCATCCAGGCTGGGCGAAGGTAAAATTGGTAGAGGGCCGCGGGACCTGTAACACACCGTCTGTGAGTCAGTCCTGCTGTGAGCGTCCTCGCTTCGCACCACCCTGAAGAGGTGGGTCGTGGCTCCTCTGTGCTGAACCCTGGGGGGCGAGGGGGGCTGGCAGGGAACCACTTTTAATCCCAGGGGCTCAGGCAGGAACCAACTGGCAAGTTTGTTCCATGGGATGGTAGGAGGGAGGGAGCCCAATGGACTTCTCTTTGTAAACTGATTGACTACTGAGCTAATAGAAATATTGGAAGGAGCCCCTGAATTTGGATTCTGCAAGCCCAGGTGAACTGTGGGAGACAGAGCAGAGGAGGAAGCGTGGGTTCTGAAAAGAGGCTCTGGAGACCATGCGTTTCTTTGGAAATGGCCTATCACAACTGAAAAGAAAAAGCTGTGGAGTGTGTGCGCATGGAGAGGATCTAGAGCAGTGGTCAGACCATGCGTTTCTTTGGAAATGGCCTATCACAACTGGAAAGAAAAAGCTGTGGAGTGTGTGTGTGTGTGCGCGCGCGCGCATAGAGAGGATCTAGAGCAGCAGTTCTCAACCTGTGGGTCGCGACCGCTTTGGTGGTCGAACGACCCTTTCACAGGGGTCGCCTAAGACCATCCTGCATATCAGATTTTACATTATGATTCATAACAGTAGCAACATTACAGTTATGAAGTAGCAACAAAAATAATTTTATGGTTGGGTCACAGCATGAGGAACTGTATTTAAAGGGCCAGAAGGTTGAGAACCACTGATCTAGAGGATGGTAAACTGAAAGATGCCAGAAGGTTCTGTATGTGGTTTGAATATCTAGACTTAGTATACGAGAAAAATATACAAAATAGATAGCCCTTGTATTCATGTAATTTCCCCACCAGTGTACTTGTTTGTAGGCACCTCAGCTCAGCAGCCCCCTGTCCTGATAGCCGAACATAAGAGTTAGAGCAAGAATGTTTGAATTCTGTATTTGCTGTGTGACCCTGAGCAAGACACCTAACCTCTCTGAGCCTACCTTTGAACTCTAACGGGAATATTTGTAATAGGTACTCTACTAACTTCGTAGATTAGGGAGAATAAATGGTAACGAATAATAGTTTCTGTTACTATGTTTTTCTTACATCCTGACAGTGCACATCCCAGTGGAGAAAATGGGGCCAGTTGCTTGGTCCAGATCCCCTGAGGTACCACAATGCCAAGATAGGGCTCAGGTAGGAGAGCAGGAAGATACTAGAGATCAAAGATGTACCAAGATGGAATAACTTAAATTTGGTATAAGTCAAGTGGATGCCATAGCAATGATATTCTCAGTTTAGATCAGAAATGATGTAAATCTTGGAAATTTTAGAAAAAAATTGAAGTGATAAAATGGTATAGAAGTAAGACAATTCCATCAAATAAAACTGAAAAATGTGGAGCCCAGAATGTGTATTTGAACTTGGAGACCAGGAAAATAGATACTAGAAAGTGTGGTAGAGTGAAACCAAAGGCTCAAGCTTGGGAATTGGGAGGTCTAAGTTTTATTCCTAGTTTGGCCACAAATTAGTGAAATGGGCTTAGGAAGTCTCTTAACTGATCTGACGTGCTTCCTTATTTGTAAAGTGGATTTTAAAAAAAATCTCCTGCCTGGCCGGTGTGGCTCAGGGGTTGCGTGTTGACCCAGAACCAAGGGGTCACTGGTTCGATTCCTGGTCAGGGCACGTGCCCGATTTGCAGGCTCGATTCCCAGTAGAGGGCATGAGGGAGGCAGCCAATTGATGATGTTTCTATCTCTCTATCTCTTTCCTTTCCTCTTGCTCTAAAAAGCAATTAAAAAAATTTTAAAAATCTCATTCACTTTTCTGAGCTGTAGTGATAAGTTGTGGTTAAAAAAAAGTTTGAGAAACACAGCTCTAATATCCTCAGGTGCTGCTTGCCTCAGTTTCCCCCATTCACTGGCGCCGTTATAAACGATTCCTTTGACTCTGTTAATGGTACTGAAGTCCCAGCAGCTGGTGCCCGTCCCTGAACAACAGCCCCCGTCCCTGCCAGCAGAGCCCGTAGGGCTTATGGTGTTTATTAAGTAATAATAGAGTTGCCAGATTTATCATATGAAAATACAATCATTCAATTAAATGGGAATTTCAGATATGCAAGGAATCATTTTTTAGTATAAGTATGTCCAAAATATTGCATGAAACATACTTATACTAAAAAAAAAAATGATTCACTGTTCATCAGAAATTTAAAATTAACCAGACAACTGTATTTTATGTGGCAGCCCTAGGTAAGCAATAAATAAACAGGAAACTGGAGGGAAAGTTTCCAAAGATTAAGACTTCTAAGTGCCCCAAACTACAAAACTTTGTGCTTTCATATGATCATAAATTAACAGCTGTATCATATTATGCAAATTTATGTTAAGTTATTCGCTATCTGTCATCATGCTCCAATAAAAACTGTATATATGACATTTAGAAAAAAATGACATCTTCTGATAAGAGTTTGGTTCTGCATTTTGGTGGCGCTGATTACCTCAGGCTCGCCGAATGCCGCAGCCACCGATACACAGAGCCAGGGTCTTTGTGAGCGTCTCACTGAATTACTTATGGTCTCTCTAGAATTCTCGAGAACAATCCCAGTGAGTGGCCTGTGGTTGCTTTCCTCCATGTTAATGCCTTTCAGAAGAAACACAGCTTGGCGGTGAAATAACGGGCAAGAACACCCCTGCCTTTCATCTGGAAGTTGGCGATTTCCCACCAATAAGAACTGTGCTTCTCGAGGGTTAGCTTCACTGGACAAGCAGACGGGAGATCATTTGGTCTTTCATCTCTGTGCCTTCCTGTTTCTTGATGATTATACACAAAGGGGGAAAACCCACTTTCTGCTGCTTCTTTGCTATAGCGTAGCGGTAGAAACGCCCACCAGTTGGCTAATTGAATATTCAGAGCATAATAGAGATAGATGGCTTATCTTCAGGCTGATCTGCTTAGTTTTTCAAATGACGACGGCCTATTCTCTTGCGGCTCCTGGCATGCCACCGTGTTTTGTGTTTGTTCTTAGCAATTATAATTTTGTTTTTCTAATTGTGGAATCCTGTTTGGGGCAGAAATGCTGGTGTCTGTGCTGGGAGGGAGGGGTAAGAGCTTGCTCAGGGCACATTACATCCTCAAAGTGGTCCTGAGAGCGGAGGCTGCGAGGAGGGCCGGCAGCCAGATGGCTGTAAGGAATCTTTGAAGAATGCCAGGCCAGGCTCGGAAGACAGGCTGCTTGCAGCAGAAATTGCAGGGAGGAGGGCAGGTGAGGCTGATGCAATTAAAAAAGGACTCTTTGTTCACCCAGAAGAGAAAATACAGACTCCGAGGGAAAAGTCAAAGTGGCGTGCTGGGCGGGTAACTGTGCCCACCTCCCCACTACAAAGGCAGACTCTTCCTGCCCCGGGGTGGGGGCAGGGGCAGAGGCACACTGTCTACACTCGGTCTTCCCAGACCCTGTGACTGGCTAGGGCAGTGGTTGGCAAACTGTGGCTCGGCAAATCGAGGCTCGCGAGCCACATGAGGCTCTTTGGCCCCGTGAGTGTGGCTCTTCCACAAAATACCGGCTCTTCCACAAAATATCGACTTCTGCGCATGGGCCACGAAGTTTCAATCGCACTGTACGTGCGCTCCCACAGGTGGTATTTTGTGGAAGAGCCACACTCAAGGGGCCAAAGAGCCGAGGTTTGCCGACCATGGGGCTAGGGGATGAGCATGGGCCGGGGAGTCAGGTATCCACACCCAGAGTGACCTTAGCTAGCCTCCTAATGTCCTTTGCCTTAGTTTTTTCATCTACAAAATAAAGGCATTAGATTGAAGGTTTTCTAATTTTCTTTCAACTTTAGTTTTCATTCATTCATTCATTCATTCCACTAACATTGAGCACCTACTATGTGCCTGGATGTGGTGACAGAGAGAACCTTGCACTCACGGTGTCAAGAGGGGAACTTGTCTAGGGGTCAACAAGCAGAAGTGTCTAAGAAAAGGGGAAGGAGGAGGAGGAGGAGCAGGGGAGGGAATAGGAAACTCCTTCTCAGGTTGCTGACTCCGACTTTCTGAAAATGACTAAGAAAGGCAAATTCCAGGAGGCGAAATCTGTTGTTTTTTTTGGTCACTGGTTCTCCCAGCTGAGGAGGGAGAGGCCTCTGATGACACGGGCAACTAGGAGGTTCTGATTTCTGGAAGTTTCTGTCCAAGACGGAGCAGCCACTGGAATGGATTAAACCCAGGGCCCACTTCTCGTTCCAGCTGATCCACATGGAAATGAATGAACGAGTCAGCAAAAACCTGCCTTGCATCTCCCAAGGCTTTGAAGTTTGATATGGGAAATGAGATTTGGAGGCTTGGGGGGCGGGGGTTCACCCCTCCTTTCAGCTGCAGAAGAGAAAAGCAAGCATGGGCATTCAGCAGGATGCCCCTTAGCCACAGCCACGGGCAGGATTTGTTTCGCTAGATTGTGGCCTGTGTCACCAGAAATCTCACCGAGCCTGAGAGGGGCGTTTGCCAGGACAACCACAGGCCTTATTAAGTGAGCAGAATTTTGAGGGACAGGGAGAAAAAGCTCCTGGATGCAGTGATAGACGGCAGGTGTAACATGAATTATTCCCGAGGGAAGAAACTGTCTGCCTGAAACCCAAGGGACGGAGTGAATAGAGAAATTCCTGATCTGTTGGGCTTCGTGTAGAAAAAAATTGTACATGGACGTACTGATAGGATTTTATTTTAAGGGCAGACAAGGGCATGTCAATTTGTCAAATGTTAAGTAAAAAGTAACAATATACTTTTTGGCTTAGGTTTCTTTCTTTTGCTATGGACTTTTATGTTGTTTGATCTGTTTATTGGTTGTTGAAGCGAGTTAATTTAGTTTTTCTGTTCATGGTAAAGACACATCTCGGCTTATCAGGATCTCTTAGTCTATCAAAGCTGAAGGTACAAGTGAAAATGCCATTTATCCTGATCGTGTCCTTGGTACTTGGTGGCAGAGGACAGGGAGAGGACACCCGAGACAGGAGGGGAAAATGACTGGGATCTTCCCAACACCCGGACAAGGACCTGGCGGTCACAGGGCCGCAAGTGGTCGTAAATGGGTCTAACTGGGAGCTAAACCACTTTGGACAGCTGCCGGCTCTCGGAGACCTGTCTACCCCGACCTCGGGGTCATTCCCAAGAGAGCACCAAGGAATGTTGGGGTTTGTGGACCTGGGGTCAGATGTAGACTCTGCTTCTGCTTTGAGCTAGTCATTTGCTCTCTCTCTCAATTTTCTAATCTTAACATGGGGGAAATATCAAATTGGTTGTTAGAATTGTCTGGCCCAGCCCAAGGCACAGAGCATGTGTTCAATAAATAGTAATTCATCTTCTTATTATTTCCATCATAATCATTACCAATATTCATTGATATTGAGTGCTTGACTCCAAAGAATCACTCCTTGGTAAAAACACTTGGGAAACGGGGTGTTTCTGCAGGAGAACCTCACGCAGCCCACACGGACAGCAGAGAGTTACCGTCAGCCACTGGCCACAGACTGAGCACAGAGAAGATGGACAATACCCTTAAAACTGAGTAACAGGCCCACAGGGAACTGACCTCAGAAACAACACCACTGGAGCCGGAGACTTCTCCGTTAGATGCTTCTAGGAGCTTTCTAATTTACATAACATTCCTGATTAGTAGGACCTATTTCTTTATAGAGTTAGGTCAGATTTATTTTACACATAAAAATGATTATGAGTAATTATGGTGCTCCATAAATGTTTACTGTTATGATGATGGTGCTGGTGACCACCATCATTAGCATCTTTCAGGTCTACAAATCACTCATTTGCAGCCAGGCTGGAGAATCATTAAATGAGCTTTTCAGAGAAAGGAGAGAGGTTGAGGGGGAGAGAGAGAAAAGAGCGAGAGAAAGAGAAAGAGAAAGAGAGAGAGAGACAGAGAGAGACTCCAGGCAGCTAGAAACACTCCCTGAATTCTGAGGTAGCATGTGGCTTGTGAGGGAACCTCCCTACACATCTGTTGTCTTATCTGTGAGATGGAGAAATAGCCCTGCTGCTCCTGGATGTGGGGCACAGAGCAGATGGCCTCCTGTGTTCTGGTATCTTCCATGTCCAAGGGCCATCATTCTAAGCGCAGTCCCCGGGATGGTCTTGCCAGGCCTTGGTCTCGTGGCCCTGCAGATGGACCTGAACCACAGCACAGTCACAGAAAACCCACTACTTCCTGGTCACTCAGTGAGCGTTTCCCAAAGAGCAAACAGCATCCCCAGTAATTCGCCGAGTATCTATACAGTTAGTCACGTGGTGCATAATGCAACCCAAGGACTAAAGTGAAGTTGGCACATCCACCTCATGGGAGTGTGGCCATGGTTCTCCCCCCACCTGCACCTTACAGTCACCCGGGGGGCTTTTAAAGAAGTGGGGTGCCGGCTTCGCTGTAGAATCTCCTGGGGTGTAGAAGTACCCGCCATTTGTAGAAGTTCTCGGACACGGATGTACGGCTGCTGTTGGGCCTTGATGTGCATGTGGGTCCTGGTCTGGGTGGCCAGGTGGGTAGGAGAAGGAACTGTTAAAGGGTCTCCAGCCGAACCGGTTTGGCTCAGTGGATAGAGCATCGGCCTGCGGACTCAAGGGTCCCAGGTTCAATTCCGGTCAAGGGCATGTACCTTGGTTGCGGGCACATCCCTACTGGGGGTTGTGCAGGAGGCAGCTGATCGATCTCTCTCATCAGTGTTTCTAACTCTCTGTCCCTCTCCCTTCTTCTCTGTGAAAATTCAATAAAATATATTTAAAAAAAAAAAAAAGGGTCTCCAGTTGCCTAAAGTCAGATTCTGCCTAAGGTGGGTAGGAGAAGGAACTGTTAAAGGGTCTCCAGTTGCCTAAAGTCAGATTCTGCCGAGCGGTGGGCTGGCGTCTAGTCTAAAACCTCAGCCCACTTCAGTTGGAGACTCTGGGGAGGGCAGGCAACCCTGCAGTGCAGACCTCCCAGGGGGCAGCCGCATGGAGCACAGACAGCAGGAATCAGGCGCAAAGAGTGTCCGGCTGGGAGGGAGGCCAGGTGGCCCCTTCGTAGCCTCAGGATGCAAAGCTGGCCCCCAGCTCCCCTGTGTCCCAAGGGCGTTTCTGAACTGAGATGAAAATGGCACTGAGCAGCGGTGCATGGTCCCCAGCCCGGACAGCATCGCACGTGGCATCCAGCAGAGACCGAGGGAGAGGGAGGTCAGTGTGGTCTCCATGGTGGGCACCAGCGACGAGCAGAGGGAGGGCCAGGCTGGCAAGCAGCTGTAAGACAAATGGCTCAGGTGCACGTTTCATACCGAAGAACTCGATGCAAATGAACCACAAGGAAATGCAACTCGTGAAAAATTCCAGGGGCATGGAAGCCCAAGAGAAAGCCTGGGCTGGCTGGAGAACTTTCTCCAATGAATGGGACAAGACCAGCTTCGCCAAAAAGTGAGAAAAACACCAGGAAGGGTGTCTGTGGCGGTAGAAAGCAGCCTGGGCAGTAGTCTCTGTTTCAAGGATGTTCAGGCATCGGGCCTGCAGGCACCCCGTGCTGTCGTCATGAACAAAGAGAATGCACAAACTCGGAGACCGGACTCCACACGGGAGCAGAAAAGCCACAACAAACCCAGGAACACGTCTCATCCTCAGACTGAGAGCCAGGATGGCAGTTAGAGGTGGTGCCAGCAAAGGTGTCCAATGAGGATGTGTGCCCGCATCCACCTGGGCGGCGGCATTTTCTCAACGCCATGGAAGTGCCGTGCCAACATGGCTTCAGGCCCCTCCCCAGCAGGCAGCCTGGAAGCCCCCCTTAGAGAAGTGCTGAAGCCGACATTGACCTGGGCAGGCCGGCCGTGCGGCATCGAGGGACAGTTTCCGAATCAGCGCATCACCGAATGCTGCGATAATGTTGAAAAGAACAGCGAGGAGCCGGGCAGTGTGGTTTAGTGGATTGAGCATCGTCCCTGTACCAGGAGGTCACCGGTTCAATTCCCAGTCAGGGCACATGCCCAGGTTGCAGGCTTGATCCCCAGTAGGGGGCATGTGGGAGGCAGCCAATCAATGATGTTTCTCTCTTGTCACTGTTTCTATCTCTCTATCCCTCTCCCTTCCTCTCTCTAAAATGTCAGTAAATATATATATATGTATATATATATTTGAAGGATATATATATGAAGTGTTCTGGAGATGTGAGCACCAAGCCAGGCCAGGCCCCTTCCTAGTGTAGAACCTTTGAGAAATGACCTTCTCGAGGGCTCTGGGATGGCCGGTCATTTGCACCCACTTGTCCCCAGTCATTTAATCATGGGAATCTCAGTGTTGCCGTGAAGGTGCTCTGTACATGTGGTTGACTTGAAGTGAAAGTGAAGGAGGCTGCCTTTGATAATGTGGACGATCCTCATCCAGTCAGTTGAAGGCCTTGAGGGCAAAACCTGAGGTTTCCTGGAGACAACAATGTTCGGCCTCAAGACTCGGCACCGCATCCGGCTGAGTGGCCAGCCTGCTGGCCTGCCCTTGCCAGCCCCCACCATCAAATGAGTCAATTCCTTATGGCCTCTCTCTCTCCTGTGGTCCTGCTCCTCCCGACTACTCCCAGACCACGCCCTCCCTTCCCCCAAGGGTTAAATGGGTGTGACAGTTCCTGCTTCAGAATTATGGTGAGGATCAAGTTAACACTTGCACATGAAGCACTTGGCTTAGGGTCTGGCATGTACACATCCACGGATCATTATCTTTGCCAGAGGAGAAGAAGTCCAGTCCATGCCTTCCTTTCACAGACCAGGAAACTGAGGCACAGCAAGGGGGTGACCCCAGCATTGTATGTACCCCTGCCACTGTGCCCAGAATCGTGAATGGGCTCACTCATCTAATCCTCACGGCAATCTTATGAGCTATATACTCATATCCCCATTTTTTAAAAAAAAAATCCTCACCCTAGGATATTTTTTCCATTGCTTTTTAGAGAGAGTGGAAGGGAGGGAGGGGGAGACAAAGAGAGAGAAACGTTGATGTGAGAGAGACACATCAGTTGCTTGACTCCTGCACATGCCCCGACGAGGGCAGGGGATTGAACCTCCAACCCAGGTGTGTGCCCTTGACCAGGAATCGAACCTGTGACCCCTTGGTGTGTGGGCCGACACTCTAACCACTGAACATACTGGTCAGGACTCATATTCCCATTTTACAAACAGGAAAAGGAGGAGCAAAGGGACTGTGCCAGTCGTCCTTGTCACACTGCCAGGGAGTGGCAGCTCAGTGCCTCTGAGTGCGCTAGTGGAAGGACGGGCCCAGCACCCACGGCGTGGGCCCCTTTTTGGGTGGCAATGCTCCTTGGTCAGAGAGAAGTCTAGGTTGGTCTGAGTGTGAGGGGAGCCGCTCCCTCAGTGAGAGCTTCGTGACTCTGTCTCAGCTGGGTAGAGAGTGCCTGCCCCCAAGAAGGGGTGAGAACCGCCCCCAAGGAGGGGACTCAAACACAGTGGGTGACGAGGCCAGTGTACCTCATGGTGCCATTTTCATGAAAAAGTTTGTTCTTTTTCCAGAATCACCCTCCCCCGGGCCTCCCTCCTTCTCTGCCATTCAAACTCAAAACATTGAGTTTCCCATTGAGTTAAACTTCCTGCATACAGCTGAGGAGGTGAGGAGTTTATCCTCTTCCTTCCAGCCTTAAATTACTAATTAAAATGTCTTCGAGACTAAGCCCGTTGCCAAAAGAGCCTGGGTGGCTTTCTAAAGCTTCTTGTTCATGACCAGAGGGAAGTCGATCCTCTTCTCATCTTTAGAACAAGGATTCTTTTCGTGGGGTATCTGTTTTATGCTTCCTACAGCTCCAGCCCCAGTTTGGTCCCAGCAGGGGGAGGCCAGGGGAGTTTAATTACATTCCTCCTATAGGGAACATTCAAGGAACGAGGCTTTGAAAAACAACTTATGCTACCAAAAAGGAAAAAAAAAAATCAAATTAAGCGATTGAGAAACAGGCATTGCGTTTTGTGTCCTAGGGACCCAATCTAAATATTTAAATTTTAAAGACAGAATTCTAAGTGCTTAACTTTATAAACCTTACACATTGCAACTCAGGGGAGTCAAATATCCTTTCTGATCTGGAAGATTCATATGCCTGGCTGCACAGGCTCATGCAGTTGATGTTTTCACACACACCATATTCAGCTGTAACACAGAATGCTAAACACACACACACACACACACACACACACACTCACGCATGAACACGTGCACGCACGCACCCACACACCACAAACATAATGCTATCCACAGCCCTGGGGCAAAACAGATTTACCAGAAAACTGAGACTAAATTAAATGTACGGACCACACCACAAGCAAACACTTTAGAAAGGCCCCTTATTCTTTACTGATTTTCCAATTTTTCTTCTCCCTTCTGTCTCTGAGATGCCCAGTGACTGGCTGTTAGTGGGGGTGGAATTAGCTCCCCACGCCCCAGGGAGAAGCTATTAATTTGCTGACGGCTAGTAGATAAATACCATGAACTGAGAGAGGAGAGACAAGGGTGAGTAGGTGGGCAATTAGTGAGGACAGATTTCAACTTGAGGTAGGAAGAACTTTATCAAGGACAACAGGGGGGCCATAGGTAATAAATTCCCTGTTCCTGGGAGCATTCAAGCAGAGCGACATGATCTCTCAGACCTCGGTCCTCGATGCAAGGCTGCCCTAGATGGCCCCTGAGATCCCCTCAGAGCCATCCGGTTCCTTCCTTCCTTTGATGAGACAGTTCTGGGCATGAAGTGGTGGGTGTGTGAAGTAGCCCCCGGGAGTCCTGTGGGGACACCACTGTAGGATTGTAGGCACTGCTGAGTGCTGCCTTCACTGCATCTACCTTGGCTGTGGCCTTCTCTGACTCCAGTCCACCAGGGGGAGTAACCACGTGTTTTCTCCCGGGAGTGTCCCTGTGGGTTCCCACCTCCAGGTTGCGTTCAGATAGTCACCAGTTAGAAGAGAGTGGGCAAACTGGCACTCATTCATTCAACACCCATTCATCACAAGCCTCTATGTGCCAGGCATGTTGGAGGCCCTGGGACATACCAGTGTGCCAGGCAGAAGACAGTCCCTGTGGGGATTGAGTACATCACCCCTCCCAAGAGTAGTGGCATTTTAATCCTGGGTAAAGGAAGAACCCCTCATGGTGAAACCCTAATCCTGGTGACGGGTTGGGGCCTCAGGGGGTAGGAGTCTTTACTAGTAAGTTTGCCCAGCAGATACCACTCGGCTCCACAGGTAGACAAGTGGCTTGGTCAGCAGAGTCCAGTGACTTTTGTTTTTTAAAATGTGTGTGTTTGTTCCTTATTCCAAGAGCTAATTGTTGGGCATAAAACCCATATTTTTGATGTTTGAAGAGCCTATAATGCGAGCAGTAGTCAGATAAATGAGCCATTCAGCTGAGAATCCAGCTCCATGTCAAGTGGGCCCACAGAATGCAACGCTTCACCTGCAGAGCTCACTTCCCCAAGTTTATTTTTAATTCTTGCTTTTCTGGATTGATGTGAACTGACCCCGGCAGCTTTTTGGCTTAGCAAAGCTCAGGCCAGAGGCCCAGGTAGTGAGAATAAAACACTCTGAGTCGCCACATATATGCCGGTTGGCGTGGTCCATTCCCAGGAGGACCATCTCTTTGCAGGTCACCTCTCCCTCTGCCGAGACAGAATTGCTCCGCAGGGACTCAAGGCGGAGGGGGACTCGGAGCATTAATTGCTAAAAATTGCAAGTGCTCAAGTGCTACACCTGATTAAGCCTGGTGGCCCAGAAACACACCCGCACGTTCTTCCTGCTCTTCAACCCGCCTCCCACTTGACCATCCCCGCTGGATGCACACAAGACATCACTATGCAAATTTACAAACTCTGGGACAGCCAGGGGCCCCAAGGGGACAGTGGGTCAGGAGGTGAAGCAGGAAGCTCTGTGTCTCTCTGGACCTCGGGGAACAGAGCCAGAACAAGAATCAAGAAGACGAAATAGTGCTGCAAATCTTATAGAGGAGAGAGAAGAGAAACCCAGGAAGTGGGGCCAGAGGAAAAGGGAGAAGAAAGAGAAGAGGCAGGATCCGTAAGGCCTGGGCGTGTGGCTCTCACTGCCAAGGCCCCTGGGAGCAGTTCAAAGTCAAAGTGGGTCAGTTTCCCCAGTGGTCAGGTGGGCATGGGTTTTGACTGTCCCTGACAATGTGGAAGAGTGGACCCCTGGGTGGTGGCAGAGGGAGCCCTTGGCCCTGAGCAGCACACATTCACAGCACAGATGGCCACAGAGAGGCACAGTCTACCTTCCTGCAGGTGTCCCCAAGGAGAGAATGGGCAGATGACCTGGATCGAAAAGGCTATTGTGTGTGTCTAATAACCACATGGGCAGTGGACAACTGGGCTCTGCCACCTGATCCAGATTGACTGGTCACCCCGCTTTGGGACGCTTGAGTTGTCTACTGATAGGGCACAGAAGTGCCCTGCACCCTGTCTTCCTTCTTCCTTCCTGGAGTGGGTGCTGTGGTAGCAGGGCCACCTATGGTAACTTCCAAGATGGAGTTCCAGGTACACACACTGGGAGGCCTCTCTTGCAGGCCGTCAAGACTTCTCTGCGCTGCTATTCGGTGTTGGGATGCCAGGGAAGGGTGAGAGAGTCTACTTCTCTGGGGGAAGACACTTCCAGAATGAAGGACAGGAAGTGGGCACGTTGGACACATTCCAAGGGCCCCGACTGAAGCTCCTGTTCCTGCAGCGAGGATAGTACAGGTTTGCTCTAGGCTCCCAGGGAAGCCGCATCAGGGGAGTTGCTTTGATCACAATACTTGGACGTGGCCTCTTGATTGGCATCTACACTAAGGGCTCATCGGGGGAGCTGCGGTCCAGACACAGCCCCCTGCCTAGAAGATCTGGCCTGACGGGTGCCTGCTGGATGTGATAGGGCCCCCGAGTGCACGTGCACCTGAGAGAAGGCTCCGGTGGCCATCTCCATCTGCCTTGTAAGTGACCTTCCATCCACTCCAGAGCTCTCCCTAGCTTCCCACCCTGGAGAAAGTTGTTTAAGGAGGCCAGACAGTTTTAGGGTTATGGGCAACACACTTCTAAAAACACCCAGGATTTGGGTAATTCCCTCATCACTTTATCTCTCACTCAATAATGTGAGAGTGGCATGCTTATTTTTGGAATCATTTTGAGGCTGTTTTCATTTATTAACAAAAGGTAGATCACTGCAGAACATCAGTACGTTAACTATCAGGAGAAACAGTTACTTGCTACATACATCACAACCGAGAGAGATGGGGTGGGTGTTAGGACCTGGCTGATCGCAGGGCGGGCCATGTACCAGCAGCTGCCACATCACCTGGGAGCTTGTTGGGAATGCAGAATCTCAGGCCCCGCCCCACACCTGTGAGTCAGCACCTGCAGGTAACAAGCTCCCCCCATTAAACTTGGAGAAGCTCCACCTCTGTCTGGTGCTGCCGTCTGTGGCCCTGCCCGTGTCCCAGTTCTTGTCTTGTTTTATAGTTTGGCTCTCGGGCTGCAAGTTGTCCTTTGCTCCTACATCTTTCCTTGTGCCTCATTGATCTGTGTTCTGCTGTGCGGTTAGGATCTGTAGGGAAGGGATGCGTCAGATGAACCTCTACTGCCCCGTGTGGCTGGGGAGCACCTGAATGTATCCTCCTAAATGTGGGACAGCAAGACCCGAGCAGACCTAGGCAGGAACCCTTCCCAGGAGGGAAACCCATTTCCAGTTCTTCACTTAAAGTCAACTATGCCCTACTCCCTGTGTGGACACGATCCTGAAAATTTGCCCTGGGTGGGATCCAAAGTGGGAGACATTTTTTTCCCCCCAGAGTGAGGATAAGTTTGTGTTAAGCTACTTGCATTTTTTCCACGAACCCTCCCCCTGTTACAAAGGATGTGTATTTATGAAACAGCTAGTTGGAGGCAAATGGCTCTTTATTTTTTCTTTTAATGTAGCCACAGAATATGCTATTTTCCTTTGAGATCCCCTGGCTGCTTCAAGGAACAAATCCTCAACCTTGCTCACATGAGCAGCATGAGCTAATCAGCTGAAATACCCAGCATGGAACGCCCTTTTATCCTTACGAGAAAAAGAGTGAGTTCATTTTAATTAGATATTTATAATGGTTACAAAGCAGCTCTTCAAGAGAAATTTTCAGAATTTGGCCTTCCTTCTAAGGCATAACTATGTTCAAATTACCCTAAAGAGAGGCTATCTATCAATCTAGCCCAATTTGTGATAAATTTACAACTGGGTTCTGCACAGATTTATAACAACAATTAAGCGGAAGGAAAATGGGTCATAAATTTTTGGCTGGCACAGTCCGGCACCGACGAGAAAAAAGAGAATGGTTTAGATCAAAAGTCGATAATTTCCACATAAAGTGCTAACGCTATAGCAAAAACAATTTATATGGAAAGTTGTTTTCTCTCTCTCATCCTTCTCAAAATTAGATATTGGAGAACACAATGAAGCATCCACATCACAAAGGTCTTATTAAATCACTGGTGTGCTTTCTTAATGTTACGCGTGGCACAAGTGCTACAAATCTTTCCCTTCTCAACTCGAATTTAATGAACGTACCTCCTCTTCAATATGACGAAGAAGCCACGGAGAAAAGAGAGAGCTCTCCAAGAGATTGGGTGACTTGAGAAAGAAGGTTTTAAGCCGCAATTTGATGGGGAATGAGAGGAAGGAAAGCCAGACAAAAGTCCAAAGCCAGACGATTCGGAAGAAAACACAGGCGGCTTAATGAAGCAGCCTAGAGGCGTGACGGTAAAGTGGCTATAACTGTACTATAGACTGAAACAGACACCTGTGCCCTCAAAGGAGAAAGGCAGTCAGGGTCACTCGGGTCAAAACAGGTGGTGAGAGAGAGGGTGACACCGGGCAGAATGTTCGAGCTGTAAGGCATGTAGTATAAGAGAATCCTGGGTAGTGAAGGAAGACCTTTGAGTATCGTTACATGTGCCAGAAATTCCATTCTGCTCAAGGTACAGCACCTGAATCACTGCCTTTCACCTCTGACAATTTCACACCTTGACTGGGACAGGAGGCAACGAAGCCAGCTGTCTGCCCGGGCTTCATTCTACCAGCAGGGAAGCGGCGACTGGCTCCGGTATGAAACGCCGCATCCTTTGCAGGAAGTTCACGAGAGCAGATCATTTACAAGCACAAACAGCGGGCAGCATTAAGCGCGGTTGGGCTTGTACCGCTGCCTTTGGAAAGTTAGTTTTTAGAAGTTCAGAGGAAGGTGGGTGTGACTGCACAACAAGAAATTTGAAAGGGGGAGCTTCTATCAGGGAGCCACGGAGTCTATGTACACGGAGGACACACTGTTTTCTGGCGACTTGGCATTCATTCCCCCCACTTCCAGTAACAGAGGTTTGGGAATCCAGTGGAAATCGGAAGGACACCACCTTCAGCGATGGAGCAGGGACTCAGGTGTAAGCCAACCAAAGGGTCATATTCTCGGCCGCGGTGATTGGTTGGGGGCTGGGCTTGGGACCCAGTCTGTCAGGGAGATGCCCCGATACTCTCTCTGAGATTTCCAGGAAAGAGACTCTTGCTGTTTCGTGCTGGACCCGAATCTGCTCTCTTCTACCCCTGAGCCTCGGCCTCTGAGGGGAGGAGAGGGCACCATCAGCCTAGAGCAGTAATGGCGAAACTATGACACGCGAACTCATTTTTTTGGTTGATTTTTCTTTGTTAAATATTCTACCCCTGAGCCTCGGCCTCTGAGGGGAGGAGAGGGAGCCATCAGCCTAGAGAGGATGCGTTCCCCGTCCCAAGCCAAGGGAGGGTTCTCGGATGGAACCACTCTGCAGAGCGGGGCAGCTGCCTGAGCCGGTGTGCCATTCTCCAGGTGGTCGCCGGCTGATGTAGCAGAATTGCCCATTTGCCCTCTCTGCCCATGTAAGCACAAGAAAAGTAACTGGGGAGAGATGTCAGGGCAGAGAGAGGGGACATGGAGGGAGCAGCCACTGTGGGTGTGCCTCCTGTGGGCCACGTGGGCACTGAGGAAGGCATCAAAGCTGTTCAAGAGGGCTGACTGCCACCAGGAGCCCCCCCACCAAGAAGCTGTGGGGCAGGAGCTGCAGTGGGAGCTGGGGCGCCCTCCCCCATCTGGGATGGTATAGCGAGGCGGTCCCAGGAGGAGCCCTGTGCATAACCGGCATCCTCTCCATGCCAGAGGCCCCTGCAGTTAGGCACGGAGAGAAGCCCCAGTTAAGCAGGATTTGGGGATCTGTTTGATGGCCCCAACCCTGGGAGGAGAAGGGGCCCACAAGGGGCAAGGGGTGGGAGCGAGGAGGAAGGGTGGAAGAAGAGACACACTCCCTCCTCAGGGCAGCTTCCTCAGGCCACAGGTCAGCCTGAGCTAAAGGGATGGAAGCGGGTTGACTTGGATCTGAGACTGAAGTTGTAAACTGTACCGGAGTGGTTTAAGACCTTTTAATGCCTAAAAGTGACCAGAAGCTTTTGAGATCTGTCTGGGGTATCATCAAGGAAAGAGAAAGAAGATTCATGAAAGCACTTTGAAAAGAAATAATTGGAGAAAACACAATATGGTTCCGTGTTGGTACCTCTTAGTTCAGACTGTTGCACATACTGGTTACACAGGTGTCGTGAGACCCTAGGGGAGTCCTGTCTGAGAATGCAGTGTGCCCAGAGTAGACTGAGAGATGGGGAGAGAGAACAGCCAGGGTCCCAGCGACAGTGTGTGAACCCCTGCATATCCCCAGACTTTTAAAAAATATCTTTTTATTGATTTCAGAGAGGAAGGGAGAGGGAGAGAGAGAAACATCAATGATGGATGCCCCGATACTCTCTCTGAGATTTCCAGGAAAGAGACTCTTGCTGCTTCGTGCTGGACCCGAATCTGCTCTCTTCTACCCCTGAGCCTCGGCCTCTGAGGGGAGGAGAGGGAGCCATCAGCCTAGAGAGGATGCGTTCCCCGTCCCAAGCCAAGGGAGGGTTCTCGGATGGAACCACTCTGCAGATTTTTAAATATCTTTTTATTGATTTCAGAGAGGAAGGGAGAGGGAGAGAGAGAAACATCAATGATGAGAGAGAATCATTGATGGGCTGCCTCCTGCACGCCCCCTACTGGGTATCAAGTCCACAACCCAGGCATGTGCCAGACCACAAATCGAACCAGTGACCTCTTGGTGTATGGGACGGCGCTCAATCCATTGAGCCACACCGGCCAGGCCAGATTTCTTTGATAGAGAGAGAAACATCAATGATGAGAGAGAATCATTGATGGGCTGCCTCCTGCACGCCCCCTACTGGGTATCAAGTCCAAACCCAGGCATGTGCCAGACCACGAATGAACCAGTGACCTCTTGGTGTATGGGATGGTGCTCAATCCATTGAGCCACACCAGCCAGGCCAGATTTCTTTGATATGTGGGTCAATAAGCCCCCTGAGCCAATCTGCTTTGAGTTTTCTAACTGTCAACAGAAAAAATCCTAACTGATACAGGGCACATATATACTCTTTTTTTTGGAAAGAGGGACAGAAGTTTCATGAGATTCACCTAGGGTGTTGCTGTAAAAGGATATGACTCAGGGAAAAGAAACTGTAGAGTTCAAATCCAGCGATCTCATTGACAAATACAAGGGAAGGCCATCTACTGAGGCGTGTGGGGCTCTACAGGGACATCATGGAAAAGCCAGGCCAGGCCATCCTTGGGTAGCCACTGAAGCCGAGGCTGGCATTAACTGGCACTCCAGAAATATTTGTTGAATGCAAACCAGCAGGAAATTATAACAAGTCATTCTTGACATGCTAATTTTCAGGAAAATATCTAATGTGTGAACATATATAATCTGCACTTCCATATCCTGACAGATGGTCTGTATTAACAAAACTGATTATCGGAAGGAGAAGAAGAAGGAAGAAAGAAAGAAGAACAAGGAGGAAAAAAAAAAGAGACCTTACAAATGTTTATTGAGTGCATACCATGTGGGAGGCTATACTACTAGTAGCACCATTGTGACGACCAAATTTAATTTTTTAAAAAGACACACTGTATTCCTATTTCTCAGAGACAGTCCCAACTGTTACCTAGAGAAAGAAAATGGCCTGGGGGGTTGCACGACTGGGGTTGGGCTTTGGGCGCTGTTTCTTCTTAGAATTGGGATTTGGACCCTGAGAGTCTTAGCTGTCTATTCAAGGTGTAACTAGGAACCGCCTACATCAAAATCTCCCTGTGAGAGGAACATATTTTTTGTTTTGTTTTTGTTTTTATTTTCAATTAGTGATTAAATTCCCTGAAGGTAAGGAGCGTGACTTCTACCTGTGTAACCCACTGCCATATCTGCCAATGGCTGGCCACTCGCTAGATGCTTAAACGTCTTTAGTTCGACCTTCCTTTGGTTTATTGAAGGCCAGTCTTCACTGCCTTCCTGGGTTAACAACCAGAACTTCCTCTGGGAGGTGCTCTCCCAAGTTCTCAGTCATAGAACTTGATGATTGACTCTGGGGGTGCGATTAATTGCTTCAAGCCCGTCTGTACCCCAGTCCCCCACAGTAGTTGCTTCAAGAATGGGCAGTGACCTACACATTCCCATCAGAGTGAACCTCACGTCTCCTGGCATTAACTGGCACTCCAGAAATATTTGTTGAATGCAAACCAGCAGGAAATTATAACAAGTCATTCTTGACATGCTAATTTTCAGGAAAATATCTAATGTGTGAACATATATAATCTGCACTTCCATATCCTGACAGATGGTCTGTATTAACAAAACTGATTATCGGAAGGAGAAGAAGAAGGAAGAAAGAAAGAAGAACAAGGAGGAAAAAAAAAAGAGACCTTACAAATGTTTATTGAGTGCATACCATGTGGGAGGCTATACTACTAGTAGCACCATTGTGACGACCAAATTTAATTTTTTAAAAAGACACACTGTATTCCTATTTCTCAGAGACAGTCCCAACTGTTACCTAGAGAAAGAAAATGGCCTGGGGGGTTGCACGACTGGGGTTGGGCTTTGGGCGCTGTTTCTTCTTAGAATTGGGATTTGGACCCTGAGAGTCTTAGCTGTTTATTCAAGGTGTAACTAGGAACTGCCTACATCAAAATCTCCCGGGCTATTCATTTTAAAATGCAGACTCCTGGGCATTGACCAGACTTCATGGAATCAGAACCCCTGAGGGAGGGGCCTGGAAGCTGCATTCCAGACACTCTTCCCAGATGGTTTCCTGTTTGCGAAAGTTTCAGAACTTGACCTCCTAAAGTGTTGCTTTGCCCGTGGGCCCTCCGTGCCTGGCAACCTTCTGCACAGCCTGGTGGGAGGTGGTCCTCTGGGGAAAGAAGCCCCCATGCTAGGCTGGGGGGATTTGAAAGAGCCGGGGTTTAACGCGACAATGCCATCCTCCTTGAGGTCATGGTCAGTGAAGGCCATGTCAGAGGTGGGGGGTTGTGTTTGTGAGGGCCGTGGACGGGAAGCCTGTGGCACACTCCCTGTGGCCTCCTGGGAGAGGAACACAACCAGATGTGGTTATGATGGTGCTGGTGGGACAGGCTCCTGGAGCCCATGCTCTCTGCTTCACACCACACCATCTAGACTTGATTATTTGCTGCCTTCGATTGCCCTGGAGGGTTTTATTTGGAAAGGAGATATTATTTTAATAGACATAACTTCTTATTTTTCTTTTTCCCCCTATTTTTTGTTGTTTTTGTTTTTATTTTTCAATTAGTGATTAAAGTCCCCAAAGGTAAGGAGCGTGACTTCTACCTGTGTAACCCACTGCCATATCTGCCAACGGCTGGCCACTCTCCAGATGCTTAAACGTCTTTAGTTCGACCTTCCTTTGGTTTATTGAAGGCCGCCAGCAAATACGGCCCAAGAGATGTGCCCTTCAGTGTCTGTTATTTCTCTTGCAGCATGTACCCCAGTCATCTTTGGTTCCTCCTCCTCCCCCTCCTCAATTAAAAAAGTCACACAATTATCAATAAAGTAGGAGCCGAGAGGTGGCGGGAGTGGGTAGCAGGGTGATTTGGATTCATGACTTGTTGAGACTCCATGCCCAAAGAATATCGATTAATGGATCAATGTCAACCTGGAGGGAAGCCCTGTCCTGTTCAACATTTTAATCAATGACTCGGATGAAATAGGAGACATGCTTAGCAAGTCTCAGATGACACAGAGCTGGAGGAATTGCTAATATGACAGATGGCAGAATCAAGATTCAAAATTATTTTGACTGACTTGAGCAATAATAAGAATAAATATAAACGCTTGCATCTAGGCTTTAAAAAAATCAATTATATAAGCAGTGGATTGGGAAGGTCTGGCTTGGCACTTGTCATAACATCATGGAACTTTAGGCTGACCATAGCTCATGATGAGCCAAAACTTGAAGCAATTAGTAACACAGGTAATGCATTGGAGAAGAAAGGCTAACCTTGCATTTAGTTCCCCAGTGGGACAAAGAAGCAGAATTTTCTGGGAAACAGTTTTCAGCTCAATATATGAAAAAAAATTCTAATAGTTCCAATAACAGAATGGGCCACCTCCCAAAACTGTGAATGCAGTGATTACATCAGAATGTAGTAGAAAGGCTTCTATGATGGTGGTCCTCCTTTTAAAGCACATATTTTAACAATGATTTTCTTTAACAACTCATAAGTCAGAGCAATACACACATAAGCATCCAGAAAAAAAAATGGTGTCATAAAGTAGCCTAACTCAGCGCCCTTGAACATGTGCTTCAAGTCCAGCAAGGAGGGGCCTCCTCTAGAAGGAAGAACCAGAATCTGGACTCGGCACTACCAGGCCCCATTTCACCTGACTCCATTTACAGACCTGCTCTTCTGTGTTCGCCCAGCCTGCGTTATGCCCACTCCTGCCTTCACACCTGCCTCCCTGAGCATGGCACCTCTACAGCCAGAACACCGGGAAACAACACCTTCTGCCCCACCCCTGACCTTTGACCCTGACCAACGGAGGACTTTGCAACCAGGCCTGGTTTCATGGACGGCCCCAAACAGGGAAGGCGTGAGCACAATTTTTCTTTTTCTTGTTGTACACCTTCTGCCCCACCCCTGACCTTTGACCCTGACCAGCGGAGGACTTTGCCTGGTTTCATGGATGGCCCCAAACAGGGAAGGCGTGAGCACAGTTTTTCTTTTTCTTGTTGTTTTTTTCTTCTGTTGTTCTGAACACTACATCTTACTTGCTGACTCAGAGAGATGGAGAATGTGGGCAATGGCCCTATTTCATCTTATAAACTTAGGATGTGATGTTAGCAAGGCAGTTAACAAAAATAAGTTTCACCTCCACGAACACACAATTGTGTGGATTTCACATGGGCCGCTGGACCCACTGGACCCAACTCGTACTCACGTTTTTCTTGTTAAACCGGTCCACCTCTCTCAGAAGCCTCTCCTGGCAGTCGGGGTTGGTGGCCAGTAGGTAGGTGGCGAAGGAGAGAGTGTTGGTGACGATCTCGTAGCCAGCGATGAGAAAGAGGAAGGCCTGGCCCACGACCTCATCCATGGTCAGAGGCTTGGACGGGTGTCTGGGCTGGTGTTTCTCTGAAGGATTCGCCGAGCATTCATGGGAGAAGACTTGTGTGACGATGTCAAAGCTCTCCACGCCCACGGAGGCTGCAGAATGGCGGGCATCCAGGACCATTTGGAGGAAGTCTCTCCGCCTCTAAGGGACAAAAGAAGAAATGCACATTATGGCCCAGGGGTGCATAAGTGGGGTTTCTTGCAGCACAAAACAGGACGTGGACATGCAGCTTTAGGATAGGACAAGGATTCTCGCTGCGGGATGATCTGAGATGGCGAGAGCCCCCTGAATGTCCCTCCGTCTGCACTGGTCCACATACTGGTGCAGCCAAGAGCAGGCTGTGATGCAGTCAAAAAGATGAGGCCGTCTGCCTATCTGGGCTGATCAGAAAGATGTGGAGCCACTCTGGTGAGTGAACAAAGCAAGTTGCGGAAGGATTTGTAAAAACAGTCAATGTACAAAGCACCTAATTGCATCTATTTGTCCTTGCAGAGCAAATCTTTAGCAACATCCATACTCAACAGTTCCCAGTGAGCTGGAGGAGATGGGAGAACCAGGGGGCTTTTAGCACTTTACTCATGTTTGTACTATTCATTGGCTGGTTGGTTTTCTAACAATAAAACAAATACAACATCATGTAGATTTAAGTCAAAGTATGTGCTCCATTGTTCACTCATACCCAGTTCAGGGCTTCTATGATGGCCATGTTTTTCTCACCAGCAGGAAGTTAAAGAACCTGGGGGTGGGGTGGGGAGTGGGAGGCAGGAGACTAGCTTTGGTGAAGCATCTCCTAGCCTAGCCTCCTCATCTCGGGCTCCTTTTTTCCCCTCAGTAATCACTAGCCATTTAAGTGGTTAGAGCTGTCTTGCCATTTTCCCTTATCTTCTTTATAGTTTTACTATCACTAATTGTAACCATAGAAGCGCTTACATATGGCCTTAGCCTTGACGGAGTATATCCCTGGCACATCCCTTCTCTGAAAAGCTCTTTAATGTGATGAGTGGCAAACAATAGGTTACTCTTTTCAGATGTTTATAGAATTAAACAGCAAAAGGAGAGTATCAGAACCACCACCAACACATTCTAATTTTAAAGTACGTTGCTTGTTGTAGAGTTTCCTCAGTTTATTGGCTTCTGGGTTTCTATTGCCTGAATAATTTGTGTCACACACATGAGCACTTAACTCCATCCTTAAAGATGGCTGTTATTTCCCGTGTGGCTGCTTTCTTCCTTTTATAAAAATAGGAGTGTCTCCAGGGCAGGACCCTGCACCCCCGCTCCGCCCCCCCTCAGTTTTGGTCTTGTGCGGAGTGCATGCTGGGCACGCAACACACACAGCTCCATAAATAAAAATGTAGCGCGTTGAATGCATTCTGAGGAAGGCTGTGCTGGATTTGCTGACAACGACATGCTGTTTGGAGCAGCCACCTTGGATCATGAGACCTTTGCAGCTCTTCTGCTTCCCAGGTTTGTGACCTTGGAAGGTGTCTGCTGAGATACCAGCAGGGCTCACAGCGAGGCCTGGGTGTCAAGAACCTGGAGACCAAAGAGGCAGGGCCTCAGTGTCCGGCCAGCCCGCTCGGGTTGGAACAGTGGAGAGAATAGCAAAGGGCCAGCCCAGTTGGCTGCCTCTTTCTACCCTGGCCCTGCTCATTCCGCTTTCCCAATGGCATCCTCAAGGGATGGCTTACCCCAGCTTCCTTCCTGCTGCTTGGTCAACTCCTGGATGGCTGTGGTGGCCCCACTGCTAGCTCTGGTCCCGTGGGGCCAAGGTGGGGGCATAATGGCATGCATGGCAGGTGATCCCCTCTGCTACCTCAGCTCCTGGATGCCGGCCTGGGACCCCAGAATATCCGCAGGCCTCTCAGCGGGCGTGTCTGAAACTCCTCAGCCTGTGATACAGTTGTGGTCCCTGAGGCTTGCTCGTGGCTTTGCTGGAGTGGGGTGAGGTCGTTGGCAGGAGGGGTGTACAAGCACATCCACACTATTGGAGTTTCCCAGGGGCAGACGCAGCTGGCATCCTTTCCTTGCCTCCGGGCCGAGGCAGGCTGCTAGAGGGCCGTCGAGCCTTCTACAAATCAGTCTTAACCTCCAGCTACGGAGGCCAGAAAGGGCTGCTCTCTGGGGCCCCGGCCTGGAGAGGGGCATTAGTGCAGATGGCTTGCTTTTATTTGCACTGCATCACCAGGCTATTCGAACACTGCCCATTTAGGACCCGAACACTGCTGGTTTATGGTTATATCCAAGAAAAATACGCACCCTGATAGATGTAGGTGTCTAATCCACCCATCGGCTAGAGCTTAGAAAAATATTTACCTTTTAACATCTGTGCCGCATTTTCCACTGCGCAAACACACATCTGCTTGATGGAATGTCTGCAGAGTTCAGATGGGTTTAAAGTGAGTTTTCTTAGTAACCGTATAGCCCTGTCTTGACACGGGCAGTCCTGGATTTGTGGTTGGGAGGTTTTTCCTCAGATCAACTCATTGTTTGAAACAAATAGCTCTCGAGTTTATAAAAGGAAAAGCTCGAGGCAATCCCAGTAATTGGATCTTTAATAACCCTCACCTCTTCGTAAGCCACTCGGGTGCGACAGTTTGAGAATCTCGGCCTGACTCCTCAGCCGGTGGGTTCCAGGCGGAGTTGGGGCAGGGGGTGTGGGTGTGAGTGACCAAATGCTCACTCACACCCACACCTTTCGAGCAGCACTGAGGTTTGAAAATGGGGCTTTCCCCGCTCTCCTGCCCCAGGCCCCAGCCTCACTCCCGAGAAACCGGACCCTGGCTGAGTGCCCTGTCTCTTTAGGCTGCAGAGCCTGGCCGGGGTGCCCGTTCGATCAGCCTCCCACACCTGCCAGGGCAGCCAGTTGAGTTCGTGGTGGTGTGGGCCCAGGGGCGATGAGCTTGTCCACACCTTCCCCGCCTGCTGGACCTGGATACCTTTGCTGCCCAGTCTCCAGAGGACACAGCTGGGCGGGGCGAGGCTGCTGCTCCCCGAGCCAGCTCCGCGCATCCAGCCTGCCCCCCCTCCCCGATTTCATCCTCCGCCAAGGCTGCCACCATTGGGCCTCACGCCCTTTTCCTTGTCAATCCTCTGAGCCACCCAGCCTTTGAGGAAACCCCTCGAAAGCGACATTGTGCCCAAGTCAATTTTGTATAAGACATTTTACCTTTTTTTTTCTTTTTTAAGCAACTTTCTTGAATGTAACAGGCCCCTTAAAGCATAGCGTTGCATATGCTACCAGCATATCCAACATGGAAATTATTTTCCCTAACATTAAAAATTCCTACTTCCATTCTCAGCCAAGTTCAATGGACACATATTTTACTCAGTCCCTACTTTGTGCCGAGCGTGGTGCAAGTCTGTGAGGAGGAAAGAAATCTTGGGTCTCCGATGAAGCAGGAGAGGGCCCCCAGCCACAGGTTATGTAGGAGCATTCTGGGAGCCGAAGGGAGTGTGGGACTGGTGAGGGCTCCCTGCCTCCTCTCTAATATGATGCTGCTCATGCTATAAAACCTCATTCTTGCCATTTTTCAATGTAAAGAATATGCTGATGAAAAGCACATTTATCTGGAGAATTCTTTTGGGAGCAGCTCTGACCTGTGCGAAGGGTGATGCTTGAAATAGGTGGTGAGATTGGGGGGCAGCTTTAATTCTACTGACCTCGGAGTGTGGACAGATTGTCCGGGCCTCTCCCCACAGTGCCTCCCGCCTGCTCTCTCTCGCCTTGTTTGCTCCCCCTCGACCTTCCTCCTTTCTTTCTACTGCCCCTGGAAAGCTCTGGGTGGGAGCCCCATGCAGGACAGCAGGGTGCCGTGGGTGGGGCAGGGAGGGGAGAGAGAAAAAAGAGACCACGAGCGATGCCAAATTAGGTTCCATTCCATTTCGAAGCTGTGTCCTATTAAAGCACGTTACCTCTTCTGCTGCTTGCTGGTCCCGCAAGGCAATCACATTTCTAATGAGTTTGTTAAAAAAGCTGTTCAGTTCATCTCGCTTCTTATTGGGCAGAATCCGGGCCAGTGGGACCATTATGGATGGAAATGATACTTGAAAGAGAAAAACAAAAATGGCACTGACAGGGGGGGCGATAATAAACCAAGGCTGTTAGAGGCCTGTTGCCAGGAAGCAAGCCCCGGCCTTGAATTAGAGTCGCTTGAAGGCCCGTCTTCCCCTCTGAACTGCCGCTCCTCGCTCCTCGCTCCTCGCTACTGGCTCCTCGGGGAGGGGCCGCATCTCATTCCACCCGTGGACTCCTCGCCGCTCCTTGCACATTGATAAACACTCATAGGACTGAATCCCCACTTCCATCTTCCCCTCCAGAAGTCAATCTCATGCCTCGAAATTAATTTTCCAGGCCCTAGATATGAGGGCCCACGCTCTTTGTATTTCATCAAGGAAGAACAGAGTGCAGGCCATGTTTCAAGTCTTAGCAAGTGGGAGAAGCTGATCTACTTTCTCAGCTTTCTGGCCATTTGCATCCCCCCGCCCCCACTGGATAATTGTCCCCAGAGCTACCACTTGAATCGTCCTTAAGTGTTGCTGCCACAGCTGCTGGCAAGGATGCTGGCCCCACCCGCTGTGGGCGCCTCCCCTGTGTGTCATGTGCAGCCTGGGCCATTGCTGCCATGCCCTTGGGACAGGGCTACCTGGGTCAGGGCTGCTTATCACCTCCTGGGTGGTGACAGGGAACTCGGCTCGGTTTAGCTCCTCAGTGTTCACAGTGGGCCTACTGTGCACAGGTATTGTGCGGAAGCCGGGCTGGGAGGGCAGTTCTGGACCCGAATGCTCTGCCCATTTTCAAGAACCAGAGCCTGAACCAGAGACACGGCAGGGAGACGGGCTCCGAGTGGCAGAGAGCTGAGCGGCAGCAGCGTGGGACCATGGAACCACCTCCCTGTGGTTGATGGCAAGAGGGGCCACTCAGCTGGAGCAGCTCCCTGAGGTGCAGGGGTGGGGGGCAAAGGAGGACGATGCTTGACCCCCTTTGCAACTCCTCCTACAATGTCAGTGCAGAGCAATGTCCATAGACATTGACTCAGAAATGGAAATGAAACTGACCGAGGAATGAATAAAATTTACCAGCCCTGCAAATGGTTAGAAATGATGGCAATAATTAATAACAATAAACTCAACACTTCGATACTCTTGTAAAAGCAAGAAGATACTGGAATTGGCCAGAGGGTAAAAACTCACTTCTAAAAGGAAAGTAAACTGACTGGTCTCCATGGCATTAGGTAACCTGCACGCCACCTGTCACATACGATCTAGGTTGCTGTGCGTTGAGCCTCAGGCAGAGAAGTCTTCTGCAGAGGATTTTGCTGGTGGGGAGAAATATGCCCGGGAAAGGCTTTGGGTTCCAGCATCGGCTTTGCCTTTCTAAGCCTCGGTTTTCCCATCTATAAAATGGGGATGAGAACACCTCTCTTACAGGATGAATTCAAGCCCTTCCTGAGGCAATGCATGCAACACACTCAGCAGGGAGCTCAGCTGCTGTTCTCCCGGTGGCTGGCGGGGGTGAGAGAGGCCACCTGGGCGGGTAAGAAGTGGCTCTGGGGAGACCAGGCCTCTGCTTGTCAGACCCTGCAGGGTGACTCCCAGAGACCCTGAGCACCGTTCCTAGTGGCAGAGGCCGGGTCCTGAGAGCCACCAGCACCACCCACGTGCCCAGGCTCTGCCCACCTGGCAGTAGCCCAGTGTCCCCGCCCTCGGCAGGGTCTGTACGTACAGATTAAAACCAGGAGCGGTTTGGGGATGGAGGAGGCAAAGAAACGCCTGCAGTGCTGCACAAAGGGGTCCTCGGGAGCCTTTTGGGAGTCCACCGGGGTGCCGAAGGCGACGCTGGCCACCACATCCGTGCTGTAGCAGCTGTAGCACCTACGGGAGAGGGACCCATTTGAATTTCAAGAGGACTCTGCCATTGGCCCACCCGTCGGACTCCATCGTCCACTTACTCAAAAGAGGAGCTTCCTGCAGGCCTGAGGGAGGGGGTGGGAGGAAGTGGCTGGGCTTAGAGGGACAGCAGAATATCAGAGGAGACACAAGACACCACCAGGAGCTGATCTGAACACAGACGGGAAGCGGGGACAGCGCCACGCAACTTCCAGGCTGTGGCAGCTGTATCAGCCAGACAGGATCCGACACCAAACTGCTGTAAATTTCCTCCCGCGATGGAGGGAAAACAGTGGACCCAAAGCCTATGCATGTCACCCCAAAGCTGTTCAGAGCCAGCATCTGATGATCAATCGAGACAGAGCAAATTGTGATGAATGAATTAACAGCCTGCTTGTCTAGTTGTATTAGCTTTATCCCCTCTCCCTCCTCATGGGTTTACAGTTTTCATAAGAGCAACAAACAAACAAAAAAAACAGAGGCCCGTCACTCTCAAAGAAATACAAGACAAACTTTGGAACCAGCTTCATGAACATATTATATTATTACAGAAAACACACGTTGTATTTTAGAAACAAACAGATGGGAAAGTGTCTGGCAGTAGCTCCAGAAAAATGAACTTCTCGGGCTCTGGGATGCCTGCCCCCAAATGGCCATTTAAACTAGAGTGATCTTTTTTTCTGTTGTTCTAAAAGGGCCAGCAACTGGGTATTCATATCCCTTTGTAATTAAAAGGACTATTTTCAGGGTTTGATGTAGGCCCATACCTACTTCCTCTTCCTCATAAATTCTATAACCAACCATGAGGAGTAAATGACGTCTCCAGACGACTTATTTTATTTTGACTGCTGTTATTGAAAATGTCCCTACAGTTGATTACACATCTCCCTGCTCCTGTTGCAGAAACAATTTGACAACTGAATGTGATTTCATCTGATCCCAATGATGGAAGATTTAAGGGTTTTAAGAGTTGTTTACTCTGCTTTTATAGCTGCTGTGCCCACCTTATCTTTGGCCAACTCACGCATCTCATGACCAGAGAGAATGTGTACAAGAGAATTGTGTAAACAACAGGGTACAATGTAAATGCCAGTGATGATTATGTTATCATTTTATTAGCAATGATAATAAAAATGAGTCAGCTTCTGGCTTATCTGCCGCCCCCACCTTGCCCCTCGTCTACCATCAGTGAGCATAGGACGACTGGGAGTGTCAGATTGTCAGTCATTTAAATTTGGTGCCCACCTTGCCCCTCGTCTACCATCAGTGAGCATAGGACAACTGGGAGAGTGTCAGTCATTTAAATTTGGTGTCCCCGCTAAGTCACGGCTTCGAGGCTGAGGTGCACCACAATTTCTCCGGAAGTGGAAATGCAGGGACTTTTCCCAGGACCCTGTCCTTCTCCCGGGTGTATCCTGCCCACTCCTAGGTTTGCAGAGGTTAGCGGACAAGTCCACTCACAAACCACTGCCCGCTCGAGGCTTCCCTCCACATGCCGCATCTCCCCTGGGCTGCGTTCACATCTGCTTCACGTTGCATACAGGTTTCATGTCTACTCATTGGTCAGTCCGCCCGTGCTTTTATGAGCTTTTAGCATTTCCATCCTCTGCTGGTCCCGAGGTCATTGTCCAGTAATTATGTACCGTTACAAGGAGCAGCGATTAGAAAGTGGGACTTCTCACCTGTAAGGCAGCCCTTACCTCTGGATGTCGAAAGCGTCCCCAGATTCTGCGTAGCGTTTGAGATGAGCCAGGAGCAGGTCGCAGGCTTGGCTGATTAGGGGCGTCATCTGATAGCGGATAACAAAGGTGTAATTAGGACACCATGCGGGGAGCATGCCTACAGTAGCTGCAGATAAAGAGGTTATGTGTGGTGCTTCCTGGAAAATGGATATTGTTTTGAAGATAATGTTCATGCAGCTAAGATTCAAGAGGAAGGGCTAAAATTCACAGAAATCATGACATACAATAGCTGTAAAATTTCTATTTTAGCTTAAGCAATCTGTTTTTTTGGAAGCAAAAAGAAGGGATGTAGAGTAAATGCTGTGAAATAATTGTGAAAATGATCGTTAAGTGCTGCGATGGAAATGACAATCTGTATTTGGTTTCATGACATTTGGTTAGCATTAGAGAGTAAATAGACCGCAATCCATATGTACTATCTCTGGAATTAGCCCAAATCCATGTTAACTTGGTTTCAATTATACTTTAGATCTTCCACTAAAATAGAAAATCTGAGTAGCCCAAGGAACTAAGGTTGCCCCTTTCCATACTTCTCATTCAATACAAAAGTCATTCTTAGAGCATTTCTGATGGCTGGTTGTTCATTTCTGCTTAAATTGCTCATAACCTTCAAATCAGGGGAACCCTGGACTTCAAGAGGCCTTTTATGCCCACGCAGGATGGTTGCTGAATTTCTCTTTTAATAGCAAAATATTTTTATTATGGAAATTTTCTAAGAGAGAGAACGGTGTCATGAGCATACGCACATTCATGTAACTAATTATCCAGCTTCCACAAATTTAGATCTCACTTTGGCTGCCCACCACTTTGACCCCACCACAGGCTGGCTTGAGTGGGTGGGATTCTTATTGGAGCCTGATGGGCACCCACGTGAAAGCCAAGTTGGAAGCATTCTCTCCTGGGTGTCTGAAAGCCAAGTTGGAAGCATTGAGGGGAGCCATTTCATCCAGGGCACATTCTAGAGCAACATCACAGGGAAAGCGACATGCTGGACTACATTGTTCTGAGCATTTCTTTGGAAAACATATTTTGAAATGTTATCTATGTTTAGAGTTTACCTTTTTGACACAAGAATATAAATTCCTCTGGGTATAGGAGATTTTTGGCCATTTTTGTGTCTTTGGTACCCAGGACAGTGCCTGGCACATAGTAATTATTTGTTGAATGAATGAATGAATGAATGATGAATGAATGAATGGATATTAATATTTACGTAAGATCCACTCTTTGTTGATAAAGTCTTGAGACATTTGGAAAAAGTCCTAAAATGTTAGGAGGTATATTGTATTGAGGCAAAATCTAACTTTTCCCTC
>NW_005367384.1:1374317-1375398 GCF_000412655.1 Myotis brandtii | reverse complement strand
CTCCTCTCCTCTCCTCTCCTCTCCTCTCCTCTCTCCCCGCATCACACCTGAAAGGCAGCTCCATGAACGAAACACAGCAATCCTGTAAATTATAAATAGGCCATTTCCTTGCACATCAAGCACAAAGCCAGGTTATGTTGACTTTTTCAGGAGACATATAACAGGCAAATATTGAGGTTCAGGTCAATGAAAACCACAAGATCTTTCTCCATGAATCATCACCATGTACAATAGATTTTTTGACCCTTTAGGGTCCATTCATTTGAAAGGCTTTGCTTTTACATTGCTTGTATTGCTATAAAAAGTCCTACCATGTGTTCTGAGTGGAACAATCTCTTAACTTCCCCAAAACATTGAGGTGATTGGAGAGGCCTGGCAGAGCGGGACAGACTGGGTGGCTGTTGGCTGAGGTTGGAGGAACACATGGCTTTGCTGGACTCTTCCCTCCCACTGCTCCCTCCAAGCCAGCCCCGTGTGCTTTGGGGTGTAAGGAAGGAACTGTGTCACCAGGGCCCAGCTCCTCGCTGTGTAAGAGGCAGAGAGGGCATTCCTGTTGTGTGAAAGTGAGTGAGCTATGGTCTGAGCTCAGGGCTGCGTGGGTTCCCAGGGCTGGGACAGTGGCAGGGGCAGCACCTGTGGGCAGCTCAGCAGACACCTCCCCTGCCCCCCCACACCCCAGTAGAGAGATGGTAGAGCATCTGAGGCCCTCCCCTGTTGCCAGGACTTGGAGGGAGTATCTGGACAGGGAGATCCTGGAAAGAGGATTTTCTGCTCATGAAGCCTTAAGAGCTCAGAGCACTGGGTGTCTGTACTCAGTGTGGGTGGGCCGAGGTGTGTACTCACTCATTCAAATCTTATCTCCTGCAATGTGGCTACTCCTTTGTTCCAACTGAAATTTGGTAAATGTGTCTTCCAAGCCTTCATTCAGTTTCTTAACATGTATACAGGATCAAACACAGAGCCGGAGGCCCTCCACTAGCCGGCTACTCTAGGTAGCCACAGAAATGGTCATTATCACTGTTTCTGGGCAGCTGTGCAGGAGCCTAAGTAAATTTTCAGCCAGGCAGCATCTTATCAGTAA
>NW_005367384.1:1355140-1374196 GCF_000412655.1 Myotis brandtii | reverse complement strand
TTGCTGAAGCAGAAATGTACTGTATCCTATCTCCATATCCTGAAGTCCACTAAAAAAGACATGAGAATGACTACCCTGGTTTACTCTTGATAATTCTGGATGCACTCTTCATGACCACTGAATTATTCCCTAAATCCTCACAAACCATCCGTTTGATAATCCGTCAGCACAAAAGTGTGTGTGAGGCTCGTTACTCTCAAGAAATCTCAGGCCACCTTAGTTTTTGGAGGACTCGGTACTATTTAAGCTGTATTTCTGACTGGCTTCACCAGCTATGCTTTGTCCATTATTTTAATAAACTTAGTGGTACAACTGAACTCTGCTTCAGTCAAATCACATGTGCAGAAATATCTTTTAGATGTAGTTTAGAAGAATAGTAACATGGCAAAAAGAAAACTACTGTTTAAAAGGAAGTCTCTTTAGGCCCTGGCCAGTGTGGCTCAGTTGGTTGGACATCATCCCGTGCACTGAGAGATCACCAGTTCAGTCCCTGGTCAGGGCACATGCCTGGGCTGCCGGTTTGATCTCCCATTGGGTTGTGTGCAGGAGGCAGCTGATTGATGTTTCTCTCTCTCTCTCCTTAGCTCTTCCTCTATCTCTAAAAAAAAAATAATAATAAAGAAAAAAAAAAGAGGAAGTCTCTTTAGATGTCAAGCTTAAAGCCTCCTTAATGTACCAAAATGGGATGCAATATAAAATTGATTTACATACAACTCTTCTGAAGCATGCTGTGTGTACAAAGAGGGCTCCACCCATACGGAACCTAATCATATGCCTGGACAGTGCAGAGGGGGTGGGCCAGATGCCCACCATCGGCGCCTCCACGTGCTTGTGACTGGAATTCTTTGTTGCTGGCTGGCGTGATTATAATTTTCTACCACACTCTGCCTGCTGTCTGTCGAACCGAATGGATAATGACATTTTTAGTTGGGTTAATGTGATAGGAGATGGGGCATGAATTATGAAAAATGTTTTTAAAAGCAATGCAGGGAAAATATTATCAGACAGGAGAGCAGGAGCTGCGTGCTGGCCAGTAGCCATCGTCTCAGGTTTTCTTCCTCGCATCCTATACAAGCAGTCACGGAGTATTTACTCTTACACGAGTCGCATACAAACAGAAGCTCTCTTTGATGGGCTTGCGATCATCTTTATACAATCCACAAACCTCGCAGTTATTCCCCTAGATTTGCAGACAAGCAGGTAGAGGTGGCTTGTGCAAACACACGCACAGATGAGCACACAATGCTATCATCATACACATCTTAATAGAAGACTCTCATTTGGCTGTTCCTTTTCATCTTCGTAGCATAATGAGTGATTTTTGTTTTGTTTTGTTTTTCATAATGCACATATGTTACACTTAGAGTCAGATAAAATATTATTGCTATTGGGCTTTTAAAGAACGATTTCTTCTTGGGGGGGGATCGGTCCAGCAGCCAAGCCTGGGGAGAAAGTTTCCCAATTTGCTTCTGTCTGTTCTCACATTGGTTATCTTCGTTATAGATGATCCTGAGTGTACGGCTGGTCAGCTATTTAGTAACTGGCAGTAACCACCAAGGGTAAAGGAAATTCCCCAAGAAAGGAAGCTCTTGGTAACCTTCAGTTTACCATATAATCAAAGTGGCCCAGTTAAACACAAAGCGGATGGAATCTTTACTGACTGAGGAATTCTGCATCAAGGTGCAGGCCGAGGGCCAGAGAGCTCGTTCAAGAAGCCGGAGAGGGCTCTGTGAGTGGGCAAAAGAGACAACATCTGGGATAAAGACCCAGAAGGCTCAGACATTCTCCTGCTCAAAGGCGTTCCTCTCCCCTTCTAGGCATTCCTAGAATTTCATCCTTGGAGTTTCCTCCTCGAGGCTAAGACTTTGACCTTGTTAAATACACTTGGCCCCAGGGAGAGAAAACATTCAAGGCCAGTGCCAATTGTTAGGTTTCCTCTCCTTGGCACTTCGTAGTCGTGTTTGACCTAACCTCACTGAATCAATTTCTTCATCTGCTGAATGGGAATAGTAATAGCTCCCTTGAAGAGTCATGACAAAGATTAGAAACAAAATAGGTAAAAGACTTAGCGCTAGAAGGCAGTGAGAGTTGCAAGCACTGGGATGCCCATGCTCCCAGACTGGTTTGAGTGCCAGGCGTCAGTCTCTCATCTCTTATTCCTCACAACACCCATTGGGTCCATGTGCTCTCGCCTCACCAAGTTATCATCACTCCTTTCTCAAATCTGTCTCTCCATCTTTATTTCCCCAGTGACCACTCTACTTCAGGCTTTGCCACGGGTTGCCTGGAATGTGGTTGTTATCTTGCTTCTTGAGAACAATGACTATATCTTGAGCACATCTGTAGCCTTAGTACCTAGTATAGTGCCTGGCACATTGGTGTACTAAAAGTTTTGTTTGTTTTTTTTCAAAAGAACCTTCTGGCCTCCTTACCTCCTGTCTTTTCACTTTCTAATCTATCCTGTCTGCAGTCACCAGATTGGCCTTCCAAGAATACTTGTTACCTGAGCAATGTTTTGCTGAAATCCTTTGGAGAGCCCCATTGACTGAAGGATGTAGAACAAGCTTCTGATCCTGTTTTCTAAAGCCCATTAAGAACTGAACCCTGCCAATAACCATGTGGGTAAACTTCGAGGCTCACCTTCCCCCAGTCCAACCTTCCTGTGAGACCACAGCCCAGCTGGCAGCTTGACTACAGAGACCCTGAGAAAGAGGCACCCCTCTAAGCCATGCCCAGATTCCTGAGCCTCAGAAACTATGAGCTAATAAAAATTTGTTGTTTCAAACTGCTAAATTTAGGGGTAATTTATTACACAGCAATAGATAACTAATCCACTCGCAATGTTACTATCTTGTGGCAACTCTTACAGGTTGTCATGTATTATTGAGGTTCTTGGCATTTGTTCTATCAGGAATGAGCACAGTGCAACACATCCAGTTGATTTTCTACAAATAGCGATGTGATGACTGATTGGCTGAATGTTCCCTAAGGGCCTTCACATAGAAAGTATCCAAGAAACATTAACACATTGAGTGCTCTTAGCATGAATGCAGTGCAGTTTCCTGGGAGCTGGCCCTGAGTGAAGACCTGAGGCCCGTGGTGGTTCTACCTCTTACTCTGGGCAAGTCATTAGAATCTCTCTGAATTTGGGTCCTCACCCCCAAATGTGGGGCTCATTGCAATGAGCTATAAAGTCCCTTCCATGGGCATTCTGGGATTCCAAGGAGGTCAGTAGACACCAGGTTGAGACCATTGCTTGGGAGCCATGGAAAGAGCAGGCAACGTCCTACCTAGTTCAGGGCAGTAGACAGCCAGCTCGGTAGGCCTGTCTACTTGCTCCACCATGTGACATCCCTAAAAAAGCCTTTTTGTATCTGTTTTATTTCAGAATTACATGAAGACCTAACAGGCAGACTCTGGTGATTTTTATGCTCAAATAATTAAATAAGAGTGAGAATTAGGACACCAGAGCCTTTGACTTCTGACATACTGCCCTTTTCTCCAAATTCAGGATGCATGATCCTTTTGCTCCTCAGTTAATTAACATCTAGGTTATAATCTCACTCAATCCAGTTCTGATGCCATGAACTGGAGAAACAAACACCATGAAGCCTTTGGAGGCCCGGACGGTTGGAGAATGGAGACAGGCTGAGTGCTAGGAGAGACACATTTCCTTGGGGGAGGAGAGGAGCGGGGGGAGCTGGAGGAGAGGGTCTCTTCTGTGTTACTTTATACTTCTAAACAGAAATGACCCCATTGTATCTGTTTTATTTCAGAATTACATGAAGACCTAAAAGGCAGACTCTGGTGATTTTTATGCCAAATAATTAAATAAGAGTGAGAATTAGGACACCAGATCCTTTGACTTCTGACATACTGCCTTTTTCTCCAAAATCAGGATGCATAATCCTTTTGCTCCTCAGTTAATTAACATCACATTGATGGTGTGGAGGCTGGGTGACTCATGTGTCATCTATGAAGAAAGATTCAGAAAAGAGCCCTTGTGCAGGCCACCACCCTGAGATCAATACGTGGCCCCCAGGAGCCACCCCTTTGGGGCCACGAAAAGTGGGGACATCAAAGTAGAGACCTGTCCTCACCTGCTCCAGAAGTGTTTGCCCACGAGTCGGGGTGTGTGTGTGTGTGTGTGTGTGTGTGTGATCTTGGAAGCTAAATGGCTGAATTGGAACCCTTTTTTCCTCAATCCCCCACTTTCAGGTATTTAATAGCTCCTCACTATTCAGTGAAGTGTGCACCAAGCACTCCCCCAACCCCCAGCAGAGAACTGGGAACTCTATGTGCCTCAACCTACTTTTCCCATTTGCTTTCACTAAGTGCTTGCGCGTACTCTGTGTTCCAGCCAGTTTATACTCCCTATTCCCCAAACACACCCTGTACTTTTTCGTCCAGATGACTTTGTTCCTGCAGCTCATTCCACCTGCAAAGCACCTTTCCCTCTGTCAAAACTCAGCAAAATCTCCAGGGCTCCGTTCCAATGCTACCCACCCCCCAACCCCCAAAGTGCCACCATCTCCCACGAGTTGGAAATGACGTAGAAATACATCCACCTTGTTGCCCTTCTACATTATAAACCCCTTAAAGACGGGAACTAATAAAAATATCGGTTGAATGTTATGAATTTAATGTTTCATTCTACTTGGCACGCTTAGACCCCTGGGCACTGTTGCTGTTTTGGAATGGACGTTAGAGGGTGATTTTCTGAATAAATAGAGGTCAGCTAATACAGATGGGAAATGGTATTGAACTATATTGTTGATTTAAAAAAATAGAAAAATAATATCTCTAAACAGGTGACTAATAAATGTAAAATTCATTCTAGTTAACAAAACTTACAACCTCCCTCTGCTACCCAAATATTGAAAACATCCGTGACTTATTTTCATGCAAAATTTCCTGCTGATATATATCAGTTCTAGCCATCTAGGTGAATAATAAAGTGTCATTTCTAATCACTCTTGGCTCCTGTCAAGAGTTTGACCAATTAGAACTCACCCCGACGAGGAGGTGGCTGCTGGTGTTGCCAGGCAACAGACAAGCTAGGAGGCACATTGAGATGCTCTTAGATTTAACCAGCGGCAAGTCGGAGTGACATTATAATTCTGGCAAAGGAGAGTCAAATTATAACCCAGGATGGGGTGCCCATGATGAGGAGTGTGTTTTCTTTTGAATGCAGATGGAAAAGGAACATTTTAACCAGAATTTAAACAGTTCATCATTACATTGATTTTACCTAGGAGATTAAGTGTGTTGCAGGATACAACTGTGTTGCAGGATAAGGACCTCTTGCCGCTAGATAAATACCCAGACATTCTGGAAAACGGACACCTGGTCAGGCAGGGACAATGTATTTTTGGATTCCGAAGTACTTATCACCACAGCCGCACTTGGTTATAATGACTTTCATTTTTATTGTTTGGAAGGACTCAGAAATAAAAGCAAATATTAAAAATAGACGGTGGGAGGCTGATACAGCCAAGAGGACGCTGCTTGTTCTAACATCATTGGAAGACGAGGGTCTGTTTTAGAAGCCCTTGTGCGTGACTGTCTGAGAGTTTACAGTGAAAATTTAAAGGCCAAACTAAACTGTGGTGATGACTGTAATTCTGCAAAGACTTTTGCACTGAAATGGCTGTAACTATGCATTTACTCATAAGCTGGCTTTATCAACTTAAATTTTTAAAAATTGTAGTCATCCTGGAGTAATATGTCTTCTCCAAGGCAAGAAAGGCCTAGAGGGAATAATAACCACTTCTGCCTCTGCCTTTAAGATTCATACATTATTGACTGTGCCTTCCTGACAGGAAACATCTGGATGAAAGTGAAAAATTAGGCATCAAGCTGGATTCTCGGTGCCTGGAAGAGATACCAACCTTCCCAGTTGGTCTGGCTTTTCTTTGAGTCCCCAAGCACAGATATACAATTGGCTCATTTCCTCTTGAGTGACACACACATAGCCTTAGGAAATCATGTATGAAGTTGCCAGTTCTCTTATATCTGCTCAGTGGGCCTCCACCAGCTTAATTATCTGGGTGAATGAGAGAATGTCCATCACTTCTGTCCAGCTTTGAGGACTGAGAATATACCAGCCACCATATTGGGTTGGGTCCATGGTCCATGGTCCATCCAATTTGGAGCTTGGTCTCTGCTCAGGAGGCACTTGACAATGGAGTTGCCCATGAACTCTACCCCCAAAGACAAAGTGCCCACTTGCCTCATTTCTCTCAATAGCCGGCTATGACAGTAACTACCCATGCTTTCACCTACTGCAAACTTATTTGCATCCAGAATAAACAAAGGTACAAAGATCTCCCTACTGCAGGTTTCTCCCAAGCCTTTAATATGCTAAGGTACTTGATGAATCTCTAAGAAGAGGGTTTGCAATATTTTACTGAACTGTATGACCATGAGGCCTTTTTGGCCCTCGGTGATTTCAAATCCTTTTCCTTGGTAGTAATTCCTAGTTTGAAGTCCATCGTCACATAAGTATAGTCGAAATGCTTTTCTCCTCGATATATTATTTTATTCTTGCTTACACTGAAGGTTTAGCTGCCACTTTTGTGCTGACATACACAACCTTAGAACAGTCTTAGCAACTTATTTCAATTGATTTAATACTTTTCAACTCAGAGAGCTTAGAGGAATATACAAATGTATAGATTTCCCGGTGTTCTCCCTCTTTCAGATGAGTTATAAAATTTAGAAATAAAATTAGTGCTCACCTGGGTCTCCAGGGAATCCCCTTACTTATATATTTCCCTCAGAGAAGAATTAAATTAGCCCCCAGTTTTGTTTCCTGAAGATAAATCTATTTACTTCCTGACCCATAATAAAGTTTTACACAATCCCAGGGTTACTCATTAATAGCCTTTGGTAAAGAATCTAAAAAAGGCTCTAAAAATCTAAGTAAATCTACCAGTTGCCCCTTAAAAAATTAATCCTTTAGGGGAGAGGGTGAAAACACTGGCAGGTTAACCTGGCAAAATCTCCCCCCAATAAAGCCATCAGTTGTTTCCCCCGCACTACTTAGCCATCCTTTAATATAAATCTCAATAACTCGCCTGTCACTGGGCTATGACTTGATGGTCTCTTCTTCCAGAATCAGGCATGAATCAATCCATTTTCACTGTTTCTCTATCTCTCTATATTATCCCTGGTACAACTTAAGCCAGAAACCAATTTTATTTTAAATAAAAAATATGGATTTGTGATATAATGCTGATTTTAAAGTAACTTTCAAGCATTGTTGACTGAGGCAGCCTAATATCCACATAAATAAAGCCAGTTTTATTTGAATATTAATGACACAGATACAGTAAAGGACTTAGGCTGCCAAGGTGCCATGGGAAAAAGCCTGAGACTTCCAAGGGAAAACAAACCCTGATTTCAAGAATGAGCTCTGAAGTTTGAAAACAAAGCCCAAAAGCTAGTCACAAATTCAGAAAGGACTGAAGATAATTGATATTTCAAAGTTATTTCTGGGAAAACTAACTTAGGAACCAGCAACCAAGTGAAGTGCAGGCTCCTGCTGGTTCTCTGAGCTTCTCCCAGCTCTGCCTCCTCCACCCAGACCCTGTGTACCTCATTTTCCTCTTTGTGTCCTTGTGACCTGCTTTTTCTTTCTTTCTTTCTTTTTGAACCATGACCTTCTGGCTTATAGATTGATGCTCAACCACTGATCCATGACGGCTGGGCGTGACCTACTTTTTCTACTTCCGTATATATCTAATATCTATATTGGTGACTCTCTAAAGAGGAAGCCAACAATTGGTTGCATCCTTGTATTTAATTTTTCCTTGATAAAATTATTTCCCTTTTCTCTCAGTTTTAACATATATCCTTCCATAGGAAGCTTCCTGGTTCTTTGATTCTTCATTCATCCATTCATTCAGCAAATCATTACTTAGGGCCCATTATGTGCCTAGTGCCGTGCAGTTAACAATAAAGAAATAAACCAAGTCAAGTAAATGGAATGTTTGCTGGTGATAGAGCTACAGAGGAGAATAAAGCAGGGAAGGGTTCGGGGTCCTGGGGTCCAGATTTGAGAACGTGGGTAACCACAGGCCAGATGGTCGGACAAGGGACCAAGAGTCAGACAGATCACCAGTGCTTTCCACTCTGGCTCTTATCGTAACGATGCCAGGGGACTTGTGACATATACAGATTCCCAGACACGCTTAGAAGTCCTCCTTCTGCAGGTCCTAGGGTGGCTAGAATTATGTATTTTTAACAAGGGTTTCAGGTGATTCTGGTGCAGCTGTTGGTCACAAGCCCGTGGTTTGAGAACCAGTGATCTAGAGACCAGAGGCTGATGGGAGGTTTAAGTCCAAGGAAGCATCCAGAAACCAGGGGTGTGTGTGTATGTGGGGGGGAAAGCGGGGGGTATATATGCTGGGGAAGGAGGCAGTCAGGGACACTAATGTCTGGAAGCCTGCTCTTCCCTCTTCCTTCCCTCCCTCCATCTTCCATAGAATAGAAGCCAGGCTCTTCCCCTATCCTCCATCCTGTCTGCATCTTGTCATAGAGTCCATGCTCAGGGCCCCAAACCTTGCTTGTTCTTCATATGCAACAGGAAGTTGCTTTTGGGATTAGGAAAACTCTATCCCCCTAACAAATCTTGGCTTCCAAGACCCCCGTCTCTGTGTGGATCACGTAAGCCTGGTGTGCAGTTCCAAGCTGAGCAACGACCTCCTTGCTCTGGACGGCACCACTGTCTCCTTCTGAAGCAACGAGAGCCACGGATCCGGCGGAGAGGAAGTCACGGGGACGCGATTTATGGAGCGCGAGACACTTACATCGGTTTCACGTGACGACCTCCTTGCTCTGGACGGCACCACTGTCTCCTTCACGGATCCGGCGGGGAGAGGAAATCACGGGGACGCGATTTATGGAGCGTGAGACACTTACATCGGTTTCACGTTCTTGTCATAGAGTCCATGCTCAGGGCCCCAAACCTTGCTTGTTCTTCATATGCAACAGGAAGTTGCTTTTGGGATTAGGAAAACTCTATCCCCCTAACAAATCTTGGCTTCCAAGACCCCCGTCTCTGTGTGGATCACGTAAGCCTGGTGTGCAGTTCCAAGCTGAGCAACGACCTCCTTGCTCTGGACGGCACCACTGTCTCCTTCTGAAGCAACGAGAGCCACGGATCCGGCGGAGAGGAAGTCACGGGGACGCGATTTATGGAGCGCGAGACACTTACATCGGTTTCACGTGGGAAAAATATTATCCTTGTCACGTCCCTTTCAGTCCTCATGTTTCCTTCATTTAAGCTGCATTTAACACGTCTTTCCTCCCTGAAATACGCCCCCTCCCCGTTCTCCTGGATTTCTATTGCAGCCCTTCTTCCCGAGTCTTCTTTGTAGGTTTCTGCTCTGCCCCTCACTTCATGTGGCTCTCCGCAGCCCCCCTTTCTCTTCTGGTGCTACAGGCGACCTCACCCATGTCCGTGTGTCTGATGACCGTCTTTCCTGCCCTTATCTCCTGAGCTCCAGATCTGCAGCCAGCATCTCCCTGATGCATCTGCTCAGTTATCTGTTTCCCAGGAACCTTAAACTCACCAGGTCTAAGCTCTCCAGAGAGGGAGAGGAAGCGGGATCCCCCGCCCCCGGAATGGCCTCCTTTCAAATGGAAACCCAAGAAAGTAAACTGACCTGTATTTAGTAGGAAGATGATTTTCTGTGGAGCTTTAACCTCACTGGGGGTATATGTTAAACAGTGGTCTAGAACTGACAAAACCCAGGGGATCTGTCCATGACATTCCCCCCCGCCCCACTTCTCTTTCATTTATGACAACCCCTCCCCCTAGTGCTGTGAACCACTGCGAGGGCCTCTATTTTCCACAACTAATTCAGACACTAAGATTTTGATTTCTGAACCAGAGGAAGGAGATGCTTTGGGTCCCCCAGCACTAGATTTATTTGGGAAACAATATCGTACCAGTTTCTGGAATATACTCTGTAAGGTGCTAAAGAAATCTAGACCCTGATACGGGTCTTTTTCCCCCTCAAAGAAACAGCTGAAGACTGACAAGAAAACTCTTTTCCTTTCTTACTGTTTTTTCCCCCAATCAATACACTTCATCAGTGTCTTTTTAACAAATGAGACTCTCGCTGCATCTGTAGTGCCGCCACGCCATTGCTGACTCATGAGTAAAGAAATAGGATGCACCATGTCCAGCGGATGTCACCCCCTTCTTTGGTTAACTCAACATTTTGGTGACTAATGTCGTAAAGGTGTCCTCCCTTGAACTTGTCCAGTGCTTACAACTTTTTAAAGAAGCAGGCCCTTCCTTCAAACAAATTCTCCCTTGAAACCTCAATGTGTAAGGAGGCTGAAAGCAGAGCAGGGCTCCCTCCCTGACCCGGTGAGTGCTCTGTGCCGCCCTCCTGCGGGGGAGGCTGCAACCTGCCCATTCGGGGACTGGATGGCGGAGCCACCGTTCTCAAACCGCTTTACTGGTAAGAAAGGAGACATTGTCATGACCTCTGTCTGAAACCTGTTTCCATACCTCAGTTGGTCCCAAACTTGGGTCTACAATAGAGAGAGGAGAGCTGCTTCTAACCCGCCTAGGTTTCCACAGGGGCCCCATTTGCTCTTCTTCCTTTCCCCCACCCCCCAGGCAACCCCTGGGACGGTCCGCATAGCTAAGAAGAGAAGCGGTCAGTCGGAAGGGTTAATCAGTCCTCATGGATTCTAATCCTGGAGCTGGATTCTAATCCTGGCTCTGCCGCTCACTGGCTTACAGGTGTGACATGCGGCATGTTACTTAATCGCTCTGTGCCTCAGTTTCCTCATCTGTAAAACGAGGTGATAATAATAGTATTTACCTCACAGGAATGCGGTGAAGGTTGTGTGTTAACAAATAGGAGGCCCTTTGAGTGCTGCCTGGCACAGTAAGAGCTGTGAGTGTGAGCTGGTGAGCTGGGGCCATGAGCTGAGCTGCCCTCTGACCTCAGATACCAAAGGCCGTGGTGGAAACAAATTAAACCTCATTGAAGATGGGCAGGATCACAGGTTTCTGAGAGAGCTCACTTGGATGGAGTTAATTATGATGTAAGGGACCCTTTTCTCTCCTGGGGGCTTCGGAAAATTCATAGGCTTTGAACAGGACCATAGGGGTGAGTGTCTTGAGTTGAAGCTAAGAGTAGCTTTCATTTATTGAGCCGACGACAGGCCACTCCAAGCCCAGCCATTTTGGAACAGCTAGATGTGGTGGACGGCTCTGGAACCGGGACTCAAACTGAGGCAGCCCCTTCGCCACCGAACATAGGGCTCCAGACCTCCTCCTCAGTGGTTGCAGGATTCGGAACAGAAACTAAAGCCAGATCGGCAATGGAGGGGCCATCAGTGAGGATCAGGAGTGAGAGAACTTGGCCGGGAGAAGAGGTGGGGGAGGGAGGAGCCCAGGGCTTACAGAGCTGGCAGCCTGTTGGGGATGCCACCCTTCCCTCCGCCTTGGCCGGGAAGGATGACCAGGGCGCTCATTCACCAGGGCCTGCCTGCGGGCCCAGAGCTCTTCCACGTGCACCCCCACTCCTCCCCAGGAACCATGGCCGTCTCCTCCCGCTTCGGGTCTGACTCGGAGCCCACCGGTGTTTCAGGCTGTTCTCCGGCCCCTCGCTGTGTAAGGCGAGCTTCACTGTTCAGAAGCATCCACACCACCTGCCAGGTTGTTAGAAAGCAGAGTCTCGGGCCCCATTGACAAGACCACCAGGTGGTCCATTATACGTGAAAGTGTGAGGGACACTGCCCCAGTTTTCTCCCGTGTGCCCCCAAAGTGCCCGGGGCAGGGTCTGGGGTCATAGAGGGGAAGCCCCCAGTGCTGTTGATTCGATGGGTCATGGCCTCTGAGGATGTGGGAGGCTGGGGAAATGGAAGACGCCGGTGCCGTGTCCTGTGCTCTTGCCGAATAGGGAGGTCTAAAGGCCCCAGGAGGCAGGGCATTTTGTTGGGCCACGTGGACGAGTGAGGCAGGGTGAGCCAGCTCTCCATCGCCATTTGGAGAAAAACCTGTCCCTTACGGAAGAGAGTCTGCATTTCCCGGGTCTTACCTCATTCAGCTTTTCAGGACTGAAAGCAGAAGTTAGGACACTTCTGACCTCTTCCCATCTTTTGTCACGTAAAAACAGGATGCTGTCAGCTACCGGTTTGCATTCCAAACCCGTTGCCTGGTGGAAAACAGCAAGCAGAGGGTTAGACCACAAGGGAGCCCGAGCCACCTGGGCGGCAGTACAGGCCCACGATAAACATTCCAGTCGAAGGTTCACCAATGACCAATAAATGGGGTGGTTTCATTTGCAAGGATACAGGAGAAGAATATAAAGACTTAAGGATAATGACCTGAAGATTCATGGCCGAGGGCCGGGGCAGCAGATGGATACGTTCTGCTGGCCCAGTTCACCCTGCGACAATGAGGTCACCACTGTGTAAGTAACACAGTGGTCCTGTATGCTCTGCAGTCTCCCTGCAGAGTGAGGGGTCCCTGAGGACCACGCAGCAGGCTTCTTGGGGTGGGCTAGTCTCCCCTGGGATGGAGTTTCAGGCCTGAACTTGATGGCAAGAAGTTTTGTGTGACTGGATTGGTCAGGTTGGGCCAGGAGTTGACAGACTCATGTGTCTGGGTCTCTGGTGTGTCTGTCGTGGGGGTGGGGTGGGGGCGGGGAACGGGGGAAGATAAGTGTGGAGGGAGACGGGAGGGGGAAAGGAGAGTCCTTCAGAAGCTTATCCCAACAGAGCTGCTTCCGAGAGAACCGTGTTTCTGTGTATTTCCACTCATTCACACACTCATTCATTCATTCGTTTTTCTCATTCAGCAAACATTTGTTGACTATGTAATATATGCAAGGCGATGGCTCTCCAGGGTTGAATAATGAAGACGTAGGTTTGGCCCTCAAGGAGTTGATAGTCCAGTGGGGAAGCCGACAGGGAGCTCATAGACTAACGAACAGATGTCATTACTGCTCATGAGAAGGTGAGAGTTATGAAGTGAGGAAACAGGGCAAGGTGAGAACATCATAGGGGACCAAACGGTCAGGAAGGCTTCTCGGAGGAGGAGGTAGTCAGCTGAGTCTGGAAGCATGCAAAGGATGACCCTCCTCACCCCTTCTTTCCAGGCTATTCTGTTTCTTCCTAAAACCAGCTACTCCCACCCAGTGGTCAAAGCTGGGACCCCCCCCCTGCTTCCTCCACAGCTGATCAGTGTGTCCCCCCTCCCCCGCCCCAAGGCCTCAGGGTGTGAGGAGGAGAGGGGATTGGAGGCCCAAGCACTCTTCAGAACCACATATGATGTACGGTTTCACTAGTTCTTTTCCCCGTTTTAATTATAGTTGAAACATGAAGCCAGCCATCATAATTCAAAAGCCTTGTAAAAACTCCTATTTAGAGGAAAATTATAATTTTCTGATAAAATATGAACACTCAGAATAAGCTATAAAACATAACTGCAAAGTATCTGGGTGGGGGGGAATTAATTATATATAAGAACCAAGGGTCTGGGCTATTTTTCTGCAAAGGAATCCTCTCCGTGTTTAGGATGAAATTCTTTAGGAGTGCCTTGGTCACCATGCAGAATGGTGGCTTTATGGAGTTATGGGAACATAACCCATTTGTTTAGGTTCCAGAGTCAAAGGAGAAAGCATGCATTAGGTATATTTATATATTGGCAAACACCCAGTCCTGTGCAAAGCTGCAGGCGATAAAGCATTTCACTCCAAGGAAGGCTGGGTGGTGGTTTATGGGGTCCTGATGAAACCGAATAAATTAGAGATAAGAGTCAAGATTGATTGGATATTGTATCCATCCATCAGACCTAGGACTGGATCCAAGACGTTTTTTATCTGGCACCTGGAGGACAAATCTAGCCCTCCGCGCGATGTCAGCATAGCCCTCAAACCTCCCCCTCCCCAATCGGCCGGGACGATACTCTTCCCAGCCCACAGATTCCATTAGGATTCCCCAGTTTTAATGGAAAATTTCGGGGGCATTGGTTAGAGAAATGTTTTCATTTCTAGATGTCATACTGTAAGAGGGAGAGCGGCAAATCGGTCATTTCAGAAGAGGAGATGTGAATGGATGTCATGTAAAATAGTTGTCAAGTTTTGGAATGTTCGGCGGCAAATAGAAGACTTGGATGATCAGAGAACAGTACTTAATGTGAGCTCAAAATATATTTACCGAAGGCATGTTACATGGGAGAGGAAATTTAGGTTGTTTTATGACCTGAGGGGGTAGAATTGGGTTCAATAGGGGAAGCTAACTTCCCAATAATCAAAAGGCAGAATTAGCCCGGCTGGCGTGGCTCAGTGGTTGAGCATCGAACTATGAACCAGGAGGTCACGGTTTGATTCCCAGTCAGGGCTCGATCCCCAGTGTGGGATGTGGAGGAGGCAGTCGATCAATGATTCTCTCTCATCATTGATGTTTCTCTCTCTCTCTCCCTTTCCCTTCCTCTTTGAAATCAATAGAAAAACAACAACAAACAAACAAATAAAAGGCAGAATTGTTTAAAGAAAAAATATTCTGCCCTGAGTGATGACCCTTCCTCTTTGAAATCAATAAAAACAACAACAACAAAACAAACAAACAAAAGGCAGAATTGTTTAAAGAAAAAATAATGATGGGCCCCCATTGCTGGAGACTTACCCCTTCCTGGAAATCCTGCACAGAAGGCTTGAGTGTCTGAGGGGTCAGGGGGTTGGTCTAAATGACTTTTAAAAACTCTTCCAAGCCTGAGACTTCCTCTCCAGAACACTCCTCCAGGTATTTTTGTATTAGTTCACACACACACACACACACACACACACACACACACACACACACACATTAATTATGGCCAATTACACATAATGTAAAATGTACCATCTTAGCCATTTTGAGCATGCAGTTTGGTGGTATTAAGTACATTCATCTCTCCAGAACACTCCTCCAGGTATTTTTGTATTAGTTTGCACACACACACACACACACACACACTGATTGTGGCCAATTACACATAATGTAAAACATACCATCTTAGCCATTTTAAGCATGCAGTTTGGTGGTATTAAGTACATTCACATTGTTGTGTAGCCATCCCCACACACCCATCCGCAGAACTCTTTCATCTTGTGAAACTGAAACTCCTCCTATGGAACAATAACTACCGCCCCGTCCCTCAGGCCCTCTACGCGCGTAACAATTTATTAGATTTGCTGAGGAAGGCCTAGAGAGACACAGAGGGCTCTTCTCCAAAGAAATGGGCAAGGGGACTGGGAAATCTGCTGGGGGCAGGACTGTGAGCGTCAGAGCAGAAAAGGAGGCGGGACCCAGGAGGCGGGACCCAGGGAAACAGGGCTTTCTAGCCTCTTGTCTGCCCGCCCAGCCCTGTGTGCAGACTCTCAGCGAAGGCATCTTCACTCACTTTCTGGCCAGGAGTTTCCAGGCAGCAAGCCGTGGCCAGTGGAATTGGTGGAATCAGTATAGTGGGTGGCAAACAGCGAGAGAGAGAGAGAGAGAGAGAGAGAGAGAGAGAGAGAGAGAGAAGCAATAAATAGAGCAGAGCAGAAAGATAGAGGAGTGTTTTATAAAGTACGGCTATTTTGTTGTAAAACTTTTATTCAAAAACTGTGTGTGTGGTATATATATATATATATAGAGAGAGAGAGAGAGAAAGATAGTGACTATTCTGTGTCATGCTGTGAAATGTGTTTCTTATTATAGGCCACAGTCAAAAAAAAGTTTGAAAAACCTACTGTAACCAAAACACCAAATTTTGGAGTTGGCCTCTCCCTCAACTAATATCCTCTCAGTCAAAGTGTTATTAGGTTGTCAACATTTATTGAGCACCTACTATGTGCCAGGTGCTATGTTAGCAAAGAATGGGACTCTTGTCCTCAAGGGGCTCATGGGGTGGTTTATAACCAACATCTGTTGATCTTACAGCTACGAAAGTCCTTTCTATGTCATTTCAATAATTTGGGGGTAATTCTCCAGCAATAGGGAGACCTGTCCTGGTAAGCAGTGATGGTCCAGCAGTGGCCCCCCCTGCTACCTGTTCCTTGGACAGCTGATCAGGTTTATCTTTTCAATTAAGAGCTCATAAAACAGAGCCTGACTTCTTACTAGGCCAGCTAAGCATAAACCTTAAGCTTTGAAGAATGCCACAATCCTGGGGAGCAAGTTATTTAAGAAAACGAACACCTTGGCATCCTGAGGTCCCATGAAGAGAGAAACCATGAATTGGGTGTTTGTCCTGGGCCAAATCGGATTCTCAGCCAACCTGGAGAGCCGCGCAGAGCGCTGCGAAGCTCGTGCAGGGCCCTCTGCTGTGCCGAGTGTGCAGGTTGTTATGGAAAAGGCACAAGCGCCATAACAGAACTTGAGGCCATAGCCTACACGTTTCCTTGTGTCCTGGGACCTGCAAGAACATCGACTCTAGATCCGTGTGATGCCTGTGAAGCCGTGGCATAGAAGCCAACGGTTCTGAGGTGGCCACGCTGAGCTGCAGGTCGCGTACACAGAGAGAGGTGCTTTTAAAGACGCCAGGAGACACTGTCAGACTTCGGGGTCCTGGTGCGAGCATTGCCAACTTGTTCAGTGGGGTGTCAAGTAGGCTGCAAAAATATTAATACCAGAAAGTGTGCCGTGACCACTGTGCCAAACCTTCTGATTTTCGCACCACCGTGCACAGATGAGAGGCTCCCCGGCACCACCTGTCTCTCTTCTCACCTGGCAGGTGCAGCATGTTGCCCAGCCCCTCATTAGATTATAACCAACAACTACTCTAGAATTCTGTCACTCAGAGAACCCCAAGTTCTATCCCTGAGAACATATGCTGTTTTCAACACGTGGCTGCACCTGCACAGAGATTGCCACCAGGGCTTCCATCTCGGTGCTTTGAAATAGTGAAGTGTTCCATCCCCACTGGACGATCGTCACCCACTCACTCTCCGCCAGTGGGAGAAGTCTCAGAGGTCACCCGATCTGATCCTCCCGGTCTCTGCTTCCGACACTGACTAGCCGGAGAGCGTGGCCTCGGAGGAAGAGGGTGTGGTGTGTGGTGTGTCCACTGCTCAGGGGGGCAACGGGGTTAGATCCAGCTTGGGCTCCATCTGCCAACTCATCATCTAATTGGACAAAGGCATGCTATGGACTCGGGTGGCCCTGCTGATAGGGTTTCCAGCATTTCCTCCAAGGAGGGGGACCACACGCTTGCGTCTGTGTTTGCATTGGCCCCATGCCAGATGGCGGCGTGGGCTTTCCTGGCTGGGGAAGCGGGTGAGAGGGTTTGGGAAATCATGTCTCCTGAGGAAGATCTTCACCGGCCCTCAGCAGCTTCGCGTAGGAGCGGTGTTAAGGAGGGCGGGGTGTCTCTGACATGTCCCCTCTCACACTTGGCTGGGAAGGGCAAGTCTCCTGGGAGGATGAATGTGGCCTCAGGAGAGGCTGCACCTGGGCAGCCAGGGCCCTGGGTTCCTGTGGTTCTGGATAAAACCACCCACAAATCATCCCGTGGCTTCCGACGTGTCTCTTGTGAGCCAAGGGTGTGACCAGACCTGTGCCTGGAGCGGCGACCCTGTGTCACCCATGAGGACCTCAGGGCTGATACCCACCACACACTGAACTCCCAGCACCTTCCATCTCCACTCTACATCCAGGCAGAGCCTGGAGTTGCATACGCCGCAGCCGGACCCACTCTCTGTGTTGACATTTGGACTGGAACTCAGAGCTTCCGGCAGCAGGTTTAGTGACTGAGCGCACCCCTCCATGCTCCCTTCCAACTAGACCCTGCCCTGGATCACAGACCCCTACCTCGCTCACCCTTCCCACAGCTCTCCCAACTCCGGGCTTGGGGAGTGACCAGGGATGGGAAGTTCTGCCGCTGGTTGTGACCAACCCTGCTGAGTCATGCGGGCCCAGCTCCAGTTTCTGCAGATATTAAAGTAAGAGCTGCCATGGATCCATGGAGTGCCTGATAGCAAAGAGGAGCTGATTAGAAATATTTAAATAAAAATAACCAAGTCTCGAGGTGATGGGGCAACAGGTCCTATAAACGTTAGAAGGTTGGTTTGGGTTTAATGGTAAACTGTGGTTCATGACCAGGAAGCAACATCAGGCAGTGCTGAGGGCACTGACAGAGGCCAAGAATCCATTTGGAAACTGGGAAAGTTAGAGCCTTAAAAAAATGTGATGGGCCCCAGCCAGTTTGGCTCTGTGGATAGAGCATCGGCCTGCAGACTGAAAGGAGGTCCCGGGTTCGATTCTGGTCAAGGGCACATGCCCGGGTTGCGGGCTCAATCCCCAGTTAGGGGGTGTGCAGGAGGCAGCCAGTCAATGTTTCTCTCTCATCACTGATGTTTCTATCTCTCTCTCCCTCTCCCTTCCTCTCTGAAATAAATAAAAACATATTTTTTTAAGAAGTGTGATGGGGATCCAGCACATGTGGCTCAGTGGTAGAGCATCAACCTATGAACCAGGAGGTCCCAGGTTTGATTGTCAATCAAGGCTCCTGCCCGGGTTGCTGGCTCAATTTCCAGTGGGGAGCTTGCAGGAGGCAGCTGATCAATGATTCTCTCTCATCATGGATGTTTCTGTGTCTTTCTCCCTCTCCCTTCCTCTTTGAAACCAATAAAAATATATTTATAAAAAAACCTAGTGGCCTGGTGCACGGATTCATGCATATTGAAAGGAAATTAATTAGAAGAAATATTTTAATATCGCTACTCGCCCTTTCTCTATGATAGAAGTATCAACCAAATTAACAATTGACAATGACAGATTGAAACACATGCGTGCGATTGGCACCAGTGAGAGCTTTATATGTATTACACATGCATGAATCAACTTAGCCTTTTATAGATATAGAATAAATTGTTTAATTTAGACCTGCTTTGTGATTTAGCTAAACTTTTTTCCAGCCTAGTGAAATACCCCGACTTCTCTTTCAGGTAATTGTCAGGAACACAGCAGTAACTATCAACATGAAGCAGATTATTATTGTAGATCATGCAGGGAGAACAAAGGGTGAAATATTTAACTGCAGCAGTGTTTGACTATATT
>NW_005367384.1:1350603-1354882 GCF_000412655.1 Myotis brandtii | reverse complement strand
GTTCCTGGACTGAAGAAACTCCAAGGAGGCTAGTCGCTAGGGAGAGGAAGCCAGGCGTTGCTACGTGACATCATTACCTGGTGCCCACAGCGACCATTTCCGGGCTGGGCTGGGCTGGGCTGTGGGCTGCATTTTGTGCCATGGAGTCACGCGATTTGGTGGGCTGTCACTCCGGGGTGGTGGCAGGGCCTATGTCCCACTTGGGGGAAGCCGAGTGTTGCTTTGTTAGCACCAGGTCTTCAGTGCTAAAATTTCTTTGTAAATGGCCAGTGCACGTCACAGCAGCTCCTGTGTTGAGCTTCTGCGCCCTGGTGGTCAGTGCGTGTCATAGCAACCAGGCAGACAGTCGGAGGGACACTTACCATATTAGCCTTTTATATATATAGATGTGATGGGGACATGTTGTAAGAATTGCCACCCTGGGTCTGACCCACAGTCTGTCCAGCTCAGTGTTCTGGAGTTTGAAAAAATAATCATTTCATTCAGCAACTTCTGAATTCAAGTATTTGCTCAATAGCAACATATGTCCAGGAGTTCCTTGTAGTGTCCCCACTTCCAGCCAGTATACTCTATCAATTCCTCATGGGTGCGTAGAGCTCACATCACCCTCCCACATCACCAGGTCGGTGGGACCCACATGTGTCAAGTGTGAATTTGTGAGCAAACATGGGTTCTCACAACAGAAAGTGAAGCCATGCATTATTTAAGTTCCTTTTCACCTAACGTAGCAAACTTATATGCTGAAGTGTTTTCTGTATCACAAGGGACCATTTGGTAGAAGCTTGCATGGAGTAAACGGTTAATGTTTACTGAGTGAATGTATAATAAAGCTGAGTAGCTGAACACCTACATAAACATGGCTTATTGGAGGGGAGGCAGCATGGTGTCGCAAGGAGAAATCACGCCTCACTAATCTTGAGTTCTTTGAGCAGATAAATAAGCAGATGGATAAGAGGGAACCACAGAACCCAATTTAATTTGACTTTCAAAAACCTGGGAGAAAAATCCCACTGTAAGATGGTTTTTTAAAAATGGAGTCACTAAGGATTGTTTTGTCATCAATATGGAATTGGCTGAAAGTCTGTAAACAAAGCTAGAGAAGTGGATGTATCCCCAGATGGAAAAGTATAAACATTGGCGTTTCCTAGAGCTCTAATCTTTGATGGGTCTTCTTCCATGTTTATGAAGAAGAGAAGTGAAAGTGTATATTGACTTGCAGGTTCAGGTAATGCCTAGTACTTCTAGGGAGAGTGTCAAGTTGATGGGGATTCAGTTCAGTTTGAACAAGGACATACTGGATACTGAATAGTCGTTATGTGCTTGGGCCATGGGGTACAAACAGTAGTACAAGCCTTAAAGAGCTAATGATCAAATTAGGGTGAAAGCCATACGTTCATGTACTATAAATAGTAGGGGGCACAGAGGCTCAGTCGTGAAATTGAGTGATGCTGATGATAAGTGTTATAAGAGTTGAGAGAAGGAGAAAAGTAGGGAAGGCTTCATGGAGGAGGCAGAACTGGAGGACAGCCTGGAAGATTAGCTAGGGATTGGACAGATGCCAAGAGATGGAGGTCTTCCTATGAATAGCAGCTAGTGCTCGTTGAGTGCTTGTCTTGCCTGCATGTAAGGCGGGATTTATATGTGTGATCTCATTTAGCCTTCACCAGCCCAAAGGTAGATCACCTCCCCACCTTCCAAAGGACGAAGGAGAGGCTTAAAGGAGTTTAGTAATTTTCTAAAGTTCACATCACTGGTAAATGCAAAACCCACTGTTATGCTGCCTCCAATTCTAGTGGGAGTGTCAGCCCGAGCAAAGGCCCTGGGGCAGGGCTTTCCAAAGGAGGTTACCGAGAGAATGGAGAGGCTGGTCCCGCTGGAGTGACAGCTTGTATTGGGGAGCAGTGAGAGGTGAGATTGGAGGATATGAAATGTATCTAAAGTATAGAGGCCCTTAAATCTCATCGGGGGAACTTGACTGAGGACACTGTGTTGAGTGCAAGAAGGAAATTAGAACCATATTCTGAATTTGGGGCCTGGAGACCTTAGTCTGGGGTTGAAAAAAATTAGGGAGGATAGACAAATGATTTAGAGGAGAAGTGGACTGAAGGTGGGGCAACTTTGTTGGTGCAACTGCTTGCATGTGTATGTTGAGTGAATGTCTGCTCCTAATATATCAATTAGAGGGCAGCCCTCTTCCAAGTCAGCTGTCAGGATCTTGGTAACATCTGGGTGTCACATGAAACAATAGGGAGGCACGTGGCTGCCACGTCCCATCTCACTGCTTAGGGGTTAAGGGTACTCAAGAACCGTGGCAGGCTCTCAGAGTGCCTTTGCTGCCTGCTGAGACACAGCTTGGCGGTCTGGGCCCTGTGACTCACTGGCTTCTGCCGATTCTATAATCAACACTCTTTGAGCAAAAATCGAGAATTGCATTTACTATCAGGCACAGTCTCTCAGAGCCCAACGCCACAGAAGACCCTGAACTTGAACAGGGGAACAGCAATATAATGTTCGGGGAAGAGAACCTAGAGGCAGCATAGTGAACTTCTGCAGTTCCTTCAGCCATCCCTCCAGGCCACCTTCTGTGGCCATGCGGTGTCTGGAACTGGGCATGAAGCTCAGGGCTGGACAATGAGCATGTTTGGGTGAGCAGCCAACTACTCAGTGAAACGCTGACAATCCAGGAATGTCCCCTGAGGCAACTGTCATAGTCGTGGCAGGAAAAAGCGCCCTGGACTTGAGTTGGGAGATGGCATGTGAATCCCTGCTCTTCCTACTAGTCATGTGACCAGGGTAGTCACTTCATCAGGTCTTAGTCCCCTTGTCTGTTCAATAGAGATGACAATTGTACCAATCTCATAAGTTCTTATGAAATGTAATGAGAACAAAACACTCTGGGTGGCTCAACCAGCACAGAACACAGGGGGGCTATGCAACTTTCTTTAAGATTCAACCCCCGAAATCTCCCATCTAATAAGCCTTCTTCTGTCCCCATCCTGGGTGTCACAGTGTTTCGACAGCAGTACACTCACCCTACCATAGTGTACTGGTCCCTCTGCCTGTCGGCCTCTGTCCTTAGACCTTGAGCTCCTTGAGGACAAGACTGAGTCTTCTATCTCTTTATGACCAGCACCCAGACAGTGCCTGGCATATGGCAAAAGTTTGCCAAATAACCAACAAGAGTGACTACGTTACCAACTATCCACATAAGAATGGGAGATGAGTTTAATTTGACAAAAAAAAAAGTTGGCACATAGTGATTCTCTGAAGTCTCACAAACAAGTGTTTATTCACTTTAGACTCATTTTAAGAACCAACATAAATGCTATTGGTCTTCTCTGCTAGAATTTTTATTTCCCCACTTTTGGAAAATATGGACTACTCTGACCTCTGCCATTCTCTGTCACCTCTTCCATCCCTTGGGATTTCTCATCAAAGATAAAAAGTAGGAAATAAACTTTTTAAAAAGATGGAGTATGTACATCCTTTAGTGGGTCGGAGACTTGAACTGACATAAAGAGGTCACGTACAGGCTCCTCCTGCTATCTGGGGACAAATTTCCCTCTTAATGTTGCTTGTCTTCCCTTTCCAGCCTCAAGAATTTTATACTCTCTGGGAAAGATATCAGCACAAGAGGCTCAAAATTTTGCTTTTTCTCTGTCATTTATTAACCTTGCTGGGTCTTCCTCAGTCACTTGACCTGTGCCCTCTAGATTCCTCTAGCTTTGAACAACCCTCCTGGTTTTAGCATTTTTATAACCACAACTTCCCTTGCTCTTTAGCTGTCTTGAAGCATTTCTTAAAGGTAAATTCCATTCTTTTTCACCAGTCCTGTACATCTCTTTTGAAAACCTAAATTCACTGGGGAGCTTAATTTTGAGTTGAGCTGATCTAAACCTGATAAGAGACACAATCATGACCCTATTAGATGTGATGTGCAGTCCTTGCATCTGAGAATAATTCCCCATGCACCCATATGCAGAAAGAACACTACATACCATTCTGTTGGTAAAATTACTGAAGTTCTCAACCAACACCTGCTTGATCATGTCTGGCTCCGAGATAACGATAAACATCCGACGGCCGAGATAGTACCTGGGAGGAATAAAAGAATTATTTAAGGAGAGACCAAGATGGCGGCATAGGTAAACACCGCAGACTGCTGCCTCAAACAACCACTTCAAAAATACAACTAAAAGACGGAACGGACATCACCCAGAACCACAGGAAGGCTGGCTGAGGAGAGACTCTTCAACTAGAAGGAAAAATAACAGCACAC
>NW_005367384.1:1322849-1349523 GCF_000412655.1 Myotis brandtii | reverse complement strand
AAAAAAAAAAGTTGGCACATAGTGATTCTCTGAAGTCTCACAAACAAGTGTTTATTCACTTTAGACTCATTTTAAGAACCAACATAAATGCTATTGGTCTTCTCTGCTAGAATTTTTATTTCCCCACTTTTGGAAAATATGGACTACTCTGACCTCTGCCATTCTCTGTCACCTCTTCCATCCCTTGGGATTTCTCATCAAAGATAAAAAGTAGGAAATAAACTTTTTAAAAAGATGGAGTATGTACATCCTTTAGTGGGTCGGAGACTTGAACTGACATAAAGAGGTCACGTACAGGCTCCTCCTGCTATCTGGGGACAAATTTCCCTCTTAATGTTGCTTGTCTTCCCTTTCCAGCCTCAAGAATTTTATACTCTCTGGGAAAGATATCAGCACAAGAGCCTCAAAATTTTGCTTTTTCTCTGTCATTTATTAACCTTGCTGGGTCTTCCTCAGTCACTTGACCTGTGCCCTCTAGATTCCTCTAGCTTTGAACAACCCTCCTGGTTTTAGCATTTTTATAACCACAACTTCCCTTGCTCTTTAGCTGTCTTGAAGCATTTCTTAAAGGTAAATTCCATTCTTTTTCACCAGTCCTGTACATCTCTTTTGAAAACCTAAATTCACTGGGGAGCTTAATTTTGAGTTGAGCTGATCTAAACCTGATAAGAGACACAATCATGACCCTATTAGATGTGATGTGCAGTCCTTGCATCTGAGAATAATTCCCCATGCACCCATATGCAGAAAGAACACTACATACCATTCTGTTGGTAAAATTACTGAAGTTCTCAACCAACACCTGCTTGATCATGTCTGGCTCCGAGATAACGATAAACATCCGACGGCCGAGATAGTACCTGGGAGGAATAAAAGAATTATTTAAAATATGTTGTATCTGTCTATCCATTTATCCTTTCAAAAAAGAATTCGAAAACAAACAAACAAACAAACAAACAAACAAAAGAATTCGAAAGAATTCGAAAACAAACAAACAAACAAACAAACAAAAGAATTCTTAGTGGCTTGGCATGAAGGATAAAAGATAAACAGGAAGTAAAGATGCAGAGTAGAGGAGGACGTGCACGAGCTAATCCTGAGGAGCAGTGTAGCCGAGATGATCTAACATTAACATTCCACAGACATTTATAGAATCCTTCCTTGTACCAGTCCCTGGAGATTCCCTGCATCCAGGGAGCTCATAGCCTGATAGAAAAGATAGATCTGTAAATTTAAACACCTTAATAAGGAATTCATGAGATCCAGCAGTAAGACCACGAAGAAAATGGTGGAGGTCAGTATTGTCCACATTGTTCAACAGTGGAGAGAGTCATTCTAGAAAAAAAAAATAAGATTCTTGAAAAAAGGCTGAAGTGAATTAATAAGCATTTGTGAGAATTCAGGAAAGATTAAACCTGCTGGGGAAGGGCTGAACATCTGGTTGCCACATCTGCATATGAAGGAACTCCACAGATACTTGGACGTTAACGAAGAAATGAGGGCAAGGACTGGTCAGTCAGCTGGTGCTAATGAATTCTAACTGGAGGCAGTGCTTACGAATATGCCTTGTTGTATTTATTTATTAAAGTGCCGAGGAGACAAAAGCAACCAAGACCCAGTCACAGCCTTCACATTTAATGGTGAAAGAATGAGTACTTTCTCTTGAGATTGGGAACAAGGCAAGGATATTTAACAGAGTGCTGGAACTCCTAGCAAGTGCACCAAGGCAAGTAAATTAAAAGCATATAGATTGCAAAGAAATTAATGCAATTGTCCCTATTTTCAGATGACATAAAAAAACCCTGAACTAATAAATGAGTTCAACAAGGTTGCAGAATTTAAGATCAACACACATACAAATGCAAAATCAGTAGAGCATTTCTGTATACTAGCAATGAACATGTGGAACCCAAAATTGAAATACGATACCATTTACAATGCATATTAAAAAATCAAAGAAGACCTAAATAAATGGAGAGATAAATGTTGTTCATGGATTGGAAGACTCCACACTGTAAAGATGTCAATTCTCTCAAGACTGGTCCATAAGTTTAATGCAATTCCTATCAAAATCACAGTGAGAACTTTTTTAGGCACAGGCAAGCTTATTTTAAAACTTACATGGAAAGGCAAAGTTGTTAAAGTAACTAAATCAATTTTGAAAAAGAAGAATGAAGTGGGAGGAATCCGTCTACCAGATTCCAAGATTTGACTGCAGTAGTTAAGACTGGGTGGTATTGGCAGAAAAGTAGACACATAGGTGAATGGAACAGAGTAGAGAACCCAGAAATACACCCATACAAATATCCTCAATTGATTTTAGACAACGATACAAAAGCAAAGCCTTTTCAGCAAGTAGTGCTGGGGCAATTGGACATACACTGGCCAAGCAATGACCTCACACAGTATACAAAAAATTACCTCAAAGTGGATTACAGATTTACATGTAAAACACAAAACTTTTAGAAAACAATAGGAGACAATTTTGGGGATTTAGGAGGCAAATAGTTCTTAGATTCAACACCCAAAGTACAACCTATCACAGGCAAAAATTAATGAAATGGACTTCATCCAACAAAATTTGTTTTTGCTCCCTAAAAGACCTTGTTCTGATGAAAAGGTAATCTTCAGGCTGGGAGAAATTTTTCCCAACCATATATTTGACCAAGGCTTTGCATCTAGAGTACATATTCTATAAAAAAGTGGACAAATGTTTCACCAAAGAGGATATACAGATGCCAAGTAAGCACATGAAAAGACGCTCCCTATCATTAGCCATTTGGGAAATGCTAATTAAAACCACAGTGAGCTGTTACTACACATCTATCGGAATGGCTAAGATAAAGTAATACTATCAAATGCTGACGAGCACGTGGAGAAACTGGATCACGCCTACCTTGGTGGTGGGAATGGGAAATGGCACAGCCACTTTGGAAAACAGCTTGGCGGTTTCTTATACAACTAAACATGCACTCACTATATGACCCGGCCATCGCACCCGGGGATTTATCCCAGAGAAATGAAGACTTATGTTCACACAGAAAACATGGACATGGATGTTCATAGCAGCTTCATTTGTAACAGACAAAAACTGAAAGCAAATTAAATGTTCTTCAGCAGATGGATGGCTGAACAAGCAGTGCTACCTCCATGCAATGGAATACTCCTGCTGTAAGAAAAAGGCCCCAAACTATTAACACTTACACTGATTTGGGTGGATCTCAAGGGAGTTGTGTGAGTGAAAAAAGCCATTCTAGAAAGAGTTCATATATATTTTAAATTCTCAAACTTATTTAAAAAAAATCTTTTATAACTCTGCCCCTGCTTTTGAGGAAAAAAATTCATATTATATGATTCCACTTGTATAACATTTCCTGAGTTTTAAAAATTTTATTTGTATTGTTGTGAATATTACAGTTGTCCCCTATTATTCCCTCTTTGCTCCCCTCACCTGGCTCCTGCCCCACCCCAGGCCTTCATCACACTATTGTCTGTCCATGGGCCATACATATATGCATATAAGTTTTTTGGTTAATCTCTTCCCGTCTCCACCTCCCCCTTCCCTCTGAGATTCTGCAATCTGCTCCGTGCCTCTATGTTTCTAGATCTATTTTGTTCATCTGTTTATTTTGTCCATTAGATTTCACATATAAGTGAAATCATATGATACTTGTCTTTCTCTGACTGGCTTATTTTGCTTAGCATAATACTCTCCAGGTCCCTCCATGCTGTTGCCAAGGGTAAGAGATCCTTCTTTAAAAAAATATTTTTTAAAATTAATTTCAGAGAGGAATGGAGAGGGAGATGGAGAGAGAAACATTAATGATGAGAGAGAATCATTGATTGGCTGCCTCCTGCACCCCCACATTGGGGATCATGCCCACAACCTAGACATGTGTCCTGACCGGGAATCGAACAGTGACCTCCTGGTTCACAGGTTGACTCTCAACCACTGAGCCACACTGGCCGGGTGAGATTCTTCTTTTGTACAGCTGCACACTATTTTATGGTGTAAATGTACACCAGCTTTTTCATTTTTTAAATAACAAAATTATAGAGATTGGAGCAGAGATTAGTAGTTGCCAGAGGTTAGAGAAGGGTTGATGATGGGTTGGTGTGGCTATAAAGGGTAGCACTAGAGAGCCTTGTGGTGATGGGACAGTTCTGTATATTGGCTGCGGTGGTGGTTACACAAACCTACACATGTGATGTACTTGCATAAAATACTATTCTCTCTCTCTCTCTCTCTCTCTCTCTCTCTCTCTCTCTCACACACACACACACACACACACACACACACACACACACTCGTGCATATAAACCTAATACAATCCGAACAAGCATTGTGGATTATACCAATGTCAAATTCCTGGTTTTGATAATGTACTCTAATTGGGGGAAACTGGACAAAGGGTCCCTGGGACCTCTCTGTACATTTCGTTTTGCAACTTTCTGGGAATCTATAATTGTCTCAAAATAAAAATTATTTTTAGGAAAGTCACTTGAGAGCTTAATAGACCGTAGAGTTACAGCTCTGCTCTTCACCAAGTCGGATCTGGCAGGCCTAGGTGGGGCCCAAGAATATGCATTTTAACAGGCTCTTGAGGTTCTGGTGCCGGGAGACTAGCCCACCCTGAGGAACACTGTCTGAGGGCAGTGGCTAGTCAAAACTATCTGTCCAGCATTCAAAAAATAAGGCCATCTGGCCCCACCCCCAGACCCACCTGACCACGTCTCTGGGGTGGGACCCAGTCTCTTCTCATGTTAACAAGTTCCCCAGGGGATCCTGATCTGATAACAATAGCCAGTTTGGGGTCCAAACCCCAGATAAAAAAGCCCTGCTCTATATCTAATCAAAGTTCACACCATTCCTGTTTCCCTGCGTTCTTAGTTCTACAAGAAAAACATTTACACTAGGGTGCAAGCATATTTTGGTAATACTATATTTGTATTGATTTAGTTATTGCCAAATAATTTTACACATAGTCTGGATTTTCAAAAACCCAAAATAACACTCCTACATTCAAAGGAAAGTTGTCCTCCCTGGTGGGCATCTTGGGAGTCTTTATGTGTTTTTCTCGTAATATTGCTAATGCTAAAAACCATTTTGTCACAATTCCTTTAGAATTGCTTCAGAGCTGGTTTATGAACCTCCTGAGAAAACTGGCCCCATTTTACATGTAAATTGTGTAATCTTGTGAATTTATATTTATACAAATGCTCATCTATAGTTTGAGGAGCTCCTGGAAAGATCTTGAAAAGAAAAACATGTAAATGAAGTTCATTTCTCAGGGCTTCCTTTGCAGTTCCTGGGATGGCTCCACTGTTTTGTCTGCCCAGCTCTCCTGGAAGTAGCACCTCCCCCTTCCAGGCAGCTCTGGAGCTGTTGCCAGTGATAGCACTCTGTCCCTCTGGGCATGAGAATGGACTCACCATCTAGACATGGCCTATCATAGTACCTCATCTCCTTGGCAACAGTGACTGGTCCACAGGGTGGACACATGACCTAGTCAGGGCCAGTCAGAATCCTTCAATGGGATGAGTACATGGAGGCTGGGGCGAACACTCTGTCTTTCTCCTGGTGCTGCTAAACGGAATATATTAATTTAGGGCTCTTGGTGGTCATCTTTCTGCCCCGGGGCAAGAACTCTCTGCAGAGGCTGCTAACAGAGACGAGCAGAGATTTGAGGTGAACAGAGAGTGTTGAGTTAGTACATACAACGTTTGGTTGAAGGCCTTTGGCCTCCTGCAGTCTTCCTTGGATCCTCCAAGCTCACTTTCATTTGTACTTAAGTTCATTTGAGTTGGGTTTCCGTCCTTGTAATCCTGAAGTCCTAACGAATATGGTGCCCCCTTTCTTCTCAACCCTGTGAATGCCGATGTCATTCTGCCCCCTCAAAATGGGCTTCCCCAGAGGGCCTGCCCTCAGCTGTGTGCAGGCATATGAATGGCTGGCGGCGTCTTCCTGCTTCCTGAGGTGCGGGTGGAGGTGCATTGCAAAACAATGGGCACTGGAGCCCAAGAGGCTGGGTCAGGGTCACCCAGCTCTGCCACTCACTCGAGAAACCGTCCCAGGCAAACTCCTCCATAAATACCCCTCTCTTCAGCCTCCTCGTCCCTGAAATATGGGCGTGAAACTGGGACTCTGCAGTTGGCTGCAAGTAGCTTTAAATCCTACAGTTCCTATGAATAAAAAAGGAAATGACATTGTGGTCTTTGAATATAAGTCAACTCTCTGTAGGGTGTGAAGGGACGTCCTATACCCGTGAAATCGGTCAGTGGAGAAGGTTGAGGACGCTTCTCAGAGCCTTCGAGGTAACCCCCATGTGAGCATGTCTGGAATGCTCACTGCCTGCGGGCCTTGTTCTAAGTGCATTGCTTGTATTATCTCATTTAATCCTCATTAAAAAATGGATGGGGTGGTTATTGTACCCACTTTTCAGACTAGGAAACTGAGACTTAGAGAGTTTGAGTAAGTTGCCCACGGGACCTGATCCCAGCCTGACAGCTGCCAAAGCCTGAGCCCCTGCCACTGACCCTGTGCCCTCTGCTCCCTCAGCTCTCCTCGCCCAGGCGGCCTCCGCGGAGCAGCCCCAGGGCTGAGTAATTGTGCGGGAGGAGGGAGCCACTATGTGCACCGTGTCTTTTAAGGTAGGAATTCAAAGCCGCCAGAACCACCACACCAGCCCAGTGACCAAGGTAAGTTCTTGCTTCCTCTAATCTACATGTGTAAACAGTCACCTTTCCGAGCAAAAACTTCTCGGCCAATTACTCATTTCTATTTATTTATGCACATATGAATTTGCTTCTGCAACCCCAAAGCACTGGATTGAAGAGAAAATTGAGGCAAATCAGCGAAGTATTATGCAAATAAAAATAACACTTGTTTGACTTAATTTGTAGTTTTCTTTTTTCAAAAAAAAACTGACCAGTCAGGTCAACCAAAATAGTTCACAGCTGCCTTCCGGGAACTGAGGTGGGTAGGCGGCTGGTGTTAGTTAGCTTGGGGGCTGCCTGGCCCTGTTCCAGAAGGCCTGCCCCCCATCGGGGTGACCAGCTAGCGGCTGATCATCCGTGGCACCTATGCTCACGCACACAAAAGGATGTCCGAATGTCACAGCTGAATAGAAAAGCACGTTGTGAAATGGTCCCTATAGTTCTGTAAGTAAATGGTAGTCTCTCTATTAGTTCATTCAACAAGCATTTATTGAGCTGTGAACAATATTCCTGGAAAAGATTTGGAGGAAGATATATTAGCTGGCTAACGGGGCAGGTATCTGGAGCAGGAAGTTATGGGGACTGTTACTTTTCACATTGTGTATCTCTTTCAAGTTCTAGTGGTTTATAATGAGTGCATGTGACTTTTGCAATAAGAAAAAGGAAAAAAAAGGGAAAAGAGAGACTTGTCACTGGGTTGTTCCCACAGCATCTGTCGAGCCTCAGGGTGGAGGTTGGTAGTGGTGCAGCTACAGGGACTTGGGTTCAAGGCCCTGTCCTATGAGTTAGCAGCTGTGTCACCTTGAGCAAACCACAGCCTTCCGGAGCCAGTTTCTTTGATAAAAGAGGGTCAGATGAGAAACGGGAGAATGCTTGATCCACAGTAAAGTTTTAGCATGATAACCTCCCCATCAAAGCGAGGGGCCCTGCACACTCCAGTGGGTGGGCCACACCAGCAAGTGCTACTTTATAGGGGATGAAGGAGCTGGGCTCGGAGTGCCCCTGGAGACCAGGTGACATGTCAACACCCTCCCCATGTCGGCAGAAGGACTCTGAGCGTGCCTGGAGACCTGGTTTCCAGTAGAGACTGAAGGGTCAGTGAGGACCTCCAGCAACAATGCTAAGCACCAAGCATCTGATAAATCCTTGCCTGGGTAACAGTTTGATCTCCCAGCAGGTTGACTGTTGTCCTGGCCTTAAGTCTAACCTCCAGCCTGGACTCTCGATGTGGAAGTGGCAGGCAGCTCAGTGGGGAAATATGCCTCAGGATACGCCTGCCTGGGGACCCACCCTGAACTCATAGACCCTCCAGAGCTTGATGGACAGAATCAGCCCTTAATCAGCCCTTTTCCTCTCAGGGGCGCCTGGGGCCCGTTTGTCATTGTTCTCCTGCCCTCGTCATACTGGTGGGTCTCCGGTCCCACACTTCCTGCCGGACTTTGGACCTCCCACTCAGAGGTTTATGTGTCCATCATTCTAGCTTGTGTATCTGATCTGCTGCTTGTCTCCATGTGGGCCCCAACTCAGTCTATTCACCTCGGACAGTGATGGCGAACCTATGACACACGTGTCAGAGGTGACACGCGAACTCATTTTTTTGGTTGATTTTTCTTTGTTAAATGGCATTTAAATATATAAAATAAATATCAAAAATATAAGTCTTTGTTTTACTATGGTTGCAACCATCAAAAAATTTCTATATGTGACACGGCACCAGAGTTAAGTTAGGGTTTTTCAAAATGCTGACATGCCGAGCTCAAAAGGTTCACCATCACGGACCTAGGACTTTGTCAAATGCAAACCTCATTGTATCTTTATTGAAAACCCTTCAGTGGTTTGTCACCATCTAGCCCAGCGGTTCTCAACCTGTGGGTCACGACCCCTTTGGCGGTCGAACGACCCTTTCACAGGGATCGCCTAAGACCATCCTGCATATCAGATATTTACATTGCGATTCATAACAGTAGCAACATTACAGTTATGAAGTAGCAACGAAAATAATTTTATGGTTGGGTCACAACATGAGGAACTGTATTTAAAGAGCCAGAAGGTTGAGAACCACTGATCTAGCCCTTTGGAAGTCTTTAGCATCCTTCACAACCTGGCCCCTGCCTTGCTCTCGGCCTCTTCCCTCCCTATTCCCCATCACCCAAGAGCCAGGGCTGATGATCAACCTGATTTACTGAAACCCTAACCACCTCTCACCCCCATGTCTTTGCACATGCTGTTCCCTCTAGCTTCCTGGAACAGCACCCTTTCTTCTTCTCTTGCCTCGTTAACTGCTGGTGGTTCTCCACTCATTGTAATGGTCTGTTTCCTTGGCTGCCTTTCCACTTAATTATGAGTGCATTAAACACAGGGCCCTTGTCCCGTTTATCTTTGATGTCTGGCATTTACTGCTGTGTTGGGCATGCAGTAGGAGTTCCATCACTTTAATGGACATGCTAATCCTAGTGCTGTGGGTTCACCCCCATCTCTCTCACTAGGACCACTGCAGTAGCTCCCAATGGGACTCCCTGCCTCCAAACCAACTCCCACCTCAAGGACAAATCTAACTTTGTAAAACAGAAGGTGACCATGTTGTCCCACTCCAGATAAAACTCTCCATTGAAGCAACTAGTGCAAGCTTCTTGGTCCATAACGAGGGTCCCAGCCGAAGCTTGCACCCTCTCTTCCTGCCTCATTCTTCTTCCAAAATGATTCCCAAAATTTCTCAATTCACAGAGCCCTTAATGACTTAGTAATTTTTCATAGCCTCCCAAGGCCAAAAGAAGTCCCTAACACTCTTATTTTTTAAGCAGATAAGTCCAAACAGCTTAATAAGTATCCATGTTCTAAAAGCTTAATGGACATTTGAAAAAATACACATAATTGGAAGTGGTTCTCACAGTGACCAACAGATGTCGCTGTGTTCCCCATGAATATTTAAAATATCCCAAGAAGCCCTATGAATTCACTGTGGCACCCTGGGGTGCCTTAGCACATAGTTTGGGAATCATAACCTCATCGTTGCTATACAAATAGTTATTTGTGTCTCTCAAAATTGACAGTATTTCTCCTACTTTGCACATGATTTTTCCTCTGGTCTTCATCTCGTTAGTTTGGAAAAGGCTGACAAGTCACCTGTCCCCTCTTCTGTGGACCTCTCAGGTTCCATAGCTCTTTTTCCATTCCTCTATTAATTTGCATCTTACTCTGTTTTCTTTATTGACAGGCTCCTTACTGCTCTGTGAATTCTTTGAGGACAAAGCCCTGTCTTATTTTCTCTTCAGTTCCCCAAGAAGCTAGAGAGCAATCTGCACATACGAGTGATTAGGAGGATGGTTTTGAGTCTGCCTTTCTGATCCTGGGAAATCATTTCTTATTCTCCTGCTTCCCAATTCCTTCGGATTTGAAGCCAGACTTGAAACCTCAGAACCTTGTTTCTCTGTACTCACCTTTATCTGGCCATTCCAAAAGTCACCCAACCCCTGCCCATTCTGAAACACTCTCTGTTCTCTTCCACACGGTGGAAGGGGCATCTGCCTGCAGGTCTGCTCTACTCTGGGCCTCCCTTTGTGGCCGGTGCAGGTGAGTCTCAGGTCTGTATGTTCTTCCCTCTTCCCTCTCATCTCCCTGTTATTCATCCTTCAAGACCTTGCTCGAGTACTGTCTCCTCCTAGAAGCTTTCTCTGCCTTCACTGGCCCATGAACCAATAGAATTTTTGGCTTCAGGTTGGTGGTTCAATCATGTGGTTTTCAGATACTTACTACCTGGCATTCTTGGGCAACTTGGCCTATGTTCACGTGTTTCTTCTAAAGTAGATACCAAATTTCCTCAGGAAAAGAGACTGGAATTATACTTTTTTGGAAGGGAGGGGTGGTCTCTCCCACTGCCATCAGCTCAGTGCTCTACACAGAGCGAAGCTGAGATATCTGTTGAGTGGACAATGTCTGGAGTGGGGCCAGCAGTGAGTTCTTCCAGACTTGGGGGAAATCGTCCTCTCTGTCTTTGTGGCTTTAGAAGACATGGACACCGACCCTGAGATGAGTGTGGGAAAGGTCATAAAGAGGGGAAAGGGGCTCCCTCCCTCTCCCAGAGTGAGCACTGCCTTTCGAGTTAGAACTTAGTGACTTTGCACCAGCCCCTGAGTCTCAGGGTCACAGGCTGACACCTGGTAGGTTTCCCAGGCGTCAGGAAGAAAAGCGGGTCTCACCGCCCTTCTTTAGGGACCGTCTGGGCTACAGCTGGGCATATGCTTGGTCGGTCCCAAAGTGAGTTTCTAAGTGGTGGGAGTAGGGGGTTAAGGAGGATTTGGGTCCAATTACACACAAACCAGCCTGGAAGAGCGTCTTCATCTGTAAAACACAGTGGCCCTCCTAGTCCTGGTGAGTTATGATGATATCAAGCTACATTAAAGCCTTTTCCAGAACAGAGCTCTGGCTCAAAGAGGGAACTGGGCAGCCAGGGGAAAATTATCTGAAATAAACCTATAGCGAAAAACCTCTCTACTCTATTGGATATACGTGCCCACTTAATTTATTCAGTTAATAAAACGTATTCCCCGGAGGGGGCAGGCAGAGGTAAGCTACAAGCCAATCTGCCTGCGTGAACATGGGTAAATATGTATATCTCATAACAGCAAAAAAAGAGTAATTAAGAGATGCATTGAAGTATACAGGAATCCTGGAGGACACCGAAGATTCCAATTCCAGTTACTGTCCTTGGTGCAAATTTAATTCAATAGGGAATAAATAAATAAAAAAATAAAGAAAAAGCGGATTCAGAACAGATGTTAGGCAAGCAATTTTTTTCACAGTAAGAAGCATAAACATGAAGAACAGCCTATAAGGCAAAGTTGTTGATGCAAACAGCATCACACCACTAAATAAATAGTTAGATGGCACCACAGGGACAAAGAAACATTAAAATAGTCATTGGCTGTCCCTGCGTATTTGTGCCCACACAGTTATGCCCAGGCATGTAGATTCTCAGGCACTGGAGGGAAGTGTGTGTGTGTGTGTGTGTGTGTGTGTGTGTGTGCGCGCGCCGCGGGGAGAGGGGGGCCTATTGCATAGAATACGTGCAAGACATAGATTTGTGTGACAGTGTATGGCAAAATCTCTTCTTCCCAAATGATATGTGGACTCAGAATATGAATTGAAGGGCTTGATGAAAGCTAGAACCAGTTCTGAAGCGACAGTGCGGCCAGGGGAGGAGCCCCAGGCCATGGGAGGAGGGCGCTGTCCTGGGCCAGGTGTTAGCAAGCCCAGATGGGGAACTCTGAAGAAAGGAGAATTTAATGGCAAAAGAATTTTAGACCCTGTTGGGGAGACACAGGAGGCAGAGAAAAGAGACATTAAAGCACAGATCATGGTATTTGAGAGACAGAAGGAAGCTGCAAGATGACAGCTCTAGCTCAAACCCCTCATTTCATAAGAAAGCAGGTCCAACGAGGTTAGGTGACGACGTGTGGGCCCCAGAACACGTGCCATTGCCCTAGAGCTGCCCCTTAGCCAGGAGGAGGCGGGAGAGGCCAGAGAAACTCCTCCCCGGCCTTTCTGAGGCCCCATGTGCGGGACTAGTGAAGCTCACCCACGGCTGGTCAGGGACAGGCTCCGTGGTGCCAGCTGGGATGGGAGGAATCAGGATTAGAACCCCTGATCCTTGGACAGGCTGTGCTGACAGAGTGAGAGTTCCTTTCCCACATCAGACCTATGAGGTAGGCAGGAGCTCAAGTGTGTTTTAACGGTAAGGATGATGATTCTAGTCCCTTGGCTGGGAACAGCTGAGTTGAGACCAGAAGCCAGATCTGGTTCCCAATCTGGTGCTCTTTCTGGCACCCTAGGCCAACCCCTGAGTCAGGCTAGGAAACAGACGTGAGATAGTAGCCCAGTAAGAGTCCGAGGCATGACCCGAATGAGTGGAGCCCAGCTGGCAGCTCTTCAGAGCAGACCCTTCCCTTATCCTGTGGATCCCGAGATGGCCTGACATGGTAGTAAATCAACTGTACTTTTGTGGGCTGAGTGCTGAATTGATGGAGCACTGATGGGGAGAGATTACAGACCCCGCCACCCAAAACCTTGATTTTAGGTGACAGACCTCCCCGATTCCTTTCCGTATGTCCCAGGGAAATAATACTCATTACCGAAATCAGCAAAACAACAAGACTTCCTGTTTGAGGTTTTCTTGGGGACATATCTATCCTGAATGATTCTTTTCATCATTCAACAAATATTTACTGAGCACCTTTTATAGGTCACTTCCGGGCACTGGGGAAAGCAGAGCAAAGAAGAGACAGAGTCCCTGTCCTCACAGAGCTTGCATTCCAGCAGGAGAGCAGGACAATCAACACATAATGACGTGACCTAGTGTCAGGGCCGATGTCCTAAGGCAGAGTGCTGAGAGTGTCCAAGGAACAATAATAAGGGACAGTGGAACGAAAGGCTTTGGGTTAATAAGGAGAACCCACACGGCCCTACGCTCACCTCTGACTAAACTATCATTCCGCAATTGAAATCCCTTATGTTTACGTATAAATTGAGGATAATGTGATCAGCCCAGCTAAACTCTCAGGGTTGTTGGGATGGTCACACGAGATACTGTATTAAAGGGACAAGACCCATATAGAAAACTAGAAAACTGTTATGGATCAATAACAGTTACTATGAAAGTGGCCCCAGGGAACAAAGATATATGTCTCTTACGGTCATAAAAGCAAGATCTCTAGCCCATAGAATTTGTGCACAGGTCCATAAAGGGCCTTTAAAAGTTTGTCCACTGCAACATTGTTTGCCGGAAGCCACTGTGTGTCACCTTCTGGGAGAGTGGACGGGTAAGACGGGTAGGGGTACACTGCGCAGGGACAGGCAGTAGTTGGGTGCAATAGACTTGTGGTGGGGGGGCGGACAGAGACATGATGGATCTTGAAAACACGGGGCTCAGTGAACACACTAAGCAATAGAATGAGATTGCTAACTGTTGGCATAAGCTACAGATAATGCACACAAAATAAGGATACACAGTTTGCAAAGAACATGTACCCAAAATATACACAGTAAGCACAATTGGGGTGGTTGTTTGTTGGGGATAAGAAGCAGAATGCAAGAAAGGTATGGGAATACAAGGAATAAAGAGACAAGCAAAGCATTGCAGTGTGTTCCCAGGGCTCCACAGTGACACACACACACACACTTTGCAAAGAACATGTACCCAAAATATACACAGTAAGCACAATTGGGGTGGTTGTTTGTTGGGGATAAGAAGCAGAATGCAAGAAAGGTATGGGAATACAAGGAATAAAGAGACAAGCAAAGCATTGCAGTGTGGGGCTCGGGCTCCACAGTGACACACACACACACACACACACACACACACACACACACACCTGGGAGTGGGGGAAATTAGTAATCATTGGTCGCAACATTAATAATTCACAATGGTGAAGTAAACTATTCTTGTCAATGGCCTTTTTTGTTTTTAATGTGATTCTTTGGGAATAAAATGTTGCTATGTGTTAGATCCATGTTTTCTCTCAAAGCCTGTTCTCCATATATTCTAGTCCCAAGAGACCTTCTGGAAAACAACAAGAAAAGTTCTGTAGTCAAACGCTAAAGTTCTCACTTGGAGGTTTCCCAAGCACGTTATTACATGAAAGGTTTCAAGAAGTCCTACAATAAAGAGACCTGTGTTCCTTTGATCAACCCACTGTTTCCAGCGTTTGACCAAGGGAAACCCCCCTTTTATTTTCCATGTAATGATTATTGTCATTGGAAATAGTCCAAGGGACGCAACGTGGGAAATACCGTGTTAGACGGCTGAAGGCTGAGAGGCCCGAGGTTCCAGGTCCCCAGCACAGCCTGGGCCTCATATCCTCTCCTCTCCGCCTGACATGCTGGGCCATCCTCAGAGTGCTTGGTTCCTGAGCCACCTTGGACCCCATGTCTCATGCATTTGACTGTGGCAAAGATGGAACTGTCTTTCCCTCTGCCATGTTCAACCTCCTCATTACGGCAGGAATGAGCATTCTGTCTCCAGAATTCAGAGCCAGCGTCGTTGACTAATGCTGACTCATCTCCGATTCCTTATATCAATCGATGAGTTGTCCAATACTGCTGCTGCAGGACATTTCCTAGATAAAATTTTCCTTTACTTTCCCTTATGTTTCTTTTTCTATTTTATTTTAAATTGAATTTATTGGGGTGACATTGGTTAATAAAGTTATATAGGTTTTGGGTATACAATTCTATATACATCATCTGTGTATCATATTGCATGTTCACCACCCCAAGTCAAGTCTCCTCCCATCACCATTTATCGTTCCTTTACTCTTTTCTACCTCCTCCCCACACCCCCTTTCCCTCTGGTAATCACCATACTATTGCCTGTGTCTATGAGGTTTTTATTTGTTTATTTAATCCCTTCACCTTTTTCACCCAGCCCCCCAACCCCTCCCCTCTAATACTGTCGATCTATTTTCTGTGTCTATAAGTCTGTTTCCTTACATTGCTGATTATTCGAATCACTGTTATCATTCCCCTGGGCTATTAGAATGGTCGTTTGCTTGTTTGTTTCACTTCCCCCTTCACCCCTCACCTTGCCCTTCTCTACTCTGTGCACCTGCACAACTGCCTTCAAAACCCCACTTCCTTGGCACCATTCCTTAGGCCTGTCTCCTCTCCTGCCATGGCCAAGGTTTCTCTCTATTGGTGTCCCAAACATCACATCTTCCTAACACACCCTCAGCCTCTACTCTCCCTTTTTCTATTTCAGCCCAAACCTCTAAACGTTCTCCCTAACTTCTGTGCCTGGGCACACGTGCCACCTGCCATCTCTCTTTCATTTGGGCAACTATAGAGCTAGTTCTCCTCTCTCAGTGAACGCACACTCCGTGCACAGACTATGGGGACAAAGGGAATTTAATAGTTCTCCTCCAGCAAGTGACCACAAAGCTGGGACATATGCCGTGACAGAGCTGAAAGACTGCTACAGAAACACAGAGAAAGAAAATGAATAAGTTGCAAATTGCAAGGACATGATCTTGACAAATTACTTGAGGTAGGAAACCCAGAGATTAAAAAGCTGGTGCCGGGGGAAGAGAAGTGTAGGCCCAGGGAATCAGAAAGTAGAAGTCAACGAGTCCTAGACAGAGAAGACTAAATTTATATGAGACAAAAAGGCTACAGCGACCTGGTGGGAAAAGGGAACTCAGAGAGGGCTGAAAGCAGAATAGAAAAACAAACACATAAATTGTGAAGGGTTTGGCAAACAGTGAGATAAGGGAAGAAGAGGCCCTGGGTAGGGGCTGTTGGGAATTATTAAAACAAACTGAATTTATGGCGCAGTGCATGTGTTTGTTGATAACAGGGCTAGTCTGGTAAAGAATGTGCTAATTGGCTGATAGTCAACAGGAAGTTGGGGCAAGAGGACTGGGGCTGTGCCTTCCAATCAAAAATGTGGTTCACATTGATCAGTTGGGTTCCAGAGCACAAGAAGTTTAAATTTCTTCTGGAGTTCACTGTTAAGGCTTCAAGGCAAGAAGTAATGGCCACTCAGCCATGGCCAAAGGGAGCAGTAAAACATTGCTATAAAATGTTCTCCAAATGTAAAAAGGTACAGTTTCTACAGAAAATAGTATGGTAGTTCCTTAAAAAAAAATACAACTACCATATGATTCAGAAATTCTACTCTGGATATATACCTGAAAGAACTGAAAGTGAGCTCTCTAAGAGATTTATACACCCGTGTTCATAGCAGTATCGTTCATAATAGCCAAAAGGTGAGATGAATGGATAAATAAAATGTGGCATAAATGTACAATAAAATATTATTCAGCCTTAAAAGGAAGGAAATTCCAACACAAGATACAACATGGATGAATCCTGAGGTCATTATTCCAAATGAGCTAAGTCAGTCATACAAGGACAAATATTGTAATACAGTCAGATTCACAGAGAGAAAAAATAGGATGGTGGTTGCCAGGGAGTAGGGGACACGGGGAATGGGGAGTTAGTGTTTAATGGCTACGGAGTTTCTGTTTTTCAAGATAAAAAGCGTTCTGGAGATGGTTGGTGGGGATGGTTGACAACAATGTGAATGTACTTAGTGCCACTGACTGTACACTTAAAAATGCTTAGGATGGTGAATTTGTTGTGTTATTTTGTACTTGTTGTGGGTGTGTTGTGTATATTTTACCATAATTTAAAAACATGTCCTCCAGCCAAACGTCCTTCATGCCATCCTTAGCACCTGGATCCATGGGAAGCAGGGGACCCATCAATCCCACAGTCATGGGTTATAGAGTCCCTCCTACTGGCCATATTGTAGAAGCACGAAGACCCATTCTACCTACTCAGGTAAAATCTTTGTAGGTATCAGCCTGAGTTCTCAGGCTCTGAAATTGTTACTCATGAACAAGTATGGATGAAGGAGGGTGGAACTCAGGTGCTGTGTCCATTCGGGTCCTCCAGGCAAGGAGGACAGGGCTGAGGCTTCTTGCCTCTGGGGTGTCTGGGGGACCAAGCTCTAGCAGAGAAGCCTGAGACTTTGGGGAAGCAGTTAGGGGTCTTTAGGCTGGAGTCTCTTGGAAAGACCCGGCGGCAGTATCCATTATAAGGCACAAGCTGGGTATGGCAGTGAACCAGAGAAGGAACTTGCAGAGTAACAGACAACCTCCAAAGGAAAGTGGAAGGCCCATCCAACAGTTTCCTCTCTGGTGGTCAGTATGCACCAGGCACAGCATTAGCAGTGGAGATGGCGAGGGGCGTAACCTGTGGAGGACCGGAGTTTCCTTCCCCAGGGTGGGTCCTGATGAAGAAGGCAGTGGCCTCGATCAATACCTGGATGCCCATCTCACCTGTGGCCTGAGTAATATCAAGCAGGGCTGGTGGGTGTTGCAACACAAAAGACCTCACTCACCACGTCTACCTAACATGCTGTGACAGGCCACCCACCAGTCATAGGCTCAGGGCAAAGGTTAGGAAGTTCCTCTTTCAGCAGAGGCAAACATAGCCTGATGTGCTAACAGTGTCTCCTTAGTGGTTAATGTGGAGGTGCCAGGAGAACACATCTGAGAGTCAGGCCTTTAAAAAGAGGTCAATAAACTGAGAGCTTTACCCAGAGTGGAAAACTTCATAGAGTAAGTTGCAAAATTCTTGCAGTTTGGGGGTGAGATGGTAGAGAAGTTGTTAGGAGCATGGTCTTGAGATGGGATGAACAATCAAGGAACTTCTCTTAGTAGTTAAGTTTTTATGATCTGCCTCAGGCATGTAGGCATCAAAAACCTGCCAACTCCTTGCTGGGAATTACTTGATATGGACAGCCACAGAAGTGCTCCACATAAGACTGACCAGGAGTAATTGGAATGTATAGGAAACAACCCAAACTCTAAAACATTTGAGAGTCCTGAGGAATAATGGAGAATATGGTCATTTAAAGTTAAACTTTGCTATTCCAAATTTAGGAGAATTTCAAATGTATGCGTGATGGTTGATGACTACTTTTTTGAAAATTTACACTATATATCTAGAGTTAACTTGGCTTAGACATTTAGGTAGCTTTGCCTTTTGCCCAATGTAAGTAACAAGATTTAAAACTGTTCTTTTAATTGTCCAAGAGTTCCGAAAACTTGTTTGGAAGAAGTTTCTCTGCTCACAAAATAGTGATCAAAGAAGAACTTTAAGCTCCATGTGACTTGTGAGTTAGCTGTTTCTTTGGATTTGGTAGTGATTTTTTTTTTTAATTGTGAAATCAAAGATGGCTTGTCATTTTGCTTTTTGGATTAAAAAAAAAGGGATTTCCTTTGCATCCTCAATGAATTAGGGTTAAGAGCCATAAGAATTGGCTAAATGTGTACAGTTTTTGAGATTGTGCAAAAGGGTTCTTGACAGAAGAGATGTACATAATGCCACGTGTTAGCTGGACCTGCGTCCAGATGGGAGCATGCCTTGGCAAGCGCCACAGTGATTCAGGACTATGTTGCATAACTATTTTGCATTTGGTCAAACAACTTGGGTTTGTTGCAGGTACAATTCAATTAAATATGGAATTTATTATTTGAAGATATTAGCTAGAAATAGAGCTTTTATGCGATTTTAATTTGAGATGTTCTGTTGTTTGGGAACATATCTGCACGGGGCTGTCATTGGAGGGGAACAAAGTTATTGTTGCCACATTTGATCATCATGGAGAATGAGCTCTCTTTCACCTTGAGCCTGATATGCTGGTGGGTTTTGGAAAATACACCCATCAAGGAATGCAGGACTGAAAATCTGTGACTGACTTCCCAGCCTCCATGGCTGTCCACTCTTCCCAGCCGGGTGCTCAACCTCCACCTGCAGTCCCAGCCTGTTCCCGTAGCATCCTCAGCTGCAATCTGTTCCAGCCAGGATGGAGGAGTTGGGTCTGTTCTCTGAGCCTTGTGCTTCACATCATGCTCTCAGGCTTAGGACTGAGTGTCTGCAGTGGATTATCTCCTGGGCCCATCTTCCTGAGGCTCTGCTTATGCTGCTGCCAGACTTGCTTCTCAGGGCCCAGAACACCTTGTAGCTGGGACCTAATGTCCACTGGCAGGCCTTCTTGATCCCTGCTTTACTGAATGCCTGACTATTGCCCAGCTGGCACCTCTGTGGGCAGCTTTCTCCTGGACGGTCCAAGATGGCCAGTGTTTACTAGACTGGGGAAGGTCAATTTCCTACCCTGTCAATGCTGTGCTTTGCTCAGCAGCTGGAACCTGCTCTGTCAGCACCCACAACCCGGTCAGTTTCCTATACCTCGCCCACCCCAGTGAATGGGGCCAATTCCAGGTTCTAGGTCATTTCCTTCTGCTGCCTCATCCCCTGGGAATAAGCAACCCACTGGCCATACATAGCTGAGATAGGATATGCACGTGAATTACTTAGATATTTTAAAATTGTCAACAAATATATTTTTATAAACTTTCTGGGTTAAGGGTGGGAAATTATTTTAATCGTGCTTAAACCTGTGATTTTAGAGGAGAAGAAGGGAGTCGCTTTGGGGCTGCTGGTGCTGGGCCTGGGTCCACAGTCAAGTGCCCGAGCCGTCTCCGGAGGGACAGTGCTTCGGCTTAGGTTTGACTTTAGCTGCCAACAGTGGGCTTTTTATGAATTTGTCAGAAGGTTCTCAGAGTCTTAAACCACAATGGGGCAAAATGGGGCTCATAAAAATGTTCTAATGTGGACTGCTGGGGTTGAGTCATCAATCTGTGGTCATCTTGTTTGGAACTGGAATGGACTTCAGATATCATCTGGCCTTTACTTTTCAGGTTGCTCATTTTGACTCACTAGTGGTAAGGAAACCAATTTAATGGGGGTGTGGCCAGCTTGTATTGGTTTTGTTTTTTTATGAAAGAATAGAATAGAATAGGTCAAAGTGCATCTTATATAGTAAATAAGGTATTATTTATTAAACTTGTATTTCAGGTGTGTGTGTGTGTGTGTGTGTGTGTGTGTGTGTGTGTGTGTGTGTGTGAGATAGATTATTTACTGAGGCTTATAATTAAACAAAGTGTCAAGTCGCAGATCTAGTCCAAATCCCCTCATTTTCCATCTGAGAGAACTTGGGCTTTTAGGGGAGGAGTGGTGGGCTTAGGTCCATTAAGCTAACAAGTGGCAGATAGAGAATTGGAGCTGGAACTTGAGCCCCAGGTTTCTATTGAAAGTTGGCATGCTCTGTTTGGTGTTTTTCTGCCCAAACAAAAGGAATTAATGTAGACTCTTGATCTTTAGGAGTGTGAGTCACAAAGACTTGGCCATCAGTAGGCATTAAAATAGGCAGCAACCATCACCAGCAGGTTGTCATAGAATGAAGGTGGGGGAAAGGAAGTGGTGTGAAATAAAGGAGAAAGAAGAGGTCAGAAGTGCAGAGGGAAATGGGTACACTTCAGAAGGGTCTTTGCATGATGACTAGGAAGAAAGGTGGTCTTAACTGTAAGTAAGAATGGAAGCTTTGCAGTAATCTACCACTTGATATAACCTGAGACCTTGATAGGGCCAGGCAAGGTGAAGCATATATTAAAGGTTCATTCAAGAAAAGCGGGACTCTAATAGAACCCCTCTGTCCCCTTCTGGTCTAAGTTGCCTATTCATTTGAGCACAATTGGTCCTTTGATAATTCTACCTATTGGGCTACACATCTGGATTGGTGATAATTGTCGTGTGTTCCTGCTGACAACCTTTTTCCTATTCCTAAAGGACTAAAAAAATCAGCTCATTATGTCAGGGTATTGGCTTTTATAAAATAATGTGCCCTTCAAAATGCAATAATGGTTTAACAAACACTCATTTTAACATGTGCCTTTACAGGCCAAGTATTAGTGATTGTGGTTTGTTTTTTTTTTGTTTTTGACCCATGAGAATATAGATATTGAATTCACTGACTACTTCTCAGTAATTATAACATCAGGTCTCATATTAATTTTGGTTTCATATTTATATTACTTGAACCTGTGATTCTAAGTTTTGCTTTCAACACTTTTATGAAAGACTCAACTTTTACTCAGGTAGGGGACGCAAATATTGCTCCAAGTTGGGCCTCATAGAAATGTTAGGATAATTTAGGATTTCCATGCAGAATTCCATAGTTTCAAGGATACTGTGTTCTCTCAATGACCATAGTGTGTTTTTATTTCCATCAATTCCTCTTCAACCGAGTTGCATTTTTAGGTCAGATACTTAGTAAATGAGTCTCATTCTGAGGCACAAACTCCAGATCACCAGCAGAAACTTCAAGTTCAACTCCTGTGCGTCAGTGTCTGTGAGGCTCTGCTGCCACTGGGCTATATTTCCACCTAAGAGTCCTGCAGTTTTTACACATCTAGGACTCTACTGAATTCAGGCCAATTCAAAAGCAAGAGCAGCCTCCCCATGTCAGCTGCCCAAAGTGGGTCTGAACACTTTATTTTCTTACACAAAGCATCCCAGCCTCTGCCACATTTTTCAAGTCCAGTGTGTTCAGGTGTCTCGTGTCTTGTAAGTCAAAGAATAATCACGTGACACTGGGAGGCAACAGGCGGAGTCCCTCAGAGCCCATTAATTCCCAGAGTTCTTGATCTATGGAAATAGGTCAGCAAATCGCCCACAGGTTGCAACCGAGCCATCTGACCGCATTAAAGTAGACCGTCTCTACTTCTTCAACCTTATCTACGTAGTACATAAGGATGATGGTGAAGGGCGCTTGATGAAAAGTTTTTACACCTTAGTCATTTCTGGAGCACACACTATTAATGGATGGCACAGTGGAATCTGAGCTTTAAAAAACCATTGAAATGACCTTATCGTTTTCATTGCTGATGCCATATACTCTTCCATAGGTATCCCAAACTTCTCAGCTTCCTCACTGCCTGGTGACAAGGTGCTATTTGTTCATGCGTGCTAGCGAATTAAATAAAACCAGTGCTAAAAACTTCCAGGTTGGAGGCACACGGAACACCTCTACCTCCTTTGGGCATGGACCTTGCATCTAAGTGGCAGGTCCTTTATGCTGAAAGATGATTTATTTGCTAAATTGATTTGTTCAGTGCAGAGACCACAGGTTCCCTGGGAGATAAATTGCTTCAGATTCTGATACTTGCAAAGACGTTCTTAGAACACTCTACGGCTGCTGGGTACAAGAAGGTGCTCCCTGCATGATATCCAAAGAAGGGCATCCAGTGAGGCATGTGATTAGGCAGAGGAATGGAGCAGAAAAGTCAGAAATACATATGGGAATCAATAAATGATAAAAGTGATATTTCAAGTCAGTTGGAAAAGGATGAATTTCCAGGTGGAACACCACCATCTGGAAAAAAATAAGGTTGGATCCCTACTCCCACCTTTACCCTCAAATAAATCCCCAATGTATCAAATACCTACATTTTTAAAATGAAATAAAATATATGAGAAAAATCTTTGGTGGAGAAAGCCTAGAAAGATATAAAATGTAGACTCCATTAAAACTGATTAAATTCAACAACACAAAAACAAATGTTTTCTGATTCAAAAAAATACAAATAAGCAAAGTAAGCGACAGATGATAAAAAGGAGAAAATATTTGCAACATATATTAAATATAAAGGGTGATTTTCTTTAATATATAAAGAGCTTCTATAAATAAATTAGGGAAAGATCAATAACGCAATGGAAAAGTAGCAAAGGATTCTTCAGAAAACAAAATATAATGGATTTTAAACAAATAAAAAGATGCTCAAACTTGCTTATAATTAGAGAAATGCAAATTAAAAACTGCCATCAAGATTAAAGACTTAAATGTAAGACTCAAAACCATAAAAATCCTAGAAGAAAACAGGCAGTAAAATCTCGGACATTTCTCATAGCACAATTTTTTTCCTGACATATCTTCTCAGGCAAGGGAAGCAAAAGAAAAAATAAACAAATAGGACTACATCAAACTCAAAAGGTTTTGCACAGCAAAGGAAACAATCAACAAAATGAAATACAACCCACTGGATGGAAGAACATATTCCCCAATGATACATCTAATAAGGGGTTAATTTCCAAAATTTATAAAGAACTTATACAACTCAACACCCCCCCCCCAAAAAAAAACTCTCCCCAAAACACACCAAATAATCCAATTAAAAAATGGGCAAAGAACCCAAATAGACTCTTCTCCAAAGAGGATATACAGATGGCTAATAGATATATGAAAAAATGTTCAACATCACTAATCATCAGAGAGATGCAAATTAAAATCACAATAAGATATCACCTCACACCTGTCAGAATGGCTACCATCAATAAATCAACAAATGAGTGTTGTCAAGGATATGAGGAAAGTGCACTGCTGGTGGGGACACATATTGGTGCAGCTACTGTGGAAAACAGTATGGAATTTCCTCAAAAAATTAAAAATGGAACTGCCTTATGACCCAGTGATTCCACTTCGAGAATATTTCCAAAGAAACCTGAAACACTAATTCAAAACAATATATGTATTCCTATGTTATTTACAATACCCAAGGTTTGGAAGCCTAAGTGCCCATCAGTAGATGAATGGATAAAAAAGCTGTGGTACATTTACACAGTGGAATACTACTCAGCCATAAGAAAGAAGGAAATCTTACCTTTTCCAACGGCATGGATGGACCTGTAGTGTGTTATGCTAAGTGAAATAAACCAGTCAGAGAAAGACAAGTACCATATGATTTCACTTATATGTGGAATCTAATGAACAAAATTAACTAACAAAATAGAAACAGACTCATAGATACAGAGAAAAGACTGACAGCTGTCAGAGTGGGTAGGCAGGGTGGGTGAAAAAGATGAAGGGATTAAGCAAAAATAAAACAAAAGCCTCATAGACAGACAACAGTATGGTGATTACCAGAGGGGAAGTAGTGGGGTAGGGGAAGGTAGGAGAGGGTATAGGAGGGATAAATGGTGATGGAAAGAGACTTGACTTGGGGAGCATGGTGAACACAATACAATATACAGATGATGTATTATAGAATTGTACACTTGAAACCTTTCTAATTTTATTAATCAATGTCACTCCAATAAATTGAATAAAAATAAAATTTATTGTAAAAAATTTAAAACTACCATCAAAAAGTAAATGTAATTGTGACCAGTGAGAACCAGGTGCTCTCATACACCTATTAATGGGAGTGTAAATTGATATAACCCATAAAGAGAGCCATTTAGTAATATTTATCAAGATAAAAGTGTAGATAATCTTTGGCCTAATAATTTTATTTCTAGGAACTTATTCTACAGACATACTGACACAATGATGTCTATAGAAGAATATTCACTGTAGTACTGTTTATAAAAGCAAAAGGTGTTCACCAATTGAGAACTTCTTTTTCAAATTAGGATACATCCATACAGTGGAATTCTTAAAAAACAGAATAGCGTTTAACAAGAATGAACGTATTAAAACGGGACAATTTCCCAAATATCATGAATGAAGTAAGCCAGGTAAAGGATGGCGTCTGTCATATATTATCCATCTGAGTATGAAGAGATTGAGAACAGAGGTTGTGTCTGAGGAGTGTAAGGGTCCAAGGTGGGAGTCAGCTTTACTTTTGCCTGTACAGTTATTTGTACTTTATGTGCATTGTGCATGTTTACCTACTTACAACTTAATGTTCTCATGAGAGTATATGAGGTTATTTAACAAGTGTGGCTTGATGAAGGTATATAGGAATCAGGTGCTATTAATCTAATGGAGGGGCATAGGTGATGGACACCAGGAAGCATGAAAGTCAAATTTAACGAAAGGGAGATAAGTTTATACTAGATATTAAGACTAAAGTGATGTGGGGGTGAGAAGAAATGGGGATGAAGCTAGAAAAAAGAATAGCTTTAGAGCTGTTACTTAAAAGATAGATGAGATAAGGAGAAAGGGGGTTTTGACTGGAGCCTTTAGAAGTTACTAATGAGCTGAACTTAGGGTGCTGTGTACGTATTTATAAGTAATTAATAGTAATAGCATAATAAAGGCTGTCACCCACTGGATTACAAAGTCAATTGCAAATTGAAGGGGACATAATCTCTCTCCTCTTTATATTTAATCACAAATGTATGATGATTATGTTGATATTGGTCCTTTAGGGCTTAGAAGGAATATAAATCCAACTTAGGGCTCATTCTCCGACTAAAGGAAATAACCAGTAATCATTAATTGACTGAAGGTTCTCTAAGGCGATAAAGCCTTGTTTTCTTCATATTATATTGCCAAGGGTACTACTGTGTAATTCAAGAGTTCTAATCAAGTATTATAAGTAAAAATAGTATAGGTGTTTGTGCCAGTCCGCCCACTTTACATTCAAGTTCACAAAAGTCAGAGACAACGTGTGCAAATAAAAATAGTTTTATTGCACATGGCCTGGCAAAGCAGGCTACATGATTAGACATTTGGTAACGACATTTTGTTTGTGGTAGTGGTGGGTGGTGGTGATGATGGTGGTGATGGCTGTGGTGGTTATGATGATGGTGGTGGTAGTGGCGGTGGTAGTAATGGTAGTGATGATGGGATGGTAGTGGTGGTGATAGTAAATACTAGTACTAATGTTCTCAGCACCTCTTGGCAGACATTTTCTCTGGAAATATCTTCCCCATAGCAGTGAGTAAGAGGAAAAATGGGCAAGGAGCCGATTTCAAGTTTTGGGACCTAAACTCTGACTGAGTTGCTATGATGACAACCAGATCATAAGCATAAATAATCACCATATTTGGCTTTTAGGTTTGCATTTCTCCCAATATCCTGTTATGTCCTGTCATCTAAAAACACAGGGAACCTCTGTATGGAAGCAACAGTGTGGGGTTTCACTTGTCAAATGGTGTATCAGTTAATTATTTCAGTTTTGTTTTGTTTTTAATCCTCATCCGAGTATATTTTTTTCCATTGATTTTAGAGAGTGGAAGGGAGGGAGGGAGAGAGAAAGAGAAAGAGAGAAACAGCAATGTGAGAGAGACCAATCTGGGATTGATAATACTTTCTAATGATAGAAGCAGTCGAAAAGTTAACATAATTTAAACCAAATCATTTCTTAAAGGACAGGTCTTTCATTCCACAAAATCCATCCTTGATATTCCCAATCAGTGAACCCATTTTGCTAAAATTGAAGCAGTAACAAAATAATTTTTAGGGCTAGAAGGGACCTTAAATATAGACTAGTTCAACCCTTTGTTTTATTTTATTTTTTAAATCATTTTTATTTTTCAATTAAAGTTGACATACAATATTATATTAGTTTCAGGTGTACACCCAGTGATTAGACATTACATAACTTACTAAGTGATCATCTTGATAAATCACATACCCATCTGGCAGCATACATAGTTATTAGAATATTATTGAATATACTAGAGGCCCAGTGCATGAAATTCGTGCACAGCAGGGGGCCCTCAGCCCAGCCTGCACCCTCTCCAATTTGGACATCCCTCTCACAATCCGGGACTGTTGGCTCCTAACTGCTCACCTGCCTGCCAGCCTGATCACCCCTAACTGCCCTCC